>NW_008348313.1:2646612-2683100 GCF_000622305.1 Nannospalax galili
ACAACCTCAGGTGTTGGTCCTTAGGAGCCATCCAATTTGTATTTTGAGACGGTTTCTCACTGGCTTGGGGCTTGCTGATCCATCCAGGCTGGCTGGCCAATGGGCCCCAGGGATGCCCTCTCTTCATTCCCCTAACACTGGCATTACAAGCACCTGCTGCCATGCCTGGGTTTTTTTGTTTTTGTTTTGTTTCGTTTTTTTTTTTTTTTTTTTTTTAAGGGCTGGGACTTGAACACAGGACCTCAGGCTTGCAAGGTAAGCATTTTATCAACTGAGCCACCTCCCTAGCCTTTGTCTGTTTGATTTGTTTTGAGACAAGAGTCCCATGTAGCTCAGGCTGACCTGGAACTCCTGATCCTCCTACCTACGCCTCTGGGGAAATTATGGGATGACAGGCAGATACCACCAAGCCCGGCTTTTCAATGTGGGTGTTGGGATTTGAATTCAGGCCCTCATGCTTGTCAGACTGAGCTGTTGCCCTAGTCTGATGGTTTGAGTTTAATTTCTAATTAGGCAAAGCTGCTCAGAGAGTGCACAGTCCCTCCGCATCAGCAATCAGGAAATATTTGTTAGCCCCTGGCCCTGCCCCCTCTCCAACCTCAGATCCCCACTGCTGCCCCAAACCCCTGTGCCCTAGAAATACTAGTTTCTTTCTGTTCTTTGAATCAACCCAGCTCTTTCCTCCCTGCTTTGGGGCCTTTGTACAGGACTTTCCTGTGCCCCTGATATATACGAGTTTGACACCAGGGTAATTCGCAGTCTCTGAGCAGGTTGCGTTTTGTCCACTGGATAAAAACCCCAGTCACCTGGGAAGGAATCTCAGTTGAGTAATTGCCTCCATTGGATTGGCCTGTGGGTGTGTCTGTCAGGCATTTTCTTAATTGTTAACTGATGTAGGACGGCCCAGCCCATTGTGAGTGGTGCCATCTCTACGAAGGTAGTCTTGGGCTGTATAAGAAACGCAACCGAACAAGCCGGGAGAGGCAAGCCAGCAAGCAGCGTTCCTCCGTGGTCTCCCCTTCAGTTCCTGCCTCCAGGTTCCTGCCTGACTTCCCTCAGTGAGGGATTGCGACCTGGGAGTTTTAAGATGAAACAGTCTTTGCTGTCCACGTTATTTTTGGACAGAAAGCTAACTAGAACACCCCTCTAGAAAAGCCTCAGCACCACCATTGTGAAGATCGAGTCTCTGGTTTTCTTTTCTGGCAACTCCTTGCAACGTCCTGAAGTTGCCCAACTTTCATGGTTTCTTGACCACAGAGCTTTTTTGTTTTTATTTTTTGATTGCACATTTTAAAAATATTTCTTTTTTAATATTTATTTTCTTTTTAATGTGTATGAATGAGCATATTGCCTGCATGTGTGTAAGTGCACCTGTGTTGTGCAATGCCCTCGGAGGTCAGAAAAGGGTGTCGGATTCCCTGGAACTGGAGTTATGGATGGTTGTTAGGCACCATGTGGGTGCTGGGAATTGAACTCAGGTCCTCTGAGAGAGCAGCCAGTGCTTTTAACTGCTGAGCCATCTCTCCAGTCCCTTACAAGATTTTTTTGTGTTACTTTTAATTATGTATATGTGTGTCTGTGTAGGCATATGCACTGTGTGTGTGCAGTTCCTGCAGAGGTCAGCAGAGGGCATCAGATAACCTACAACTGCAGTTACAGATAGTTGTTAGGTGCCATGTGGGTGCTGGGAATGGAACCCAGGTCCTCTGAAAGGGCAGCCAGTGCTCTTAGCCACTGAGTCATTTCTCCAGCCCTGACCATAAGGTTTTGTGTGTTGTTATTTTGTCCTTCTGATCCTTTTAGCACTTCTAATAACACATCCTATCCTAAATGCTCTCTCCAAAATACTGAACAGAAATTTTTTTCTTTCCTCAAAACGGTTTATATGTTGGGAAACTACCATGTAACAGATTCTGTTGAAACAATACATTTATCTGTCATAGTCTGAAAAATGCCACATAAACATCTGTGATAGTCATCGTGTAAAGGGGCCCCTCAGGTAAGGTGTCTTTGTGTGTGAGCATCTTGGTCAACCACAGAGAGCAGTCTGGATCTCTTTCTATACTGGAACTGTGATACCATAGCTGCTTACCATGTGTGGCTGCTGAAACAGGCCTACCAAAGTAAAATGGGTTTTCAATGTAAAATGCACAGTGGTTTGAGGAAAAAAAACAATATGTTCATAGTTATTTAATACCTGGGGTATATTGAATTAAATAATATTAATAAATATATTATAATTAATTCCACTAATTAAGTAGTTAACACTTTGTGGTGTTAGGGATGGAACACAAGCCCTACAGTATGCTATGCAGGGGCTCTACCGGAGCCACACCCCAACCCCTCACTGGGGGAGTCTATATATATATGTATATATATGTATATATGTATATATACAAACATACAGAAGCACATAAACACACAAATATACATACAAACACAAACACACATGTACACATACCACACATTTCATAAACACATAAATACAAACATACACTTAAACACACACAAACACACACAAACATGCAAATACATGCATGCAAACACACTCACACACACATACACACACTAAATATAAACTGCATGCAGTAAGGACTTCCTAAGTAAGCAGCACTGCACACTTACCTGGCAGGAGTCCCTGCCTGCCTTGTCGCCGGCACAGAACATGGTCTTGTCTATCTGTCCTGGGTAGGCGTCCTTGCACCTTTCCTCACTCAGCACAGTGATGTTCAGGCACTGAAGGACCTTGGGGAAGTTTTCTATGAATCAAGAGCATCATAGGAGGTGAAGAGGACAGAGCATCTGGGTGTGGTGGGGCGAGCCTGTCATCTCTGCACTGGAAAGGCTGTGACAGGAGGATCCAGAGCTCCTGGCCAGCCTGGGCTATGCAGTGAGACCCTGTTGGAAGGGGCAGGGATTAAGAGAAACAAATATACTCACTATGACTGCTGCTGGTCGTTCCCCAGCCAGACACAGTGCACCTGGTCCCCTGGGAGGGACAGTGGGAAGCCACACTGATGGGCTTGACGGAGTGAGAGTCCCGGATTTTTCTGTTCAGTTTGATGAGCATAAGGTCATTGGAGTGGCCAGGGTGGGAGTAACCGGGATGGGGGATGGACTTGATCCCCTGGAACATCTGCTGCCCTGACTCGTAGACAGGCGACATGGAATGGTGGCCCAGGCGGACTCGGAACACTCTGAGGAAGACGGCACTGATCACTGCTGGCCCAGAACCCTGTTCCTAAACCCTGTCCCTGTGTCCAAGGCAGTCCCAATCCCTACTCCAGCCCAACATCAGCTCTAGCTCCACTACGTTCCCAACCCCACCCCACCTCATCCTCATCCAACTCCACCCTGTCCTCAACCCCAAATCTACTCTGTCCTCAACCAACTCCACCTCCTTCGTCAACCCAACTCTACCTCTTCCCTCAGCCCCAACCCCACTCCATCCTCAACCCAACTCCACCCCTAACTCCATCGGTCCCACCTTGTATGAACCTCTACCCTCACTGCAGTTCCCAACCTGTCTCCATTCCGTCTTCCACCTTAACCCCAGCCTGAGTCTGCATACTCCAGAAACCATGTACATTCTCCACCCCAAACCTACCCATCCCTCACTCCTAATCAGTTAATCCTCAACCCCAACCCCAAGGTAGCTATCCCCACTGAGCATGAAGGCACAGGCTATGATCTCAAAGCCCAGGAGACAGAGGCAGGAAGATCAAGAGCTTAAGGTCATCCTTGGCTACCCGAATAGTTTGAGGTCAGCCCCCAAAACAACAAAACAGAAACTAAACTAAACCAAACTGAAACAAAACAAAAAAAACCAAAAGGTGTTTAACCAATTTTAGGCCTGTGAATGAATCCAGCCCCAACTCTGTCAACTCTGTCTTATCTCCACCCATCCCACTAATCTCCACTCTCGAGCCAACCATAAGTCCATCTTACTCTAAGCCATCAATGGATGCGTGCCCAACCCCAACCCCCATCTCTAACTCCTGTCCTCTTCCTTCTTCCCACCCCAAATCACCCACATTTACCTCCCAAATCCTACCCAACCATCCACATCTCCAAACCCAGCCAGGTTCAGTCCCCTTCCTGACTCTAACCTCAACCCATCTCCAGTCTCAACCTTATGCCTGGACCCATCCCAACCTCATCTTCATCCTTAACAACCCTAGTCTCACCTGCATTCCAAACCACTCTATACTATGTCTTCTTAGCCTGTCCCTACTTCCCAGCCCAGCTCTGCCCTCTTACCAGGGTAACCTCATCCCTATGCTGTGGTCCCTTTCCTTCCTTCCTTCCTTCCTTCCTTCCTTCCTTCCTTCCTTCCTTCCTTCCTTCCTTCCTTCCTTCATCTCATCTATCTGTCTGTTCTTCCATTCATCCATCTTTCCATCTATCCTTTCTATCCATTCATCCATCCTCAGTTCCCCCACCCAGCTCTGTCCCCCACTGCCTCTTGTCCCCAGCTCTGTCCCACCTCCTCCCTCCTCGCCTGTCCAGCCACACTCACGGCTTCCTGCAGTGTGCTGCAGTGAGCAGCCACTGTGGGTTCACCAACACCGCCCCGCAATACAGTTTGTTGGGTCCCAGTAGCAGCGCGCCCTGCCAGGGCTGAGCATCCTTCTCACAGTCTGATCCATTCACTATTCGAGAGCTGCTGTCGTCTGACCGGCTGTCGTCTGACCGGCTGTCGTCTGACTGGCTGTTCTTCCTGGAATCCACTCCCAGGTCTCTGTTGGTCCCAGAGGGGCTCATGCCAGAAGGGTTGTCACAAGAGGAAACATCATTGGCGAGAACTGGCTCTAGGGGTAGAGAGTGGATGAAGCATAGGCCCAGGGGCAGGGCTGAGATGCAGAAGGATTCTTACCCAGGACCTACAAGCAAAGGTCTGATCTCACCTTCCAACTTCACAGCCAAAGCCAAAGTTGTAGGAAGGGGCCTGGGTCATAGGGGTGTGGCCAGAGATATGAGGGTGGGACCAGGACTCGGGAAGGGGGTGGGGGCAGCGGCAGAACTCTAGGGTTAGGACCAGGGCTGTAAGGATGAGACCAGAGCTGTGGGGATGAGACCAGAGCTGTAGGGATGGGACCTGGGCTGTAAGGATGGGACCAGAGCTGTAGAGATGGGATCTGGGCTGTAGGGATGGGACCAGAGCTGTAGGGATGGGACCTGGGCTGTAGGGATGGGACCAGAGCTGTAGGGATGAGACCAGAGCTGTAGGGATGGGACCTGGGCTGTAAGGATGGGACCAGAGCTGTAGGAATGGGACCAGGACTGTGAGGATGGGACCAGAGTTGTAGGGATGGGACCTGGGCTGTAGGGATGGGACCAGAGCTGTAAGGATGAGACCAGAGCTGCAGGGATGGGACCAGGACTATGAGGATGGGACCAGGACTATAGGGATGGGCTCAGAGCAGTGTAGGCAAGGCCAGATCTGCGGAGCTGGAGTTTGTCAAACAGGCATGAATTGCTGCTTGGTCGGAGAGTTGGATTCTGGGACTGCTCCCAGGCTCCAGTGGGCTCAGGAGTTTGTAGACTTAAGGGATTCCTGATGGTCCCTGGATCTTGGTGGGTGAGACAGGCGAGCAGAAGGAGGGAACCCTGGGGTACTGGAGCTCTGGAGGGCCTGGAGGACAGACAGGGCTTGGTATTTAGAACCTAGTCTTCAGAAGTTGAATCAGGAACCATGCCTGGTGGGACAGGCCTGTCATCCCACCTACTCAGGAAGCTGAGGCAGGAGGGATGGCAAGTTCACAGCCTGCAAGAGTGGGGCTTGGAATCAGTCAGGACAGAAGCACGGTGACCAAGGCCACACCGAGCCTTGTCTTAGGAAGTGGAGATAGGGCTGAGTTCTGGGGTGGGTTACAGCAGAGGGGAAAGGCATGTGCTAGGAAAAAGCCCGGCCTAGGGGAGTGGCTGAGGAAAGGGGGTGAGTCAGAGCTCTTGGACCGAGCTTGGGGAATCAGAGAGGTGTGACGGAAGGGCTGGCTTTCTGAGTTCCCCTCAGACCTACACGTACTCTGTCGCCGCCTGCCCCACAGGCCAGTCACTGGTCGCCTTCCTGATAAGGACCCAGGACAGGGTGAGGCCTTCGTACTGTCTGCATCCACAGGCACACTCCAAGAAACACACAGAGCATGTTACAGCCAAGGGAGTGAGCAGGGACACGGAGACACACAGTATGTCCGAAAGTGCACGCATTCTGAGACATAAGGTCTGATGGCCTTGCAGGACTTCCCCCACCTTTCCAGCCAGCGTCTGAGTGACACACAGACATGCACTTAGATGCCCTGAGGCGTGGGCGAGGTTATACTCAAGGATACTAGCTCTCGGATTCCCAGTGTGGTGCAGTTCAAGAAAATTACCTTGACAGTCACCTCTCTGCAGCACCCTCTGCATACTCAGTCCCTCCAGGCAGGGAAGGAGCCCCAAATACGCACAGCTGTCCAATGCTAACAGCCCCACAGACACAGTCACCAGCACGTGACACTCCATCCATTACATGGTCACAACTACGGTCACCTAACCACAACTGCACACTCAAAAGTAGCTATCTGCAAACATGCAGTCACACGTTTCCACAGTGACAACTGTGGTCGCACACCATCCCATGACACAGGCAAAGACAGGAACAGGTAGTCATGCACAAAGAGGGACAGGAAGAACCGTAATGCGTGTGCCCACATAGTGGCAGAGCTAAATGTGTTCTTAAATGTACAGCGTCCTCTAGCCACACACACAGAGTCTCAGAGGGTCAGTAACATCTGCCATATGCATCCATTTGATAGAGGAAAAGCCCTCCCCCTAGCCAGGCAAGCTGGTGCACACCTGGAATCCCAGCACTTGGGAAGCTGAGGCAGGAGGATTGCCCAGAGTTCCAGCCTGGGCTGCAGAATGAAACTCTGCCTCAAAATAAACAACAGTAGCAAAAGCACAGGTATGATGGCACACATCTGTAATCCCAGAACCCAGGAGGCAGATGCTGGAGGATCGACCGCTAGTTCAAGGTCAGCTTGGTCTACATAGTGAGCTCCAGCCTAGCCTATGCTATACTGTGAGATCCTGCCTCAAAGACATCCCAGACCTGTGAGTTCCCCCAGCCAGATCAGTGCATCCCTCAACTCTCACCAGAGACTGTTTTCTTAAAGCAGATGGCGACCACAGAGACCCACAACTGGTCAATGTGCAGATAATAAGAGACTGCGGCGCCCTCGGCCCTAAATGGGATGCCTGTATCACACCTCTTTTCCCAAGGCTCAGGGATCATTGTGGGAGAGGGGCAGAAAGGTTGTAAGAGCCAGAGGGGTGGATGACCACAGGGAAACAATCGTCTGGACACAACAGGGCAGGTGCTCATAGGAACCCACAGCACGTGTGACAACATGCGCAAGATCTGTGCAAATCCAAGCCAGACAGGGGTCCAGTGTGGATGGGGGAGGTGGGCAGGAAGCCCCACCCTTAGCTGTGATGCCCGGTAGGCTGACCAGACAACGAGGATAGACCGGTACCCAAGAGTTTAGGAAACACAGATTATAGAATCAATAGACTTTTTAAAAAAGACACATAATAGAGGACATGAAGTCGAGTTGGGGGAGTAGATGGGAGTGAAGAGGAGGGAGGGGCCCTGAATATGGCCAAAATACATTGTATAAAATCCTCAAATCAATTAAAAAATTAAAACAATGACAAAAAAACATAGCTCCATTCAACACCTCCACCCAGGACATACAGAGCCAGAGGGAGACAGGCAACATAGAGCGACAGGTACAGTCAGACTCACATTCACCCTGTGCTGGAGATATAAACAGCAGCCCACAGTCCCCGGTGACACAGACTAACCCCATGCACACACACAGGGACCCTGGTTACCTGAGACCCCTAGAATCAGGGCTGTGAGCAGGGTGGCCAGCATCCACCTCCAGAGGGGTCCTGCCCACCCCATGACAGCTGCACCTGGTGGGAACCAGAGGATGGGGAGGCCCAGGTGATTCTGAGAGTCCCAACCCATTTCCCCTGCCTTCCCTGCCCAGTCACCCCCAGCAGAGAGACAACAGGAAGACGAATTGCCCTACTAGGGCAATCCAGGGACCAGCAGCAGATGACAGGGACTGTAAGCATCTTACAGTCCCTGTGAGGAGTGTGGACAGCCAGGGAAGGCAGGGTGAATCCAAGATAAGACTGAGCCAGACCAGAGTCACAGGAGAGGCTCGTCCCCCTCCTAACCTGCTAAGTCCCCTCCACAGGCCTCACCTGCCACTGTCCCCGGGTCGCCTGGGCAGTGGGTGGGAGACCTGGCTCCCTGCTCAGCTCAAACTGGCCCGCACCTTCCAGCCACCACCGCCTCCTAGGCTCTGGCAGCTGGTGATATAACCACCCACTGGTCCCCGGGGCACATTCCCAGGTGCCTGTCAGGCCGGGCCCCAACACTCACTCCTCCTGTCTCCCCTCACCTCCACCCCCAGAGCACCCCCCACCCAGTGCCTAGTGCCACTCCCTCCCTGGCCCCAAGGATGGGGAGGGGTCCCCAGGGCAGATCAGGTCCTCACATATCTGTATAGTCCCCACATAATCTTCTAGAGTCTGTCAACATGTGGTACCCAGTCTCTCAGCCTTTCTCTCTCTCTCTCTCATCTCTGTCTCTGTATATCTCTGTCTCTTTATCTCTGTGTGTCCCTCTGTCTCTGTCTCTCTGTCTCTGTCTCCCTTGTCTGTCTTTGTCTCTCTGCTTGCCTCTGTCTTTCTCTGCGAATTTTGATTCTCTGTCTTTTTCTCTGTGTTTCTCTCCTGCATTTGGGGCAGGAAAGACGAAGCCATTTGGAGTTGAACCTCTGAGACCCTCCTCCTGCTCCTCACGATGGGTCCAGGCCAGGGCACAGCAAGAGGCAGGCACTCAGGCTGTCCCCACCAGGCACTCTGGCCCAGCCGGCACAGCCAGGAGGATGACACAGTCGGGCAGGGCCAACTGTTGATGGAAAAAACAGGTCAGGAAGCCAGGACAGGGGGTGGGTGGCTCCTGGCACTTCGGGAAATGGGGCACTGGGTGGGGAGCTGGAAGGTGGCCCTCCCTGCCCCGTTCTGGCCATTGGGCCACCTCTCTTGCCCTCCTTTGTATGCCTGCTCTTCCTGTCCACCCCCAACCTGAATCTCCAGGTCTCTGTCTCTACAAGAAGGCAGGAGCCCAGCCTCCACCACATGAAATTAGGGTTGTGAATATGTGAAGACAGGTCCTCCTGGGCTGACCTCTAGAGTTCATGCCTGGCTCCCTTCCAAAACCCAGCCCCTGTCCAAGGGGGATGTGGACCCCAGAGATCACTTTATTGCATAGGGGACTAAAAGCCAAACAAGAAAAAACCCATTCTGAGGTTTAATGTGATTCTGGAAATTTATGTTTCACACATTGAAACAACAAAAAATCAACAGCCTCTTTCTTCCTTGGTTTGTTTCCCACGTCGTGGTCTTTTAAGTTCAGCTTACAGGTGTGTTTGCTTTGTTTTTAGTTTTTATTGAATTTCATTTATTATTAATTTATTGTGTACATGTGCACATGAGCAGAGGTCAGAGGACAGCATGCAGGTATTCTCTACATATTGACCAGTGGTGAATCTTCTAGAGATGTGTCAACAGTCACTTTTATGTGGTCATTACAATAATGTACGGTCCCGTTTGCAAACTCAACTAACGAGACGTCTTCAAACATCTTAAACTACATTTAAATGTATCCAGGGTTGAAGTCCTCTAGCTTTTAGACCAAAATTCTGGAATATTCTGTAAACTTTACAATCCAAATAGTCTATTCTTGGAAATATGATTGATTTTGTATTCTTTTGAATATTCTAACACTGGATATAAACTTGGAATAACTTTGTGCTGGACAGCTTCAATTGCCAACTTGACACACCTGGGTAGAGGGAGCCTCAACTGGGGAATTGCCTCCTTTGGACTGGCCTGTGCCCATGTCTGTGGGGCATTTACTTGATTGTTGAGTGATGTGGGAGGGCCCAGCCCACTGTGGGCAATGCCACCCCTGGGCATGTGGTCCTCTGTTGTACAAGAAAATAGGCTCAGCACAGGCCAGGGGACCAAATCAGTAAGCAGTGTTCCTCCATGGCCTGTGCTCCAGCTCCTGCCTCCAGATTCCTGCCCTGAGTTCCTGAATTCCCTTGATGCTGGATTGTGACCTGTGCATTGTAAGCAGAAATAAACCCTTTCCTCCTCAAGTTGGTTTTGCTAACGAGACCAAATTCCAACTTAAAACTCATACATCAGGGGTTACAAAGATGACTCAGTGGTTAAGAGCACTTGCTGCTCTTGCAGAGGACCTGGGTTCAGTTGCCGGCACTCACATGCACATGGGCACTAACAACCATCTGTAACTCTCATTCCAGGGGCTCCAGTGCCCTCTTCTGGCCTCTAAGGGTACTGTACTCATGTGACATGCACAATTAAAAGTAAAATCTTGTAACTGGAGAGATGACTCAGTCATTAAGAGCACTGGCTGCTCTTGCAGAGGACCTGGGTTCAATTCCCAGCACCCACATGGTGGCTAACAACCATCCTTAACTCCAGTTCCATGGGATCCAACACCCTCTTCTGACCTCTGTGGGCATTACATGACATGGGTGCACTTATACACATGTAGGCAATGCACTCATACACATAAAAAATAAAAATAATAAATAAGAATATCTTTTAAAATATTTTTATTTATTATTTTTATTTTATGTATATGCTACGTGTGTATTGCCTGTATGTAGGTAAGTGTACCTGTGTCATGCAATGCCCACAGAGGACAGAAGAGGCTGTCGGATCCCCTGGAACTGGAGTTAGGACAGTTGTTAGCTGCCTTGTGGGTGCTGGGATTTGAACCTGGGTCTTCTGCAAGAACAGGCAGTGTTCTTAACCACTGAGCCATCTCTCTAGCCCCAATAAAAGTATCTTAAAATAAAATAAAATCTTTAAAAAAAATCATATATCAGGAGGGCCAGGGTGTGGCTCAGTAGTAGAGTGTTTACCTTGTAAGCATGAAACCCTGAGTTCCCTCCCAAGTACCACAAGACAAAGAAAAAAAATGGTTTATTTAGGGACTAGGGAAATGGCTCAGTGGGTAAAGCATTTGCTGTGCAAGCTGGAGGACCTGAGTTCAAATCCACAGAACCCAAGTTAAGGCAAACATAGTGGCTCACATCTGTAATCGAGCACTGCTACAGTGAAGATGCAAGGTAGAGACAGGGGACTCCCATAAGCATGCCCTGGCACATACAAGCTTGCACACACACACACACACACACACACACACATCATATACATATACATAAAGATTTTTGAAAGTCATATAACAGGGTGTGTAAGGCCCCAAGTTCAATCTGCAGCATCCTCCAAAGAGACAAGAAAATCACAGATCAGCAAATTACACATTTAGGGGTCTAGAGAGATGGTGCAGTGGTTAAGAGCACTGGCTGTCTTGCAGAGGACACAGGTTTAGTACCCACATGGTGGCTCACAATCAACTGAAACTCCAGTCTTAGGGGATCTTGTGCCACCTTCTGGCCTCCACAGGTATTGCATGAACAGAATGCACTACATACATGTAGGCAAATACTCATGCACATAAAACACAAATAAATAAAAAAAATTTAATGGATTTAAAAAATCAAATTGCACATTGTAAGCCCAAATCAAACCCATTCCTATAATAGAAAATGTCTGCCAGGTGTGGTGTCAAACCCCTTTAATCCCAGCACTCAGGAGGCAGAGGCATTCCGATCTCTGTGAGATTGAGGCTAACCTGGTCTACACAGTGAGTTCCAGGCCAGCTTGAGCTATAGGGAGACCCTGTCTCAAGAAACAATAAACAAAAGAAACAAAAATTTCTCTTAGACATACAAGTAAATACCAAGTGTGTGGAGATCCTACTTAAAATAATAATTCATGCTGAAGCTGACTTTAACCCTTTCTGTGCTTAGTTCTAAAACATGGTGAATTAAAAGATCCCTTCAGTATGGAACAGTTGGTGTCCCCACTTGTGCCCCTCCTTGCCGGATAACTTGGTCACTTACTACATGTGAGAGTTTGACCCACAGTGGAAGTTGGTGCCAGAGAGTGATCTGCCCCTTGAAGAACCTGACTGTGTTGTTCTGGAAGAATGTGGAAAACTTTGGAAGTTTGGACTAGAAAAGTGGTTAAATGCTGCATGGACTGTTCTAGCAGGTGCCTGGAAGATGGTGGTGCCCAGAGCAAAATAGATCCAGAGGGAAGCAAGGACTTAAACAGCAATTGGGATCTTTTGGCAGAAAATCTGGCTGCCATCTGCCTCTGGCCTAAAAACTTGCCTGAAGCTAACTTAAGAATCCTAATGGGCCACAGGTGGTGGTGCGCCTTTAGTCCCAGCACCCAGGAGGCAGAGGCTGGTGGATCTCTTTGAGTTCAAGGCCAGCCTGATCTACAAGGTCAGCTGGGACTACAGAGAGACCAGTCTCAAAAAGAGCAAAAACAACAACAGCAACAAAACAAAAACAAAAACAAAAAACCTAATGGACTAATTTCTATGATAGAGGAAATTTCAAGGCAGGTGCTCTAACCACGAAGCAACACCCCCAGCTGAATCTGTAGTGTGGTTATTAATGCTGAATATTATACAGGTCTACAGTGAACAAGTGGGGCAGAAAGAAGTACAAAATGTACAATTTGGGGGAAAAAAAAAGAGAGCTAGGAAGCCTAATGTCCTGGAATAGAGCTGCTCTCTGATAAGCAGATTTGAGCCTCTAGAAGCCTCCAGATTTTCACTTGAAAAACAGAACACCCTCAGGGCAAGACCACACCCAGCTAAGCTTCCAACTTGGGAAAGCTGAAAGCCCAAGGGATTCACTGTGCCTCCAGAAAATCACCACGTTCAAAAGCTGTGGTACTGTGGGTGCAGGCTGGCAGTGTCATTACACGGTGCTGGCTTTAGAGGCCTGAGAGATGCTAGAGCGAGGAGGTCATGGGTTCTTCCTCCACGGTTTCAGAGAGCCACTGAGGCCAGGCAGTGTGTAGCAGAGAAGTCCTTGCACAAAGAAGGCCCCAGTAGGCTCAGAGACCCCCAGAGGGCATTTTGTGAAGCTGTGACAGTCACACCTGCTTTGCAGTGGAAACCTCAAAAGGTTGGAGATGCAAAGTCATGAGACATCTGCTAAGGAGAGTTGCATATGGTGAGTGGTACCAGTCCAAGAGCGAGATGTACATTGCACAGAGCAAAATGGGAGGGGCCAAACCATCCAAGGCCTTTGGAATTGAAGTCCCAGACTTTGGGCATGAAGCTACAGGATTTGGTGTTTGCCATGCTGGTTTTCACTCTGGTTCTGGTTGAGTATCCCCCACATGCCCCCATTCCTCCCTTTTGGAATAGGAATGTATATTCCATTCCATTGTGTCAGAAGTACGTAATTTGATTTTTGAATTTGCATGAGCTTACAGTTAAGAGAGTGCCTTGAGTCTCAGGAGAGACTTTGGATGTTGGACTTTTGAACAGTGTTGAGACTGTTAAAGACTATAGGGACTTTTAAAGTTGGACAAAATGCACTTCGTATTATGACTTGGTCATGATCCTATGGGGCCAGAGGATGGAATACCATACCTTAAATGAGATTCTCCCCGATAGGTTCCAAGTACTTGAATACTTAGACCCAGGTGGTGGCTCTTTTAGTGGAAGTCTACAAGATGTGGCCATGCTGGAGGAAGTGTGTCATTGGGGGGTGTCTTTGAAAGTTCTTAAGCCTTGTCTGATTTCTAGTTTCTGTCTCTGCTCCTGCATGTGCTTGAAGAGGTGAGTGTTGAACTTTCTGTTCAGGCTGCCGCCTCCTGTCACGCCTCCGCCTCCATGATGGACTTTTATTCCTCTGGCAAATAAACTCTCCCTTCTATAAGTTGCTTGGCCGTGGTATTTTATCACAGCAACAGAGACGTAACTAATATAGACACACAAGTAAATACCAGGTGTGTGGAGGGTCTACTTAAAAAAATAGTTCATGCTAAGAGACCGACTTGAACCCTTTTTGTGCTTAGTTCTAAAACGTGATGAATTAAAAGAAACTTTCAGTATGATAGAGTTGGGGTCCCCACCTGTGTCCCTCACCTTGCCGGATGGCTTTGTCACTTACTAAATATAAGAACTTGTCCAAACTGTGGACCCTCCCTGTGCCTCAGTTTCTCTTTATAACAGGAACAATCACGATTCCTACAAGTGTTTGCTGTCAGGAGCTAATGAGTCAGTATAGGTGAAGGAATTAGGAGCATGTCTGGGGTGTGAGTAACATGTGTCAAGATGGCCTCACTGTGGATTTGTGGTCATGAATGTCATCATTATTATTTATTTTCTTTCTTTTCAGGGGTGGAACCCAGGTCCTTACATGCTAGGCAGGGGCTCTACCCCGGAGCCACACCCCAGCCCCTCACTGGGGATCCTAGGCAGGGGCTCTACCCCTGAGCCACACCCCAGCCCCTCACTGGGGATCCTAGGTGGGGGCTCCACCACTGAGCCACACCCCAGCCCCTCACTGAGGATTCCAAGCAGGGCCCCTAGCACTAAGCTCTGACCTCAGCCCTCTTTTTACTCTGCTTTGGGGGAGAGGGTCTCACTGTACTGACCAGGCCTCAACCTTTCTGTCTTTTTTCCCTCCACCTCCTGAGTGGCTGGGTTGACAGGTCTGTGTATCTGGTCCAGGATGCTCTCCATCTTCCTGGTACCCACTATGGAAAGAAACTCTCTCCTAATCTAGGAGTTGATTTTGTCTTTGCTCAGGACAATCACTTTCTAGATTCTTCTTAGTGCTTCTGATCAGTTTCATGACCCTATTTACAACTAACTTTTAGAGTCCCCTGGCTGAAGTCACGATTTCATCTTCTTGGCTACTCACAAAATGCAGCCACTTCCTCCCGCTGACCTCTCTGTAAATGTTACATTTCTTTGTTCTTTAAAATTTTTTTAGTTTATTTTTATTTTATTTGTCTGAGTGTTTGACCTGCATGTATGTAAATGCACTTGTGTCTTGCAGTGCCCATGGGGACCAGAAGAGGGCATCATATCTCCTGGAACTGGAGTTATGGATGGTTGTTAGCTGCCATGTGGCCACTGGGAACAGAACCCGGGTCCTCTGCAAGAGCACCCAGTGCTCTAAGCACTGAGCCAGCTCTCCAGCCCTCGTTCCTTTGGTCTTAAGACAAAGCTGTAGTGGGGATGTAGCTCTATTGGAACAGCATTGCTTAGCATTCACAAAGCCGTGGTTCATTCTCCAGCATTATAAGTAAAACGAGCCTGGTGGAGCACGTTTGCAGCCCCAACACTTGGGAGGACGAGGCAGTAGGATGAAAAGTTCAGTCAGCATGGGCTGCACAGAGAGTTTGAATCCATCCTGAGCGACGTGAAACCCTGTTTCAAAATTCTAACAGTGTCTTCAAGTTCCCTGACACTTGGCTCTGACCTCCTCCTTTTTCTTCAGAGAGAGCACTGAGAGTCAGGTCAAGTTCCCTGCCTGGTCCCCAACCGCATCGTCGTCTGTTGACCACTGTTTCCAGGCACATCACCCACTATTGGCTCACAGGCCAGCCGCCACGGTCGGGGGTGGTTTCCTGGGGTTCCCATACCCCCCAGGCTTTTCCCACTAAGCTGTGCCACCCACCCACCCTTCTCCATGTGGCGAGTACACCTTTTCTCAACCCTCCAGCTCCAGCTCCGCCCCTTCTCTTCCTGCACCATCACCCCAAACTTTTCCCTCACCCCACAGTCTGTCTTCCCTCACTGCAACCTCTTCCCTATGGCCCAGCATCCATCTGGCTTCACTGCTGTTTTGTTACTGAACCTTCCATGGCACCGCATGACCCTCAGAGACCCTGCATCTCATTGAGTGTGTGAAGTCTGTTGGGATATGGACTGCCTTCTCCTCCATCTAACCTCCATCAGCCTTATTGGATACCACAGTCTCACAACCCTCTCACCTCACAGAGCGTTTAGGAGATGGGCTGGAGAGATTTTTCAGGGGTTAAGAGCACTGGCTGCTCTTTCAGAGGACTAGGGTTTGGTTCCTAGCACCCACATGGCAGCTAACAACTACCTGTAACTCCAGTTCTAGGGGATCCAACACCCTCTTCTGGCTTCTGTGGGCACTGCACTCACATAGTGCACTTATGTACATATAGACAAAACACTTATACACACACACACACACACACACACACACACACACAAATTTATCAGGGTATGGTGGTGCGCACCTTTAATCCCAACACTTTGGAGGCAGAGGAGGTGGATCTCGGTGAGATGGAGGCCATCCTGGTCTACATAGTGAGTTCCAGGCCAGCTGGGGCTACAGGGAGACCCTGTCTCAGTACAAGGCAGAGAACTCCAGGTGGAGATCAAACTGGGTCATAAAGTGTGAGCGAAGCTAGGCTTAAAAGGCAGAAATGGAAAAAGCTAAAAGTGTCTGTTGTGTGACTTTTACTGGGGGGGGGGGAAGTTGGGAACAAACATCTATTCACCCAGTTCTCCCAGAAAGACAGACCAAGGAAATGATTCCATCCAAGTCTACCTTAGAAAATGGATTAGTGACTTTTCTGTTGCTGTGATAAAACACCACGACCAAGGCCACTATAGAAGAATTTATTTGGCTTACAGTTCCAGGGGGTAAGGATCAATCATGAACCCTCTTAAACCTCTACAAACAGTGCCACAAATTGGGGGCCAAGTATTCAAATACCTGAGCCCATGGGGTACGACTCTCATTCAAACTGCTGCAGTAAATGACTGTTTGGGAGCTTACTTAAAGCATGTGCATGAGGGTCTACTTATAGCAACATGGGGGTACAAAGCCCACCCCAGGACGGGTGGTAACTCTCAGAAGCTGTATTCCTGGGGGCCCTGCACATCTTATAGGCAGTCCCCACAGACCAGCTTATAACCCTGCCTACATAACCCTGGGGAGAGGCCTGTGAGCCTTGTAACTTTGGGAATCTCCTGAGTCATGTTTGTTGCGTGAGGTTCCTGAGCCTTTTTTAGGTTTCAGGAGCTCTTCTCCCTCTAGGAGGAAACGTTTCGGTCCGAGGAAACAGCTATGCCAGAGCTCCATTAGTAAAACTGTTCCCCTTGTACTGAGCACACGGTGGGTGGGTCCTTCAGCGTTTTGTGCATTTTGCATGCTTCAAGCCTTATAGCCAACCTTAAGAAGAACACACTATTATCCTAAATGTGTACACATGGGGCATGTGCGTGCAGTGCCTCTGGAGGCCAGAAAAGGGCATCGGAGCCTCTGGGACTAGAGTTACAGGTGGTTGTGAGCTGCCATGTGGGTGCTACCCAATGTGGTGGGAACTGAACTCCTGTCCTCTGTAAGAGCAGCACATGCTCCTAACTGCTGAGGTATCTCTTTAGCCCCTATTATCCTAATTTTAAAGTTTTATTTATTTATTTACTTTGTGTGTGTATGTGCATGTGTCTATGTGAGTTTTTGTGTGCCACATGTGTGCAGTACCCAAGGAGGTCAGAAGAAGGCATCAGATCCCCTGGAATTGGACATATAGGCAGTCATTATCTGCCATGTGGGTGCTGGGAACTGAACCCAGGTCCTCTCTGTAAGAGCAGCCAGTGCTCTTAACCATTGAGCCATCTCTCCAGTCCTTTATTATCCTAATTTTGTGGATGAGAACACTCACAGTGTAAAGGAAAGCACTTCCAAAGAGTGTACAGACAGTGTCAACCCCAGGAGTCCATGTGCTAACCAAACCCTCAGGTTGATGCCTCACTCTCTCCAGGAGGCAGGGATGAAGCCCAACAGACAGCAATGGTCTATGCTATGTGTCTTTAACTTTATTCAGCATCAGGTCAGATCTGGGCATCAGGGGGCCATGGTGGGGGTCAAGGTCTTAGGGAGCAAGATTCTGCAGCAGGCAGTGGATGCAGGGGTCATAGGTCGAGTCAGATGTCCCATGTCATGCTCAGTTGTGCCCTATGGTGTTTTGGATCCATTTATCATAATTGCAGACATCGGTGTAGACCCCTGGCTTCGTCTTTGATCCACAGGGGATGTTACCCCATGACACAAGACCTCGGAGGTGATCCCCACATACCAGGGGACCCCCAGAATCACCCTGTGGGGAAGAAAGAAAAATCAGATACAGACAGACACACAGACACACACAGAGACACACAGACACAGAGGTTACAGAGAGAGAGAGAGAGAGAGAGACATTCAGATGGAGGGAAGGGCTCCGTGTGGTGGGGCTTGTCTCTGCAGCTCCTTGGGAGGCTGAAGTAGGAGGATTGCAAGTTTAGGATCAGCTGTGCTACTATGGAAACCTTGTCTCAAAATAAAACAAGAGAGGGCCAAGCATGTAGCTTACTGGTAGAGCACCTGCGGAGAGCATGGGAGAGACCCTGGATTCAGTTGGGGGCGGTGAGGATTACCAGTATCTGTAAAGGTATAGATAGGAGAAGGGGAGGAAAAGAGGGAGGGACGAGAGGTCGAGGACACTAAGATCCATAAAGGTAAAAGGTATAGACAGAAGAGAAGGAGAAACAGGGAGGGAGAAGAGCGAACGAGACAGACAGACAGACAGACAGACAGACAGACAGACAGACAGACTCAGGGACATAAAGATCCATAAGGGTAGATAGAGGGGGGAGAGGAAAAGAGGGAGGGAGAGAGGGAGGGGGAAGGGAGGGAGGGAAACTCAAGAGACACCAAGATCCATAAAGATATGGATGGGGGAGAGAGAGAGCGAGAGAGTGAGAGAGCGAGAGAGAGCGAGAGAGAGTGAAAGAGAGAGAGAGCAAGAGAGAGAGAGAGAGAATGCTAAGACCTGGAAGAGGTTGGGGAAGATGGGCCCAGGAGAGAGCATGGAGGAGCACGCCCCTCCACCTCCGACCTCCAGGCTGGCCATAACCCTGCCCTTTCTTTACTTCCAAATCACTGTGTCGCTCTTTCTGTACCTCTTGCTGTCTTGGCTGGGCCATTGCATTAGGGTCATTTTAGCGCAATGAGGAGACACTGGTTGCATAAAAGTGGGGGATGCTCCAGTTAAAGGTGGTGAGGACTAGGTGGATGGGCGTGGTGGGTTGCGTTCGAAATCCCAGCACCCTGGAGGCTGAGGCAGGAGGATTATTGTGAGCCGGAGGACAAGCCAAGGCTACGGAGCAGTGAGGACCAGAGCAACAGGCTTTGACGGTGAACATGGAGCTCCTCCCTCTGCACCTTTGCTGCTGGGATCTCCCTCCCTCCTCCAGAGCTTGCCCTGTCTAAGCAGTAGGCGTGCCTCCTTGTAGCGCCTCGCTGGCTCTTCATGTCTCCTCTGTGTCTCAATTTTCTGTCTCTACTGGCTGGTGTGTGTGTGTGTGTGCGTGTGTGGTACATGCAAATATGTATGCATGTGGAGGCCAGTGGTCTGCCTTAGATCACGTTCTCAGGAGACATTCACTGTGGTTTTTGTTTTTAGATTCTTATGTGTGCTTTTTGAGTCAGGGTTTCCCTGTAGCCCCAGCTTTCCTGGAACTCACTATGTAGACCAGGCTGGCCTTGAACTCACAGAGATCCGCCTGCCTCTGCCTCCCGAGTGCTGGCATTAAAGGTGTGTGCCACCATATATTTTTTAAATTTTATGTGTATGAGTGTTTTGCCTGCATGTGTGTAAGTGCATCCCTCAGTGTGTGCCCTCGGAGAGGGCGTCGGATCCCCTAGAACTGGAGTTAGGGATGGTTGTTTGCTGCCATGTGGCTGCTGGGAACAGATCCTGGGTCTTCTGCAAGAGCAGCCAGTGCTCTAACCACTGAGCAACCTCTCCAGCCCCCACACCTAGCTTCTTACATAGGTGCTGGGAACCAAACTCTGGCCGTCACACTTGTGTCCCAGGTGCTGCACGGACTGAGTCGTGCTCAGATCCCTGGCTGCCTTTTTTATTTCTGTATCTGTATGTGTGAGACGGGGTCTTTCCCCGTTCTGTCTCTGGTTCCTTCGTGCCTGACTTTCTCAGCCTCTGCTCATCTCTGTGTTGGTCTGTGCCTCTTTCTGTCTCTGGCTGACGTCGTGCCTCTCCCTGTGGTCTCACCTGGCAGGAGTCGTTCCCATCTCTCCTGTCGCCTGCGCACAACATGTTCTGGGTGATCTTGCCCGGGTAGGCACGCTCACACTCCTCATGAGGCACCAGCTGTACCTCAGCACACTGGATGGTGTCTGGGAAGTCACCTGCGATAAGGGAGATGGGTCAGGGTCACACAGCCTCATCCCCATCTTCCCCAGGGAGCCCCACCCTCCAGTTCCCGTTGGTTCCCCTCTCTCTCTCTCTCTCTCTCTCTCTCTCTCTCTCTCTCTCTCTCTCGTCACTGCCTCCCGATTCATCCCTTTCCTTATCACTTTTCGCTCCCTCCCTCATCATCTCTCCTCCATTTTTCTCACACCCTGTCTCCACTGGTTGCTCTTCCACTGGTCCAGCTGACCTCTAGCTAGGATTCTCTTTCTCCTTGGGCATTAGCCTGTCCTTCTTAACCACTGGTTTGTTCTAATTAATCATCTCTTTAAATGTATATATAACGTGTGTGTGTGCCTGCCTGCCTATATGTGCACTGCCTGCATGCAATGCCCCTAGAGACCAGAAGAAGGCATTGGATGCCTGGAACTGGAGTTATAGGGGGTTATGAACCACCATGTAGGTGCTGGGAACTGAACCAGGTCCTGTGCAAGAGCAGCCAGTGCTCTTAACCTCCCGGGCCATCTCTCCAGCCTCTAATTAGACCTCTTGATCACTCATCTTTTTCTACAGCCCTTATTCTTTCCTTTCATTGGCCATATCCAGTGGTCTCCGTCCCTCAATGGTCCTGTTGTAACTGACCCCACCTACGTTGTCAGCCTGCACTTTCTACTGTCCTTGTCCACCTTTTCATTGTCCCATCACGTACTGGCCTGTCTTCACTGGTTCTTAACCCATCCCGTTGTTTTCCCCAGCGGCTCTGCTCCACCACTGACCTTTTCCAATTGGGCTTTTTCCCATTAACTCCTTTCTTTTAAGGCAGGATCTTGGACTTGGGAAGTGGCTCAGTTGGTAAAGGGCTTGCCACACAAGCAGGAGGACCTGACTTTGATCCCCAGACTCAAATTTATAAGTACATCACTATGCCCAGCTTTTTATATGAGTTCTCTAAGACAGGAGGACCCCTGAAGCTTGCTGGCTAGCCAGCTTAACCTGGTGGGTGGGGCCAGCCAGCTTGGCACCAAGTCCCAGTGAGAGAGCAGTCTCAAAAAATAAGTAGAGAGACGAGGGCTGGAGAGATGGTTCAGCAGTTAAGAGCACTGGCTGCTCTTGCAGAGGACTGAGTTTGGTTCCCAGCACCCACATGGCAGCTAACAACTATCTGCAACTCCAGTTCTAGGGGATCTGACACCCTCTTCTGACCTCTGAGGGCCTTGCATGACATAGGTGCACTTTCATACATGCAAGCAATACACTCATACACACAAAAAAGATAAATAAAATAATTTGAAAATAAGTGGAGAGTAGTAGAGGAAGGCCACTAGACACCGCTAGCTTCTACACATATGCACACTACACATGAAGGTGTGCAGACATACAACACAGAAACACAAACAGACATACAACACACAGAGACACAGACGCACACAAACACACACACAGATGCACAGACATACAACAGACACAGACACACACAGGCACACAGACATACAACACAAACAGACACAGACATACAGAAACACACAGACACAGGCACACAGACTTACAACACACAGAGACATACACACAGGCACAAAAATACATACAGACACACAGACACAGATACACACACACATACACACACACACACACACACACACACACACACATATACAATGTGGATGGCTCCTGACAAGTGGCACCTGAGACTAACCTCTGACCTCCACACACAGGCACACATGTAAAAATAAAATAAAATAAAGCATGGTCTCACTATGTAGCCCAGGCTGGCTTCCAACTCTCTATGTAGCCCAGGCTGGCTTCCTCAGCCTCCCAAATGCTAGAATTATGCCATTAATGCCCTCTAACCCATTTCTCTTAATTCACAACCTTCTGTTTTGTCTTGGCTTTGGGGTGGTTTGAACCTGAGCCTCAGGCTGGCCTCAAACTCGCTGTGTAGCTGATGCTGACCCGGGGCTCCTGATCCTCCCGCCTCCACCTGGGATCACAGGGGTGTGCCGGCAGTGCCATCCTTGGCGGGCTCTCCCAGGGCTCTCCCATTTGCTCCCCTCATCCTTCTGAGCAGTGACCTCCTTCCCAATACCAGTGCCTCTCTCCTGGCTTCCCCTCTCATTGACCTTTGTTTTGTGACCCACCTTTCCCATGCTGTCCATCCATGGTCTCTATCCTCCATTGGTCCACCCCCTCCCATCTTCCTCTCTTTCCATTGATCTTTCATCCATGGGACACACTGGCTCATCGGTCCTCCTCTTCTGCCCACCTTCCCACAGCCCAGCATCTACCATCCCGCCTCCGTCTCTGGAGGCTCTCCTCTGTTCCTTCAGCCCCTGTCTCTCTCCCCTCACTCACCATCCCTCATCTTGCCCCAGCCCAGGATACGGCAACTGGGATTCTCCTGTGAGCAGTCTCTCTTCAATGGCAGAGGCTGGATCGTTTTAGAGAGTCTGGCTGGAAATCTCAGACGCACCATCATGATGTCATTGTCGTGGGTGGTGGGATTGTAGTGAGGGTGGACCACAGTCCGGTTGACGGAAATCCGCTTTTGAAAGTTCTCTCTTTGACGCAGGTTGTGTTTTCCCAAGTAAACCTGCAGGTTCCTGGCGAGGAGACAGCTAGGATTCACCTGCCGCCCTGGACTGCCCTGATGCTCCCAGAGAACAGGTGCATTACCTGCCCTGCTCCTCCCTCAGTCTACCCAGGCTCAGTAAAAGGCAAGTTCATCTTTCTAGAATTTAGCCTTTCTAATTTTCCTGTACTAGGTGCTGGAGAGATGGCTCAGTGCGTAAGAACACTGATTACTTTTGCAGAAGATGTGGGCTCGGTTCCCAGCACCCACATGGCAATTAACAACTGTCTGTAATTCCAGTTCCAGAGGATTCAACGCCCTCTTCTGGTCTCTGTGGGCATTGCACTCACATGGTGCACTTACATACATGCAGATAAAACACTCATGCACATAAAATAAAAATAGGGGCTGGAGAGATGGCTCAGTAGTTAAGAGCACTGACTGCTGTTGCAGATGACCCAGCACCCCACATAGAAGTTAACAACCACCTGTAACTCCAATTCTAGTGGATCTGACACCCTCTTCTGCCCTCTGTAGACATTGCACAAGTGTGGTGTACTTACATACAGACAAAACACTCATATGCATAAAATAAAAATAAATAAAATATTTTAAAAAATTTCCTACACTATTTGACACAAACCCCAAACTTCAGGTTCTGTACCCACAGATTTAACCCTTCAGAGATCAAAAATATTAGAGGAGGGGCTGGTGAGATGGCTCAGCAGGTAAAAGGGCTTGTTGCATGAGCCTAAAGACCCAAGTCCAACTCCCACAACCTACCTAAAAGTGGGAGAAAGGATTGGAATCATTAAAGCTGTCCTGTGACCTCCCTCTACAGGCATGCTGTAACACACACACACACACACACACACACACACACACACACACACCATACACACATAATAGTAATAATAAACAAAAATTTTAAAATATATTTTGGGGAAACGTATTTGTATTAAATATATGTAGATTTTTTTTCTTGTTATAATTTCCCAAACAATGCAGATAACAACCATTTATATAGTATTTTGTCATGGGTATTATTGTAAGCTAGAGATAATTTTATTTATTTATTTTTAAGTTTCATTTTATTTATTTATGTGTGCATGTGTATGTGTCTGTGTGAATATACATGTACCTGTGTGGGGGGCTGTGCATGATCAGGGGCCAAAAGAGGTTATCGGATCCCTCTGAACTGTGGTGTACCATCAGCCCTTCTAGAGACGATAAGTTTATGAGCAGATGTGCATAATTATATGCAAACACTGCACCATTTTACATAAGGTAGATTCACCTCTACCTGCGAATCTTGATCTCCTCTGGGTCCCAGAATTGCTGTTGATACCTGGCCTAATGAAGCTGGTTATGGGATGGCCAAGGCTTCTGTCTGCCTCCCTCTTGAAGTCTCCAAGACATGACCAAGGTCTCCTCGTATCTGCTCCAACAAAGAGATACTCACGGTTTATCACAGTGCGCAGCTGTGAGCACCCACAGGGGGTGAATGAGGACCCCACCACACAGCAAATGACCCGAGGTGTACAGGGTGGCTTGGAAAGGGTGAGAGTCCTTCTCACAGGGGCCACCATGCACCACCTTATCCTTATCCTCTGCCAAGCCTGAGGGAGAGAGAGGCTGAGTCAGAGAAGGACTCGGAGAACCCAGATCCACCCACCAAGGTGGGCCACCAACGAGTGGGTCTCCCCCTCCAGTCCTGCCCCCAACCTCGTTCCTGTCTTCTCACCTCTCCCTGGTCACCTCTGCCTCCGTCCTCAAACCCTCAGACTCACCCCATCCTCAGCCGGTCCCCACAACATCCTCCTCATTTCAGTTCCACCTCATCCCATGTCGGAGCTTTGAACACTGCACCCCCCCCATCTGTCAACAGCCACCATCCAACTCCCAACCTCCTCCCTCATCTTCGTCCCTCTCTCCCTACCTGTAGCGGCAAAAACCAGGCACAAGACCAAGGTCTTCAGGGCCAGCATTCTCATGGTCATCTGCAGGAGGAAGCCAACAGCTCTATTAGCCGGTGCTCCAGCCTCTATCCAGGACCTCAGGCTATCCTCACCCATCCTCTACTTCCTCGATGACCTGGTCTGGCCTGCTGTCCTGTCCTCCCTTGACCTCTGCTCTCCTCTTCTCTGATTTTGCCTTTCTCATCCCACATCTTGAATCTGAGGGTCCAGTGAGCACAGGCACCAACCAGTCAGGATGTAGACCAGGTGTTTGGGTCCAGTGGGAGAAATAGTCAAACTTTCTGCTTCCCTGTCTACTGAGGAACGAGATACTAGCCATATTTTTGGACAGGTAAATAGATAGGCAAAGGGCCACTGATAAATAAAGGTGGCTTCTGCCCTCTTCGTGGTTGGAAACAAAGGCTTGGGGGCTCAATCTCTAGTGGGCAAGGCTCTTTTTCCAGCCAATTAGCTCAATCAGTCCACATAAGGCAAGAGCTAGATTTGGATACCCATCATTTGAAACTATAAACCTTTCAGCCTTTTCTTCTTTTTTTAAGTTGACCAATTCAAAATTATGGGAGGGGACCCCATTAAGACCCTTAAAAAAAGATCCTCCCTCTCTCAGTTTCCTGAGACCCCTGTCCACTTGTGGAGAGCTTTTCTTTGTGAATGTGTGTATATGTGTGTATCTTCTTTCAATAAAGTGTATTAGACTGCTGTTCTCTCTGGTGGTTTGAGATTTTTCCTGCCTTTAAAAAATATTTTATTTATTATTATTATTATTATTATTATTATTATTATTATTTAATGGGTGTGAGTGTATAGCCTGCATGTATGAAAGTGCACCCAAGTTTATTATTATTGTCTTTTTTGAGAGAGGCTCTCCCAGTAACACCAACTGACCTGGAACTCAGTGACCAAGCTGGCCTTGAACTCGCAGAGATCCATCTGCCTCTGCCTCCTGAGTGTTGGGATCAAAGGCATGTACCACAATGCCCAGCTTATTTATTGCTTTTATTTTATGTGTATGAGTGTATTGCCTGCATGTGTGTAAGTGCATCCGTGTTGTGCAATGCCCATGGAAGTCAGAAGAGGGTGTCGGATCCCCTGGAACTGGAGTTACAGATGGTTGTTAGCTGCCATGTGGGTACTGGGAACCCAACCCAGGTCCTCTGCAAGAGCAATCGGTGCTCTTAGCCACTGAGCCATCTCTCTAGCCCCATTTCCTGCCTTTTAATTCTTTAATTGGCTGAAGAAAAAGAACTAGGCCCCCTAGACAGTGACTATCCTCGAGCCCAAGTTGGTAACACTAGTAACAGAGAGATTAGCCCAAGGGGTCCCTGAGTCCTTCATCTCCACGGGACAAACTCTGAATCTTGGCTCTGTACACACCTGTCACGCCCCCACAGCCACCACTCCCCCGACAACCGTGGGTTCTGCAGTTCCTGTCTTCTTACCGTCATGGCCAGCTGTGCTCCAGTCAACTCAGCAAGGCAGCGGGTTCCCCAAGAAAAGAGGGGAGAGAGGGTGCTGACAGAAACAAGCCTTCGGGTAGCACCTAGGTGCTGAGAGCTTGGGGTGCAGGACTGTCTTCCAGAAACCCGCTCGGCCCTCTGGTCTCCCTGAAAGAGGATGACTCTGTCTGCAGACACCCCAGATACGTCCTTTTAACCCCTCTCTCCTCTAGTCTCTGAGCCAGGCGGCTAGCCACACCCTTCCTTCTCACCAAGGCCTCCCACATACATTCCTCCTGCCCCACGGCTCAGCTTCAGGTGACCCCTGACCAGCTGGCTGCCCTGAGGGCTGCATCCAGCTCTGGTCCACAGTGACCATGGATGGACTCCTGGGTCAAAGGGAGGAGGTTGGGGCTTGGACCCTGGGTCAGAGGGAGGAGGCTGGGGATTGGACCCTGAGTCTGAGGGAAGAAGTCGGGGTCTGGATCCCTGGGTCTGAGAAAGGAGGGCTAGGGTCTACAATCCTGGGTCTGAGGGATGAGGTTGGGGCCTGGTCCCTGGTTCTGAGCAATGAGGCTGGAGTCTGGATCCTGTGTCTGAGGAGGAGACAGCATACTGGAATCCCGGTTCACAGGGAGGAAGCTGGGGACTAGATCCCTGGGTCTAAAGGAGGAGGCTGAGGCCTGGACTTCTAAGAGAGGAGACTGGGTGGGGTCTTGGACCCTTAGATCTGAAGGAGGAACTTGGATCTTGATCCCTAGGTCAGAGGGAGGAAGCTGGGGTCTGGACCCCTTGGTATGAGGGAGGAGGCCAAGGTTTGGACTTTGGGGCCAGAGGGAAGATGGCTGGGGTCGGAACCCCTGGGTCTAAGGGAAGAGGCTAGGTTGGGTCTCCTGGGTCTGAGGGAGGAGGCTGAGTCCTGGGTCCCTGGGTCTGAGGGAGGAGAGATGGGTCCTGGTCCCCTGGGTCTGAGGGACAGAGAGATGAGAGATTTTTCGATTTAGGCTTGTTTTGGTTGCAGACAGAATGATGCTAAGAATCCAGTGTCAGCTCCCAGGCAAGCAGCAGTGCCCCAGCCTCCATCAGTACCCCAAGTATCCCTGCTTGGGGCCTGCAGGTCCTCCTGACTCTGTATCACGTTGACACTGAAACCAGCTGACCAGGTTCAGTGGGGTCAGGCTGACTCACCTACCTGTAAGTCCCTCTGTGGGTGCCCACGACCTCCATGTCCCCAGGGGAGTGGGAGCTGGCAACCAGCTATTGAGAAAGAATGTTTGCCAAGCTGTCCCCCACCCCTGACCCAGGCTGGGAAGCAGGATGGAACCTTATGGGGAAAGAACCTTTCAACAATCAGGCTTTGTCTGTCCCCAGCAGCCCAGGGCCACGCTGCCCCGGCAGCTCTGTTTCTCAACTCATTTCCAGGAAGATGGGCGGAGGTTATCTCAATGACTTCCCTTTGTGTCCTTGTGACTGACAGCCCTGCTATCCCTGATCTGAATATTTCAGAACTCTGGTCCCTTCTGGTCCTTCTTCTTCGTTTGCCTGCCTTTGGGGTCTCTGCCCCCCCCCACCGTGTGTGTGTGTGTGTGTGTGTGTGTGTGTGTGTGTATCTGCCTGTGTCTGTGTCTCTGTTTCTGTCTGAGACTTTATCTCCTGTCTGACTCTGCGTTTGTCTCCCTGCCTCTATCTGTCTGTCTGCCTGCCTGTCTGTCTGTCTGTCTCTCTCCATCTCTCTGGCCCTTTTTACCTTTCCATCTCTTTCTCTGACTCTGTTTCTATGCCTGTCTATCTTGCTGTCTCTACCTGTTTCTCTCTGTCTCCCTATCTCTGTGTCTCTGTCTTTCTGCGTCTCTGCCTTTCTGTCTCTCTCCATCTCTCTGTCCCTCTCCTCTCTCTATCCCCTCCCCCTCTGGAGTCTCTAGTTATTTTGTTTCTCCTGATTGTCTCTGACACTCTGTCTCTGTTTCTCTCTGTGTCTCTCTATCTCTCTCTGTATGTCTCTCTATCTCTGTCTCTGTTTCTCTGCTCTGCCTCTCCCTCTCTCTTTCTGTGTCTCTCTTCATCTCTCTGACTCTGACCCACCCTTCGCCTCTGGAGTCTCCAGTTCCCTTCCTCTGGGTCTCCCCACCCCTACCTCCATCTCCAGCTCTCCGATCTCTCCTCTGCTCTGCACACCACCTGCAGTCAGGCTCCGGGGTACCCGGAGGGATGGTGACGAGGCTTGGGAGGCTAGTGGGTTGCAGGAGGCTATGCAGACTGAGATTTGCACATATGTCTACACAGGTAGAGAGAATTGATTTGGTGCAGACTCTGGGGACTGGTATGAGGTATGATAAACAAAGGCACCTGAGGCTGTAGGGAAACCCAGAGGATTATGGAGACTTTTATGTGGCTTTGACCTTGGGTCTGGGAAAGTCAAGAGTGAGTGAGGAGGAGAGGGTACAGCCGTGGGTGGGGCAGAGGCAGAGGTCAGTGTGGGCTGTAAGTGGCTGGGTGGAGGGACTCTAGGAAGGGCTGGGACTGAAGAGGGAAAGGGGCCACATACTGGACAACCACTGGGCAACGGGAGCAGTAAACATGAGCAACGTACCCCTCAGCACCTAGGGGCCTTGGCACCTCAGGCGACCCTCTTCTTTCACAAATCCAATCACCTTAGATGACTCAGTCCCCATCACCCTGGGAATGAAAACTAAGCACTTGAGGCTACTCTGGGTGCTTCACACTGAGTCCCCTCTGGACTTAGTATCTTCTTCTTTGGTCCCATCATTCTCCCAGACACAGAGTCAATGCATTTGGTTCCTGGTCGCCATTTAGACTGGGGACTCCTCACTCTCTGGACCAGAGGGGCCTCCCCCAACCTTCTCTGGGCTAATTCTTCCCTCTTGGCTTCTCAGAACTCTGTACAACTCCTCAGACCCCTCAGGGCAAAGTTTTAATCCTCATTCTGAGACTGGAGGATCTTCAGCAAGCAGCCCTAGTCAAGACCAAAGTGACACTAGTGCATGTACACACGTAACTGCTGCATATGCATGATGTTTCTAAAAGTAAAACAAGGCGGGGCATGGCTCAGTGGTGGAGCCCCTGCCTAGGATCCCCCAGTGAGGGGCTGGGGTGTGGCTCAGGGGTAGAGCCCCTGCCTAGTACCCCCAGTGAGGGGCTGGGGTGTGGCTCAGCAGTAGAGCACTTGCCTATAGTCTACCAGTGAGGGGCTGGGGGCATGGCTCAGTGGTAGAACACTTGCCTATAGTCTACCAGTGAGGGGCTGGGGTGTGGCTCAGCAGTAGAGCACTTGCCTATAGTCTACCAGTGAGGGGCTGGGGGCATGGCTCAGTGGTAGAACACTTGGGTGGAGCCCCTGCCTAGGATCCCCAGTGAGGGGCTGGGGTGTGGCTCAGTGGTAGAAAACATGCCTAGAGTGATCAAGTCCCTGAATTCTATCCCAGCACCACCAAAATCAGTTAATCAATCAATCAATAAATCAATAGTAAAATGGGCTTAAATGTTCTCTTTTTTTGTAGTCCCAGCTGGCCTAGAACTCACAGAGATTTGCTGCCTCTGCCTTCCATGTGCTGGATTAAAGGCATGCACCCACACCCAGCCTTAAATGTTCTTTTTAAAAAATACATTTTTTAATTTATTATTTCTTATTTAATGTTATGAGTGTATTGCCTACATGTAAGTGCACCCATGTTGCGCAGTGCCTGCGTAGGTCAGAAGAGGGTGTTAGAATCCCCTGAAACTGGAGTTAGTAGCCATGTGGGTGCTGGGAATCAAACCTGAGTCCTCTGCAAGAGCAACCAGTGCTCTTACCCGCCAAGCCATCTCTCCAGCCTTGATCTTAAATGTTCTTATCACACAAAAAAAAATAGATGAAACAATGCTTTTGTTGAATAGCTTTACTTAAGCATTCCGCAATGTATGTATACATTTATTAAAACATCATGTCTATATCGTAACTATATGCAATTTTTATTTGTACTTAGAAAGTAAATTTAAGCAAAAAAAGAAAAGAAGAGGAGGAGGAGGAGGAGGAGGAGGAGGAGGAGAAGGAGAAGGAGGAAGAAGGAGAAAATCTAAAAAGCTATAGGAACTGGATGAGTCTGGTGGCCTGAGCCTGTCATCCCAGGTAGTGGGTAGGCTCAGAAAGGAAGGTTTCTTGCTTGGGCTACAGCACAAGACCCCATCACAATAAAAAGTGGACAGAGCTAGACTTACACCTCTGTGGTGGATATGACCTAGCGTGTGAAAGGCCTTGGGTTCAACCCCCAGTGTGGCAAAGCAAAACAAAATAAAGAATTCTATTGTTTTATTTTAACCAAGATATTGAAGTCACTCTTGTTTCAACATGAACTTACAATATGAAAGTGATCAAAGGTTCCATTTGCCGTGTTTCCTGGCATACATACCGAGTACTTGGAGAGCATCACGGCCCAGTGGAAACTCATTTTGACCTCTCTCTAGCCATCAAGGCCCATGAGTACTGGGTACTCACCACATGGTCTAGCCCTGCCCACTTCTGTCTTCCGTCTTTGGAGACCATGGTAAATGTCCCTTTGTGACACCATGTCTCTGATCCCGGGCCTTTGCTTCTGAGGTTTTGGGTTTTTTTTATGCTTTTCCCACCGTCTCTAGCCGACCACCTCTTCTCCTTCCGGTCTTTCCTAGAACATCATCTTCGAGAGCAAGCTTTCACTGGGCACCACCTAACATCACCTGCCACAGCTTGGTTTAGTCATTCTCTCATGTGGGCTTCACAGCAGGTGTCTCCTTCCAGGTGTCACCCTGGACCAGAGCCATCTGGCTCAATCTTCATCTCCCCCACTGGACCTTGAGCTCCTTGAGGGTAGGCCTGACTCACTGTTGTATTCACAGGGACTCGGGAAATGTTGACCCGATGACTGAACCATTGCATCACATCTGCTCCCATTAGAGCTAGGACAACTGAGGCATAGAGTGGAGAAATTTATTGCTCAACCACAACCAGACTGGAAATTGTGGAACCTGAATGGAACTCCACTTCCAAGATGGTAGTGTTCCAACATGGCATGCTCCAACTCTCCCTGTTCCAATACGGCATGTTTCAATATGGCAGTGTTCCAATGAGGTGGTATTCCAACATTGAGTTTTCCAAAATGCCCTATTCTAATAGGTGTATTCCGAGATGGCATAGTTCAACATGACATGTTCCAATATGGCAGCATTCCAACATGGTGTGTTCCAATTCTCCCTATTCCAACATGGTGCATTCTAACATGGCATATTTCAAAATGGTGTGTTCCAATATGGTGGTGTTCCAATGTGGTGTGTTCCATTATGCCCTATTTCAATATGGTGCATTCCAACATGGAGCATTCCAACCTGGCAGGTGTTTCAGAATGGCAGGTGTTCCAACATGGCTGTGGCGTGGCTCACTGGGGCTGTCTCACTACAATATAGGGTGGATGGACCCAGGAGGAGTTGTTGAAAGCCGTGTGGGGAAAGGGTGGGCATGACATAGCATTTGATTTTTATTTTAAGGGTGGGCATGACATAGCATTTGATTTTTATTTTATGTGTATGAGTGGATTGTCTTCATGTGTGTAGGCACACATGTGTCCTGCAGTGCCTGCAAGGGTCAGAAGAGGGATCAGATTCCCTGGAACTGGAGTTATGGACAGTTGTTAGCTACCATGTGGGTGCTGGGAATTGAACTTGGGTCCTCTACAAGAGCAGCCAGTGCTCTTAACTGCTGAGCCATCCCTTGGGCCCCTGAAGGAACTGCTGAGAGAATATGCTATGGAAATAATCAGAGCTCAACAGCTGAAATCAGGTGAGGAGAGGGAGTTTAATTTGATGTTAGCGGGACTGACATCATGAATCAAGAAGTCAGATCCCCTGTTCAAGTTTTGGGGGGGCGGTTTATACTCAAGTGAGGAATGCAAGCAAAAGGTACATAGCATATACATGGTAATTAAGTACGATGACAGAGGTAATAGAAATGCAAAAGTTACAGGAATGCAAAAGCCTTAGGTCTGTACAGCAATGTGATAGTTTTGGAAAACAAAGGCTTCTTAGCCTGGAAAACCGAAGGGGGCAGGGGAAGATTCCTGTACTTCCCCATCACTGGTGTTCTCAGCTATCATCACATTGCAAAATCCTTTAGCACCTGATAAGTTCTACTTCCACAACATTCCCCTCCTCTTCACTGACATAATCCCCTATGTATATTCTAGAGGAACCCTGTGATATTCTTGACAAATCACCTGGAGTCTGATAGCTTCTACTTGGTTTTGATAAATTTACTGAGAATATTTATTATACATGGTCCTATCAGAAGGATTAATAGAACCATGACCATGGTCCTGTAAAGTGGGCCCCCCAGGGACCCCAAGCTCTCCAGGTATTCTTCTAGAAAGACTCATTTCCCTCTTCTCCAGCCTTTTTTTTTTTTTAGCAGTTGCTTTGCATTCTAACTATGCCTGACTGATTTGCATAAAAACAGCATTTTTCTTCCACATAGGCACACATACCTCCTTTCCGATGGTTCTGGCATCTCTATTCTCAGGGATAAGTTTACTGGCAGATCTAATGATTTCCAGCTCCCAGTTCAGAAAGAAACTGGTCATTTTCTTTTGGAGTCTTTACTTTAAAACTGTCTATTTTTTACCTTTTATTTTATTACTTTGAAGAGCTAATCCAATTTGCCCATGGGGAATCGGGACACAGACTGTTCTGGCTTCTTCCATGCTGAACAGGGACACAGGGTGTGGCAATTGGGGTACCCCTTCAGTATGTTTTAGGGTCCGTGACTCCGTGGGTCTCTTCTGAAGAACAAATGCAAGAGTACGGAGATGCAAAAATCAAACAGAGTTTTATTAAACCAGCTAGCTGGGGCCGACCGTCCTTCCAAGACACGCAGGTTTGGTTAGAGCAATCGACCCTGAGGCAATTTTAGGTAAAGATTATATAGGCTTCCACAACCGTTACACAAAAGCCCGCGTTTATACAGCCAATAGTTTCAAAGCAAGCATTTCACAAACCAATAACTTTAAAACAAGAAAAATGTTACAGCTCCCTTCAGGTATCTCAATTGGGGAGAGATGATTGGTATGTGCCTGGTACGACTCTTTCTTGTTATCTTGTGTAAGCAGACATGACATGACACAGAACAGGTCAGGCTCCGGGGGTTGTAGCACTTTTTGCCTCTATCTTCGGATGCCTGTCTCTAGTTGAGTTAATTGGTTACAAGCAGTAAATTCAAACAAGCAGTAAATTCCTCTTTCCCTAACAATGTCTATCTAAAAGACTCACAAATTGTGTAAGTTTTAACTGTAGGGAGAAAAGTAAGTCCTTGACCAATGCCTGGGAGATATGAAGAAGTCAAGGCAAGTATGGTTAGCATTACAAGTTCTAGACAGGGAACCAGAAAAAAATCAGAACAGGGCAAAATTTAAATGTCCAAATTAAAATCCGTTGGAATTTCTTGATGAGGGCTTCTAAAAACATCCATCTATTGGGTTCCTCTTCATTTTTCTTTGGGCTGCCAAGACTGGACTCAAGAGTGATGAACTCAGGATTTGTTTTCAGGTACTCTGATAGCTGTTGGTATGGCTAGAATCAGTCTTCTAGACAGGGAGAAAAAATAAATTTAGCCATCGTTTTAGAACAATAATAGCTGCAGGTGTGCACTACAGTATTGGAGACCAAGATTTGAAGTCTTATGCCTGAGCAGCATTTTCTTGTTAAGAACAAAATCACTATTGAGAAATAATTGTCTAAATAACATTTTACCTGGACTTAAGTCTAATGTCTGGGAAAGGCAAGCCTTTGGACTCTTAAAGAAATATATTGATTAATTTCTGGTTATACTTTCCTTTCGGGTGTTTAAGACCATGCATTTGGCCCAAATAAACCAATTTACCTTTACTTTAAGGTCAGTTGAGGAGCTGGTCCTCAGGGGTCACATGGGCTTGGGAGGAGCCTCTGGCTTCTTAGGCCTTTTCTTTTACCGGTTCCATCTATGTGAAGATAAATCAAGGGTCCTGCTTGACTGGGGAGGCATGGAGGAAATGTTTCCTCTGTGTTGACCCTCCTCTTTGCAGACTGGACACTGGTTTGAGTCCCTCTGGTGGGGTCTCCATGACCTCCCTGAACAAGAGGACAGGTGACTCATCACAGTTTCAGGACATATCAAGCGATTCCCATAGTCCCCTGGGACACTGTCAACCTTCCAGGGCAAGCAACAAAACTGTCCCTTAAGTCCCTTTGTCCAGATTAGTATGGGCCTTTAGATATGGTTATTAACCACCCAAGAAAGTCAGTTGCACCAGCCTGGTACCTTTAATTTCCGTGTAATATATAGATAATGCTTGAACAAAACCCAAACGTTCTCAGTAAACATTGACTGGAAGAGACTTATCATCACAGGTTAACTAGGCACAGCCCAGGAAGGGGACCTTAAAACAAGAATTTCTTAAGTCTGTCTCAGATGAAGGCTGTTCTATTACAAACAGAAGCAGTCTCCTTTGAGTTTTCTATATCCTGATTTACAGTTTTCGGAAGGAAGGGAGGCATTATATCACATACCTATCGACAGGAAATAAACTGATCAGAATTCAGAAACTGTTTTCTTCTAGGTCGCATACATCTAGTTCAAGGAGGTAGACCTAGTTTTTCTTGAGTCAAATCATTCTTGTTATGGGTAAAAGAAAGTGCCATAAATAACATTTGCATAATACAGAAAAATATAAAAGATATCTTTCAGTAGTATAGGTAACCCAATATTTGTTTGTACCCACTTAATCCAAATCTGTAACCCATTGTGCAGTACAAGCCAGGAGTGGACTGAAAATTAACAACTCTGTATCTCAATAAATTTATTCAGACCTTTTAATAAGTTTGTTCAAAATGAATTTCATTATCCCTTCTACTCTGGAAATATCCCATCATTTTAATGTTTATATATAAGTCGTTACTGTTATAGTCCATTTCAAATTCAGAAGACCATTTGCAATTAGGGCAGAATTACAAACAGCTGGCTGGGAAGAATGGCTGGATACTCAGGTGAGGTTATCCCTCCTTTAATGAAGAAATAACAACCATCAGCAAGCCCAATTGTGATAACCTTTTTTTTGGTCTTTTTTTTTGAGACAGGGTCTCCCTGTATCCCTAGCTGGCCTGGATTCATGATGAAGACCAGGCTGGCCTCGAACTCACAGAGATCCGCTTGCCTCTGCCTCCTGAGTGCTGGGACTAAAGGCGTGTGCCACCATGCCTGACTGTGATAACCTTTTATTAGCAGGCACAGCTGAAGTCATGAAGATGGTAGTTCTCTGACTCAGAAGAGCACTGTGCAGCATCATCTTATTATATAAGATAATAAATGAGTTAAGATCACCCATGTACACAATTGTGCTTTAAGTTCCCAGGTAGACCTTATAGTTCAGAGAGTGGTCTATCAAAGAAAGTGTGTAAACACAAGGTAGAGAGAAGCAAGTGGCACCCAACCTCCAGCATAATCACTTAAGGAAAACTGTACTATAACCCTGCTCAGAATTTAATAAATCCTTTTAATAATATTCATAAACAAATTTACCAAGCAATTAAGATTTTACCTCAAGCCTTGAAGCAGGTTTCAAATGACCAAGTCTCCTTTAAAGGTTTAGAGATATTTTACGTAGACTTGGAAAATGTTTATTCTATATAAACATATCTAAACACAGAGATAAAATTGCACCCTGGAGCAAGTTGCTCTAAGTTACTCCATGTTGTTAAAACAGCTGTTTTTCAGACTGTCCTTTGACCCAAGAGCTATTTTTTTCTACATTAGAGTATGTTTTTTAATTTTCTTGATATCTGGTAAATTATTTAATGATTGTTTCCTTAGTATTAAACTTAAGTCTACACATTCACAACAGTCTCATACAATAAATACTGTGGTTAGACACAATGTCATGACAAACCAGTTTTAAAACCAAGACCTTGATGAAATTCTGATCAGATAAAAGAAACTCTTAAAAACCAGCAGTACTTTACATATACAGCCATACACATACACACACACACACACACACACACACACACACACACACACATGATAATCAATAAGCCCCATAAGTTAACTGGTCCAGACTATAAAAGATGTCTAGTCTATCTGTTGGAGGACCCATATTTTCAGTCCCACTGGTCAATTACCTGGTGATAGAACCAGGCCCAGGAAGGCAGGTTATGCTAAATAGATGGGCAGAATACCTGGTGTGTTAATTAAGTAGCGAATATTTTTGCCTGGAACTAGCTCAGGTCCCCCCAGAACTT
>NW_008348313.1:2683994-2718009 GCF_000622305.1 Nannospalax galili
GGGGTACACTTAAGGAAATAAGCACAAAATCATATCACTGCCAGAGTCTAAGACACACCGTAGCTAACAGTTATGAGCTAATTCTCAGAGATGTCTAGAAGTTGTTTAGTGTATGCATAAAAGTACATGGTAATTTTTACAAGATAAAAATAATGTTTATAAGTAGTTATTCTGAACACATTGTAGTCTCTTTTTCTCAGGCTGTTCTGGAGGCAAGAGACTGGCTCAGGCCATCTTGGGGACCAGTTCTTACAAGGTACCCAAGAAGAAGCCATGTGCTACTGCGTCTAACTCAGGTGTCCTCTAGCCAGAGAAACAAAAGCACCACTGCCACATGGCCCTCTCCAGGAGCCTGGCAGAGATCTTCCAGGTATCAGAGACCTCCATTCATGCCAAATTAAGACTCCTGGTTTCAATTACCAATAGGAGTTTTAGGAATAGGTAATATAAAGGCAGTTCAATGCAGACTTAAACATGAGCGTTAAAGGCAAGAGTTGCTCCAAGGGAGAAAAGTACAGAGCCACATCTAAGCCAGCAGAGTTTTCAGGGACAAGAAGTGCTCCTCCCCCAAACAGGCCACATCTGCCTGCATACAGAGCAGTGCTGTAGGAAACAGAGGGAAAAGGACAGGCCAAAAGGATGAGACAGGAAGACCAATCCCAGAATTCATCTCCAGCAATGAAGATGAGTTAGTATAGTAAATCAAACCTAGAACCAACAGGAGTTCAATTTTCTCAAACCATTCTGAAACCTTTAGAGGTCTGAGAGCAACACCAACCAGACCGAGAATGTCAAAACCAAAATACTTCCAAAGCAAGCAAACCAAGGAGATATCTTAAAACAAACACTGTGAAAACAAACCCAAACCAAAAGGTATGTAAGAAACAAGATCCTTAAAAAGCCAGCTTAGATACTGTTTTGGTCTTTGAGACAGTCTCCCTGTAGCCCCAGCTGGCCCGGAACTCACTATGCAGACCAGGCTAGCCTTGAACTCAGAGATCCACCTGCCTCTGTCTAGTGAGTGCTGGGATTAAAGGTGTGCACAACCACACCAGGCTTCAGATATTGTTTTGTAGAAACAACTATGAAACACTTAATAGACCTAGGGACATTGTCCAATACATTTAAAGATGTTTAGGGTACCCAAATTTATAATACCTTTGAATGTACTATCAAAATATCCTAATCTATAAATCTGCACATGTATTTTAATTAGGCATGCCCAAACAAAGTAAAACCAATAATCTTGTGCACAATAAATAAATGAAAATAATAACTGAAGTGGCTGGTTTGTTTTGGCAGAAACATATGAAGACAATGACCACAGACACACATGACAGAATTACTTGAGAGCTCAACACATGAGAAAACAGAGACATATGACATAATTATATGAAATCCCAAACATATGGAACCTGATTATCATAGACACACATGACATAATTCCACACAAACTAGGTGCACCCAAAATACAAAAATCAAGGAGTCTGATGAAGATGGTCCTTTGCATGTAGGCACTCATCCTTTAAAGCTGGATCAGAGAACACTTCCTCCATAATCTCCTCATAGCTATGGGGAAATTCTCCCTCCTCTTCTGGTAAGTATGAGGCTGGGTTTTAGGGTTCAGGTAGCCTCCATCCAGACTCAGGAATTCTTGTCCAGCATGGCCAGATTTCAAGTCACTGGACTTCACAGAAAGTTTTAATTTAGCATTTAATCTTAATGCCATAATTTTCTGAATAGCCTAGTTTAAAGTTGTCTAGCATCACCTGGAGGACAACCTGGGTCTGACACCTGGACTAGAAGGAACCCACCTGAAATTTTATATGTGCCTAGGATGTATGTGATGTGTGCATAGGAGGGGCGGAGAGTGTTAGTCGCTCATTCAGATGCCTTCCTGGCCGGCCACCTCTCAGTGACTTAAGAGATCTTACCTTAGGGCCACACACATAGTCCCTGTGCTCAGTCACCCAAAGGTGAGTGCCTGTTTAGGTTACACAACCTCAGCAGAACTGCAGGGTGAGGCCCAGTCAGATTCTGTAGCCTCGCAGAGCTGTGGAACCATTACTTTCACACTCATATTCATGCATACTCATTCAGAGTTTAAGACAGCTCCCTAATTATTCCCACTAAATTCCTGTTCTGCCTAAAACGTGGCCAGAACCTTGGAATCACATCAAGGTTTGGTTGTGGCCTGGTTTGCTGCCTGATTCCTGATTCCTGTTTTACCTTAAACGGGGCCAGCATCTCGGAATCATGGCAAGGTTTAGTTGTGGTCCCCTTCATTCCTGACTGGAGGTAAGTGCCATCTTGGAATCACGTCAAGACTCCCTATGCAGCCTCCTGCGGGGATCAGCCCATGCCAGATTCCACCTGTCTAACCTGGGGCCCATTACCTGGTCTGGACTTCCATTCTGGGCCTCTTTCTTGCTTCACCTGATGAGAGGCTCTGGTCTGGGGCCATGCAGCTCTCTCTCTGGCCTCCTGGAAGGAGATCCCAGAGGAAATTCTTTGGGGGTGCACACTTCTCTGTTCTAGAGGCTGAGGGGGGCTGTAGGGTCCAGGAGCGGCAGCCTCTATTACCAATGAGGGTACAATGACTTGATCTTGCTGGGGCCTCCAGAAATGTTCCAGAAATAATCAGAGATCAACAGCCAAAGTCAGGTGAGGAGAGGGAGTTTAATTTGACACTAGCAGGGCTGACATCATGAATCAAGAAGTGAGACCCCCTGTTCAAGTTTTGGGAGTTTTTAATACTCTAGTGAGGAATGCAAGCAAAAGGTACATAGCATATACATAGTAATTAAGTACAATAACAGAGAGAAAAGAGGGAGGAGAAGGGAGAAGTGGGGAGAGAGGGCAGAAGAGAAAGTCAGGGCTCCATTGGTTCCATTGAATTCTTTGGATTCTTAGTCTTGTTAATAAAAGAATTCAGGTCAGGCATGGTGGCACACACCTTTGATCCCAGCACCCAGGAAGCAGAGGCAGGTGAATCTCTGTGAGACGGAGGCTAGCATGGTCTACATAGTGAGGGAGTTCCAGGTCAGCTTGGGCTACAGGATGATGTATCTCCAAAAATATATATATATATATATTGTTATTTGAATAAAAAATGAAAGAATTCATGGGTGGAGTGGTTAAGAGCACTGGCTGCTCTTGCAGAGGATCCGGGTTCGATTCTCAGCACCACCATGATGGCTAACAACCATACGCAACTCTAGTTCTGTTGTACCTCATCCACTGGACCCCAAAAAGACCACCGAGGACCCAAAACACCAAAATGCAAAAGCAAAGGTTTATGGTTTATTTGGGCTTAAGCTCGGGCTCTCAGACCTCACCAACTCAACGGATCTGTGCTGAGAGCCCAGAGTAAGGGAGAGTGGAGCCTTTTATAGGTTTTAGAAAAAGAGAGGAGGGGGATACCGAAGATACATTTTAGTTGGTTCAAGGAGCCCGCTCGTGCCAACATAATTTTAAACTGATTGGATGTATAAGATGCAGCCCTGGAAGTTTCTTATTGGTAGGTGCTATTCTCAGGGCTGTGGAATGTGACTGTTATCTGTGGGGCCAGGAGTCTCCCTTTTTACCTTATAGGGCAGTTTTCATGCCCGGGTTTGCTTAATTTATAGTTTCCTTGAAGGGGGTGGGCATAGCAGGCAGGGGTCAGGGCATGCCAGGGCATGTCTAGGCATGTCTAAAGCAGCAGCCAAGCATTTTATAGAAGCTAAAAGAGCAATTAGTGGGGTCTGGAGGGATTGGGGGGTAGCAGGTGAATGAAGAGGGTCTCAGGGTCATACCGTTCCAGGGGACCTGACCACTTCTGACCTCTGCACACATTGTATACACAGGTCTACTTACATACATGCAGGCAAGACATTCATGTACATAAAATAAAAATAAAATAATAGAGAAAAAACCAACACCAGGGTACTACGAAATTCTCAAAAATTAATAAAAAGAAACGCACACATGCACACATGCATGCGCACACACAAATGCACAGGCACACACAGGCATGCACACACATGAATACATACATGTATACACATGCACAAACACACACATGAATACACACACACACACACACACACACACACACACACATACACATGGCAGTTAAGCTACCTAGTAACTCAGGCAGGCTACTTAGTGAAGGCTCTGTAAGTGGCTGCATGGGGGAGGGGTTTTCCGGGAAGGATCGTTTATTATGTCACTAAAGGAAGGAATAATTATTCCTCCTCTGGCCTTACCATGCTCTCAGGTGAGCCAGATTTCCTGTGACCCCATGAGTGCAGCAGGCCATGCCCAGAGACGGCTTCACAGCTCTCCCTTCCTTTCAGTGCCTACATTCTTTTATTTTAAAAGGACTAGGGGTCCAAGAGATGGTTCAGCAGTTAAGAGCACTAGCTGTTCTTGCAGAGGACCCAGGTTCAATTCCCAGCACCCACATGGCAGCTCACAACTGTTGGTAACTCTAGTTCCAGGGGATCCAGCAGCCTTTTCTGTCATTGCATGACACGGGTGCACTTACCTACATGCAGAACTCACTATGCAGACCAGGCTGGCCTCGAACTCACAAAGATCTGCCTGCCTCTGCCTCCCAAGTTGCTGGGATTAAAGGTGTGTGCCACCACACCTGGCCTAAAAATACTTTTTAAAAAGGGAATAAAGCTGTTTCTCTGGTTTTTAATTTTAAAAGAATGATCTGTGTGTTTTGCCTGCATGTATGTAAATGCACCTGTGTCATGCAATGCCCACAGATGCCAGAAGAGGGCATCACTGTGTAAGTGTACCCACGTTGTGCAATGCCCTTGGAGGCCAGAAAAGGGCATCAGATCCCCTGTAAGTAGAGTTACAGATGGCCGTCAGCTGTCACATGGGTGCTGGGAACTGAACTCAGGTCCTCTGCAAGAGCAGCCAGTGTTCTTAACACTCTCCAGCCCCCACCTTACATTTTGAGGCTGGTTTCTCACTGAATTCAGAGCTCTCTGACTCTGCTTCATCTGTACTGACTGTCCAGTGAGCACCAGCCCCATCCCATCTCTGTCTCCTCCACAATAGGATTACCAGTAGCACCTTTAAAATTTTAGAGGGGCTGGAGAGATGGCTCAGTGGTTAAGAACACTGGCTGTTCTTGCAAAAGACCCAGATTTGAATCCCAGCACCCACATGGCAGCTAACAACTGTCTGTAACTCCAGTTCCAGGGGATCCAATAGCCTCTTCTGACCTCCACAGCACTGCATGACACGGGTGCACTTATCTACATGCAGGCAATACACGCATACACATAAAATAAAAATAATAAATAAAGTATTTTTTTTTAATTTTAGAGTGGATGGTGATGTGGGTGGTTTGAGGAGAGGGAAGGAAAGCTGGTGAGTGCCATGGGAATGGAAGGCAAAATCCTTGACCTTACTGACCTGTGATGCAGTCCCAGAAGCCAGTGGGTCTGGACTCAGTGATTTGAGGGAGGAGGCTGGGGTCTGAGGGAAGAGGCTGAGGTCTGGGCTCCTGGGTCCAAGGGAGGAGGCTGGGGTCTAGACTCTTGGGTCTGAGGGAGGAGGACTAGGGCCTGGGCTCCTGGGTCGAGGGAGGAGGCTGAAGTCTGGGCTCCTGGGTCTGAGGGAAGAGGCTGAGGTCTGGACCCCTGGGTCTGAGGAAGGAGGCTGAGGTCTGGGCTCCTGGGTCTGAGGGAAGAGGCTAGGGTCTGGATGCCTGGGTCTGAGATATGAGGCTGAGGTCTGAATCACTGGGTCTGAGGGAAGAGGGATGGGGTCTGGACTCCTGGGTCTGGGGGAGGAGGACTAGGGCCTGGGCTCCTGGTCTGAGGGAGGAGGCTATTATCTGCACAGCAGGTTCTGAGGACCAAGGTCTGTATGTGTGTGTCATCCATATGCATTATCAATGATTGGGGCATCTCTGGCTATGACCAGATCAGAGAGGTCAGTGGAGGTTCTGATAAGGACTGATGGGAAGATCCTGGCTGACCACTGCCTGGGAAGGAATTCTGGGAGAGAAACAGGAAGGACAAGTGGGAGGGACAGGCCCTGCTGAAGAGCATCCTTATGTCAACAGGTCCTGTGGTGTCAGTGCCAGAGGAGGGCAGCTGCCTGGGTGTGCCTGCTTTTAGTCACAGGGCACCCCTCCCTTCCAGAGGCCCCTGACCTTTGTGGAGTGCGGCCCACTCTCCCTGGTTCCCAGCACCATCTTCGGAACCCAGTTGCTGACTGCTCTCTCTGGGCTGGCCCTCGGAGGACACAGGTGTCCAGTCTCCCTCCCTCCTCACTAGACACCTCTTTCTCCATTGTTTGTCACCTGTGATACACAGGTACTTCCCCGCCCCTCCACCTTAGTGACTTAGGTTGTCCCCTCCACCCAGCCTTTCTCGCCCTCTGCCTCTGTCCCCCATCTTTTACACGTGAGGGAAATGAAGACCCTGGAAATGCAGAGAAAAACACACCACCCTCTGCAGTCAGGCTTAAAACCAGCTGCAACTTGTTCTTTTTAATTACATTTTTATGTATGTATGCATCTGTTTATGTGGGCAAACAAGTCATGATGGGTGTGTGGAGGTCAGAAGACAACTTATGGGAGTCGGTTCTCGACATCCACAATGTGGGTCCTGGTGGTGTCACACTTGGCCGTAAGCCCCTTTGCCTGCTGAGCCATCTCACTGGACTGTAAACCAGCTACACATTCTTAGCAGACTTTCCAACCCAGGTCTCCTCCCTCCAGTAACTGATGCCCAAAATTTATCTGTATTTTCCAGGTTGAGCACACACTGTTTGGTTCAGTTTTAATTCTGAGCATATTTCATTTGACATATGAATCCTGTTCAAGTGTGACATTGTCCTTCTCTCATTGAACGTCATACAGCAACAATGCACACACTACGTATTATAGCTTAGACATTATTTTCTGTGACTGTATAATATTCTGGGAGAAAGTGACCTACTGTTTAAATATTACAATACTTTATGGGTTTGGGGTTTTTTTTTAAGACAGTCTCACTGTGTGGCCCTTCCTGGCTGGGATCTCACTACATAAACCAGGTTGGCCTTGAACTTACAGAGATTCACCTGCTTCTGCCTCCTAAGTGCTGTGCTGCAGTTAGAAGTGTACAGCACCACCCCCAGCCAATAAATCCACCACTTGGTAACACGGAGCATGTTTGTGAGTGCCACTTTTTTTTTTGTGTGTGTGGCAATAAATAACGAATACAGCAGGGCGTGGTGGTGCAGGCCTTTAATCCCAGCATTCCGTCAGGAGGCGGATCTCTGTGAGTTCAAGGCCAGCCTGGTCTACAATAGCAAGTTCCAGGTCAGCTGGGGCTACAGGAAGACCCTTTTTCAAAAAAACCAAAAAAAAAAAAAAAAAAGGAAAAAAAAAGAATCCAGATCGCTTTATTTTTTAAAAGACTTATTTTATTATTTTTAAATTGAGAGAGAGAGAGAGAGAGAGAGCCTTCCGAGGTCAGAGCTGCCTGATGTGGGTGCTGAAAACTGAACCCAGGTCTCTGCAAGAGTAGCATGTATTCTTAACCGCTGAGCCATCTCTCCAGCCCCTCTATTTTTCAATAAGTACTCTTTGGAATGAAAATGCCTGGGTCAAGGCAGTGGGTGAAGGTCTATGAGTTCTAACAGTTGCTTGATTGAATCCCAGCTCCCTGTTGGAGAGCACTGACCTGGAATCTTCCACAGAACTGAGGTTTCTTATTTTCTTGACTTGCTTTTGGGTCTTTGGGGTTTTGATGGGCCTAGTGTTGAGGCTTTAGTACATTTCGAGGGAAGGTGAAGTCAGATCGGACTTTCTTGCGTGGCCACTGGTATCCGGACTCTGGATATATCCCTCAAAGCGCACAGCTTGACTTTTGCATTAGCGGAAGGTTTTCATGGTCTGTTGCACCCACCGGTTATACTTGCAGACTTGAGTGTAGACGCCTGGGTCATTGGGCTGGCCGCAGGGGTAAGTCCCCCAGGACACCAGACCTTGCAGGGTGTCATTGCACACCAACGGTCCCCCTGAGTCACCCTGTGGGGACAAAGCAGATTAGTTTCAACAGCGCAGGAAAGCTCCTGACTCCTAAGTCAGCTCAGACACCCCAGTTCAGACTTCTGACAAACCATTGACCTCCACTTCCAGCCTGCCAAGGAGCAGACTCGGGGCCTCTGGGAGGCAAGGGAGAGCAGAGCCTCCTGTCAGGGCTACCGCAAGGGCTTTGGCTGAGGAACCTCTGGCTGGGAAGGGGACCTGACTTCACAGGATTTTGCTTCAGCCTGAGGTTAAGGCTGGGGAGAAGGGTGTCCTTTGGGAATGGGTAGGGGGCACCTTGGACAAGAAAAGGGTTGTCCTTGGAAATGGGCAGAAACTGCTACTATGCCAGGTCTGGGTCCCCCTGCAAACCCCAGGACAGAGGACAGCAGCGGGGTGCATTACAGGAAGCCTGGGACCTGCTGAGCCTGCCAACCAGCCCTGCCAGCCAGTACAGTGGTGGAAAGGGGTCTGTGTGTCAGGTTCTCAGGGCCAGGGCTGTCTCCTACTAATCCTTCCTCAACACAAAGCAAGACACCTGTCCTAAGAGAGGGACGAGAGAGAGACAGAGAGGGAGAGGGAGGGAGGGAAGAAGAGAGGATGAGGGAGGGAGGAAGGGGGGAGAGAGGGAGGAAGAGGGAGGGAGGGAGGGAAGGAGAGGGAGAGAGGGGGGAGAGAGAAGGGAGAAAGGTAGAGGTAGAGAGAGGAGGAGGAGAAGGGAAGAAGAGGAAGAGGAGGGGGGGGCAAGGGGAGAGACAGAAAGAGAGCCAAACAGACAGAAGCCAGCCCAGGACAGAGACAAAGCAAAGAGGACGGAGGATAAAATAACATGAGGAATAAAAATAAAGAGGTAGGAAAATGCTGTCCAAAGACAGAGCGTGGAGACAGCCAGACAGGAAGGAACAAAGGGATTGACCCAGACCAAGGTCTGCCGAGTCGAGTCGGAGCTCCGATCAGGCAGAGAATGCCACTGATCATAAGAAAGAAGCTAAAGAGCATTTGGAGAAAATAAATTCCACTCCATTAATAATACGGCTGCAGAGAGGGCTCAGCAGTTAAGAGCACTGGCTGCTCTTGTGGAAGGCCTGGGTTCCGTTCCCAGCGCCCACATGGCTCACAACCATCTGGCTCCAGTTCCACGGGATCCAAAGTCCTCTTCTGGCCTCCACCAGCATTGTATGTATGCGATGCACTTACATACATGCAAGCAAATACATATATACATAAATAATAATAATAATAATAATGATGATGATGATGATGATGATGGAGGAGGATGGGGAGTAAAGGGGAAGTGAAAACTTCAAACATTCAATAAAAATATTAAATAAAAAAACACCTCTCTAGTCATGGTGGCACACGCCATTAATTCCAGCACTTGAGAGGCAGAGGCAGGTGAATCTGTGAGTTCGAGGCCAACCTGGTCTAAAAGCAAGCTCCAGTTCAGTTGGGGCTACGGAGAGACCCTGTCTCAACAACAGTAACAAAAACAAAAAATCTTAAAAACACCTCAAATGGAGCCGGGGGTGGTGGCGCACACCTTTAGTCCCAGCACTCAGGAAGCAGAGGCAGGTGGATCTCTGTGAGTTTCAGACCAGTCTGGTCTGCCTAGGGAGTTCCAAACCAGGCTGATCTATACAGTAAGAGCTTATTTAAAAAAAAAAAAAATTCAAATGGACCTGTCATCCCAGCACTCAGGAGGCTGAGGCAGGAGGATCAAGTTTAGGCTGGAATCAGGAGACTCAAATTCCTCTCTCTCAGCCCCACTTAATTATGGCCCCTTTGCCTAGAGCCGTCCCAGGCCCTGCAGATAATACGCTAAGGAGGCGGGGTCTGGGCGGGGCCAGCAAGGCCGGGGGCGGGGCTCACGTTGCAGGTGTTGGTCTTGGAATCCGGGATGCCAGCGCACAGCATGGTTTTCCCCAGCAGGTCCTTGTAGACCTTCTTGCAGTCCTTAGCGGAGATGAGCTTCACGTCCGAGCACATGAGATCCGAGGGGAAGGTCACTGTGGGAGGAGGGCGTCAGGCAGGTGCTGTGCCCAGGAGCCGTGCCAGAGGGGCAGGACAGGGTTGGAACCCCAGGGAGCAGGCTGCGGAGGACCCCTGGGTCTGAGGGAGGAGGCTGGGGTGTGGATCCCTGGGTCTGAGGGAGGAGACTGGGGTCTGGACCCCTGGGTCTGAGGGAGGGGGCTGGGGTGTGGATCCCTGGGTCTGAGGGAGGAGGCTGGGGTCTGGACCCCTGGGTCTGAGGGAGGAGACTGCGGAGGACCCCTGGGTCTGAGGGAGGAGGCTGGGGTCTGGACCCCTGGGTCTGAGGGAGGGGGCTGGGGTGTGGATCCCTGGGTCTGAGGGAGGAGGCTGGGGTCTGGACCCCTGGGTCTGAGGGCGGAGACTGCGGAGGACCCCTGGGTCTGAGGGAGGAGGCTGGGGTGTGGATCCCTGGGTCTGAGGGAGGAGGGTGGGGTCTGGATCCCTGGGTCTGAGGGAGGAGGACTGGGGGGGTCTGGACTCTGGGTCTGAGGGAGGCAGTGGGCTAGCATCATCCCTTAGGGCCTCACCATCTGGGCTGGTCGTGGTGCCCCATCCAGAGACGGTACAGGAAGTCCCTGGGGATGCACAGTTAGTGGGCAGCTTGACTTTCTGAATTTTGGATGACATCTTGACTGGCCTGTCCATCCTCACAAGCATGATGTCATTGGCGTGCGTCTTTGTGGAGTAGCCGGGGTGTCGGACAGACTTTGTGGCTTTGATCATTTGGGCACTCCGGTCACCTATCTTGTCACTGCCCAGCTGTACTGTGTACTGACTAGGAGAGGGGATGACATGCCAAAAGTGAGGGAGAGGCAGAGAGAGAGAGACAGAGAGACAGAGAGACAGAGAGACAGAGACAGAGAGAGACAGAGAGAGAGACAGACAGAGACACAGAGACACAGAGATGACAGAGACACAGAGAGAGACAGAGACACAGAGACAGAGAGAGACAGAGAGAGGAGACAGCGACCCAGAGAGAGACAGAGAGAGGAGAGAGACAGCAACCCAAAGAGAGACAGAGAGAGGAGAGAGACAGTCTGAGAAAGAGAGATAGAAATAGAAAGACAGAAACCTAGAGAGAGAGACAGAGATGGGGAGAGAGAGACAGAGACACAGAGAGAGACAGAGAGGAGAGCGACAGAGAGGAGAGAGACAGCGACCCAGAGAGACACAGAGAGGAGAGAGACAGAGAGAAGAGAGAGACCCAGAGAGACAGAGAGAAAGAAACCCAGAGAGAGAGACAGAGATGGGGGAGAGACAGAGATGGGAGAGAGAGAGAGAGAGAGAGAGAGAGAGAGAGAGAGAGAGAGACACAGAGAGAGACAGAGAGGCCAGAGGGGGAACAGAGATGGAGAGAGAGACAGAAACCCAGAGAAAATGAGAGAGACAGAGACCGAGAGGGGGGCAGATATCCAGAGAGAGAGACAGAGAGCAGACCCCAACCTACCTGGCCCTCACATCACCTACCCCATCTTGCAGTGAGCTGCAGTGAGCACCCAGCGCTCACTGACCAGTACTCCTCCACAGTGGAGCTGATTGCCCTTGAGTAGAGCCACCTGCCATGGGTGGGAGCCTTTTTCACACGGGTAGCCATCGATAATTCGATCCCCACTCTTGTTACCCAGGCCTGGATAGAGACACACACATAGGTATCCAGCATGGGGGGGTAGGGCAGGCAGCAAACAGCATTCACAGAAGCAGAGACGCACAGGAAGTCTCCGGGGCAACACAGAGGCCAGGACAGTGCAAAGCAGGTGGAAAGGGCTGGGGACCTCTCAGAAGACCCCACCAGTGTGTCACCCATAGGCGACTGCAGACCCAAGGAGCCCCCCCTGTAGTGGCCCTAGGGTGTCAGACTGAGGCAGGAGTAGGGGACAGCAGGACAGGGTCACAGGGTCAGTCCTTCTGGGAAGGAAGCTTTGTAGGACATGGGGCTCAGAGTCAGGGTACGGGGGCAGGGGGCACTGGGCAAGCGTTCACCTCCTTGTCCAGCAGCTCCCAGGGCTAAGGACAGCAGCACAGTTAACAGGGGTGGGAGAAGGCATCCCCCCATAGTGCTTCAGGGCTCAGGGGCCAACAGATGAGAAGACTAGGTGTTGCTGGAGCTGGGAAGATAGAGATGTGAGGCGGTAAAAGACAGCCCCGCCCTCCTCCCTCAGGAGTGGGTGTAGGGTGTGTGTGTGTGTGTGTGTGTGTGTGTGTGTGTGTGTGTGTGTGTGTGTCTAACCCCAGGCCTCCTCCCTCAGACCCTGGGGTCCAGACTCCATCCTCTTTCATTAGACCTAAGAGTCCAATACCAGCTTTCTCCCTCAGACCTAGGGATCCAGACCCCCAGCCTCCTCCCTCAGACCCAAAAGTCCAAACCCCAGCCTCCTCCCTAAACCCAGGAGTCCAGACCCCAGCCTCCTCCCTCAGACCCAAAAGTCCAAACCCCAGCCTCCTCCCTCAGACCCAGGGTCCAGACCCCAGCCTCCTCCCTCAGACCCAGGGTCCAGACCCCAGCCTCCTCCCTCAGACCCAGGGGTCCAGATCCAGGGGTCTAGACCCCATCCTCCTCCATCAAACCTAAGGGTCTAGTTCCAGCCTTCTCCCTCAGACCATGGACCAGACCCATCCTTCCCCCCTCAGACCCAGGGCTCCTCACCCCTGACCCCCTCAGTATCTCAGCTTCCCTTTGATTCTGTAAGAGGGTCCCTGGCCTCTGTGCTGCAGAGGCTCCTGTCTCAGTCCTTGGAGCCCCAGTCTCCTGGGCCGTAGCCCCTTCCCCACACACCCGTTGAGGGCCCCTCTCACCTGGGAGGGTCTGACCTGGTTCGGCTCCGTCCTGGTCAGGAGCCCAGTGCCTGCAGCCCTCCGCAGGGCGGTCCTTTTATAAACCCCCGCCCTCGCACCCGCCCCCAGCGTCCTGGGGCGCAGGTGGAGCTGTCTCTTGGCAGCTTCCCTGGTGTTTGAGGACTGGGTTATCTGAAATCCCTGAGGCCTTCCCAGGGAGCAGGAGATACCACAGTCCTCTGCCTCCACCCTGCTCACAGCAGCCTGGGAGGGTGGCACCCGACCAGCCGCTCTCATACATTGTAGCACCCCTGTGCCTGGGGGCTGCTGGCTGGAGCAGAATTTAACTTGGCGCAGAGGGCAGAGTCTGAACTCAGCCTGGATCCCTACTGGGGTCATTTTCTTAACGTGGCTCCCTTGACAGGGTGGTCAGACCTCACACCCGGACTGTGAGCCACCTGTTGGAACTTTGCATGCTGGACCCATCTGGTCTCTGAGACTGAAACTCACTCCCAGCCCTAGTACACAAGAAAAAGAGAGCCCTCGGGCTGCGGAGATGGCTCAGTGGTTAGAGCATTGTCTCTTCTTCCAGAGGACCCAGGTTCAGATCCCAGCACCCACACGACAACTAACAACCATCTGTAACTCCAGTTCCAGAGGATCTGATGCCCTTTTCTGGCCTCTGTGGCATTGCATGCATGTGGTGCACTTACATGCAGGCAAAACACTGATACACATAAAATAAAAATAATAAACAGAAGAAAAGAGAGTGTTGCACCCATAATTCCACCCCCCACACCAGCAGAATTTGATCTTTGATCTCATGTTGAGATTTCTGGTCCCCCCCCCCCCCCGGTCCTTTTGAGACAGGTCTCCCTGTAGCCCCAGCTGACTGAGAACATGCTATGGAGACCAGGCTGGATAGTGTCACAGAGATCCACTGGCCTCTGCCTCTTGACACCCAGCTTGACATTTCATTTTAACCACATTTATTTATTTGTGTGTGTGTGTGTGTGTGTGTGTGTGTGTACGCTCGTGATCATGCACATGCGTGTGTGTGCACCGCGGTGCACCGGTGGAGGTCAGGGGACAACATGCTGGAGTTAGTTCTCTCCTTCCACCATGTGGGTCCCCCAGATGGAACTCAGGTCCTCAGGCTCAGCTACACACCTCTTTACCAAGCTGTGCCATCTCAGTGACCATTATGTGGATTGTTAATCATATGATTCATAGGACTTTCCACAAATTTTACAACAAAATGTATTAAGCATTATCTAACAGAATTTCTTTTTGACTTTATTTTATAAATTTTTTTCTAAAAAGATTCCTCCATTCATTCCTTTGGTTGGGAGTGTGCTAGGGATTGAACCCAGGACCTTGTGCATGCTAGACAGGTGATCTACCACTGAGCCACACCCCAGCCCCTCACTGGGGGATACTAGGCAGGGGCTCTACCACTGAGCACACCCCAGCCCCTCACTAGGGGATCCTAGGCAGGGGCTCTACCACTGAGCCACACCCCAGCCCCTCACTGGGATTCTTAGGTGCGAAGAGACACTGGAAGCTGCATGTCGTGGCACATACTTGCCTGTCATCCCAACACTCAGGAGGTGGAGGCAACAGGATCAGATGTTCAAGATCATCTGTAGCTGTATACGTGAGCTCAAAGCCTAGATCACATGAGATATTATCTCAAAACAAAAAAGAAAGAAGGAAAGAAAGAGAAAAGAGAGAAAGAAAGAAAGAAAGGAAAGAAAAAAAGAAAGAAAGAAAGAAAGAAAGGAGGACAGTTTATTCTTTTATCCTGCCACGTAGTGCCCCTCCCTCTTTGGCATGGCAATTCTGAAATTATCTCAGCTTCCTGGTACCTTGAAGGGATGTGGCAGTGGAGCAGGCCAAGACACCAGGGATAGCCAGAGGGGACCTGCTGTGTCTCCATGTAGTTGCTGAGCCAGAGAACGTACCCCTTCCTCTCCTGACTGTTCTAGGCATTCTGTCTAGGTTATAGCTGTTTGGTCCTGACAGCCACTTTTATCCTTCTTAAGACCTCAGCGTTGACTTCAAGGTCAACTCAACTATGGTCCCTGAGCATGAAGCCCCAGCAGTAGAGCCCCTGCCTAGGATCCCCCAGTGAGGGGCTGGGGCGTGGCTCAGTGGTAGAGCCCCTCCCTAGAATCCCCCAGTGAGGGGCTGGGGTGTGGCTCAGTGGTAGAGCCCCTGCCTAGGATCCCCAGTGAGGGGCTGGGGTGTGGCTCAGTGGTAGAGCCCCTGCCTAGACTTCCCAAATGAGGGGCTGGGATGTGGCTCAGTGGTAGAGCCCCTGCCTAGGATCCCCCAGTGAGGGGCTGGGGTGTGGCTCAGTGGTAGAGCCCCTGCCTAGAATCCCCAGTGAAGGGCTGGGGGCATAGCATGCTCAAATGCTGGGTTCAGTCCCCCAGGCCTCAAAATTTGCATAGCTATAGCATTGAAGAAATGCAGCTGAGGTGGAAAAAGAGCTGTAAATAAAGATGAAGACAGGATATGGGTGGGGTTGAACTGTCAGGATTGGTGCTGGATGGGCTCATGGGGATGATATTAGCCTGGAGTTCCTGTAGTATCACGAGCTAGAGACTGAAGTCAGGATTGTGCCTGGGTGGTGCACAGCTGGTTTGGGATTGACACTTTAATGTTCCTCAGTGTTTGGATCCAGGCTGATCTTAGCTTATGGCTAAAGGTTCAGGGTTCAGGTTGAGAGTCAGTGACCAGTGCATGATGGGTCATGACTGTTTTCCCAGCACTGGTAAGGTGGAGGCCGGAAAACCAGGAGTTCAAGGTCATCTTTGAACTACATAGCAAGACTGAAGTCTGGGTGCTCTCCTTCCTTGATATGTGGAGTTGGGAACTTGCCCAAGGTTTAGATTCTGGGTTCAGCTTAGATCAGTCAAAATTGAAATACGATTTGGAGCTTGAATCAGGTACAAGCTAAGGTTTGGGGTTAAGCCTGGGGCTGTGTCAAAATCATTGGTTGGTATTAGGGTTACACTTGAGGCCAAGGTCTGAGGTCTTTGTCCTGGTGGGAAATGGTTGACCACTGTTCTCCTAGTGGGTGTTGCTGTGCCTTCTACACTTAGCCCTGTTCCTCTCTGGGCTACGGCTCCCTAAAAGTGATTTCATAACGTCTGAGCTTTCCTTTGGAGCCCTTGTATACACTGCCATGTATGGTTATCACGAATGTGTGTCTGTGTGTGTGCATGTCTGGTCTGTGTGTATGTGTATCTGTGTGTCTGTGTATGTATGTGTATGTATGCCTACATGTGTATGTTTGTGTGTTTCTGTGTGTATGCATGCCTGTGTCTGTGTGTGTCTGTGTGTACATATATCTGGGTATGTATGTATGTATGTATGTGTGTCTGTGTATCTGTGTGTATGTATGTGTGTATGTATATCTGTGTGTGTATGTATGTCTGTGTGTATGCATGTCTATGTCTGTGTGTATATGTATCTGTGTGTGTATGTATGTGTGTGTCTGTGTCTATGTGTATCTGTGTGTGTATGTATGTATGTGCCTGTGTCTATGTGCTTCTGTGTGTCTGTGTGTATGCACATCTGTGTCTGTGTGTCTGTGTGTTCATGTGGGTATGTGTGTCTGTGTGTCTATGTATGTATATGTTTGTGTCTGTGTGCATGCATGTATATGTGTGTCTGTGTATAGACATGTGTGTCTGTGTGTCTCTGTGTTCATGTGTATATGTGTGTGCATATATGTGTATGTATGTGCATGTTGATATGTGTGTGTGCATGTGTGTATGTGTGTGGTTTACGCATGTGAGTGTGCACACCCGCATACACACATGAGAGGTCAAAGCAGACCATTGGGGTCCTTTATCGCTCTCCAGCTTTTTCATCCAAACAGAGTCTCTCAATGAGCAGGAAGCTCGTCATTTCCACCACGCTGGCTGGCCAGAGTGCTCAGGATCTGCCCGTCTCCACCCGCCCCCCACTAGTGCACGTGGGGATCAAACTCGGGTCCTCCTGCTATGGAATGAGAGCTCTTGCCCTCTGAGCCTTGCCCCAGACCTGCCATGCATTGCTTGATCATTGTTTTTGCACAAGACAGTCAACGACTTGACTCATATGTGTCTATCTCTGCACCCTCAACACCTTGGCCAGCCTGGACATCTGATGCCCATACACATGTGATTGAAGGATCATATCTGAAGTAGGTATGGGACAAAGGATGGGAAGAGACTGGAGGAAGACGTGGATTTGTTGACTTCTGTGATTTAATATAAGGTTCCAGCATGGCAGCATCCCCACACACTTACCATCCCCATGCTTGGAGGAGGCAGAAGATCACAAATTTAAGACCAGCAGGGGCTACAAAGTGACATTTGATGTGAGGAGGAGGAGGAAGAGTTGACAGCTTCATTCTTGGCAGGGGCTCCACCACTGAGCCACACCCCAGCCCCTCACTGGGGGACCCTAGGCAGAGGCTGTACCACTGAGCCACACCCAAGCCCCTCACTGGGGGACCCTAGGCAGAGGCTGTACCACTGAGCCACACCCACGCCCCTCACTGGGGGACCCTAGGCAGAGGCTGTACCACTGAGCCACACCCACGCCCCTCACTGGGGGACCCTAGGCAGAGGCTGTACCACTGAGCCACACCCACGCCCCTCACTGGGGGACCCTAGGCAGAGGCTGTACCACTGAGCCACACCCACGCCCCTCACTGGGGGACCCTAGGCAGAGGCTGTACCACTGAGCCACACCCAAGCCCCTCACTGGGGGATTCAAGGCAGGGGCTCTACAGGGATTCAAGGCAGGGGCTCTACAGCTGAGCTGCATTTTGAACCTTCTAACATTTTATTTGGAGACAAGTTTCACTAAGTTCTCCAAGGCTTGCCTTGAACTTACTCTGTAGCTGAGACAGACTTTGAACTCCTGATCCTTGCACCTCAGCCTCCCTTTCCTTGGTAGCTGGGGTTATAGGCTGTACCACCAAACAGGATTTCGGGACACAATTCTGATCCTTCATTTCATACCAACTGTAAGGTGATGTCCGCCATCCTAACACCTAAGCCAGGAGAACTGAGTTCAGGCCAAGTCACTAAACCTGAGACTCCCATCAAGTCCGAAACTAGATCCTAGAATGCAGGACCACAGCAGGACTGTGGCCTTGGGGAGTGTCACTCTTCCTGATTTGGGCACCCAAGTCAAGCAGAGATGGACCCCAGGCCACAGACCTCAGCAATCCAATGACTTTACAATGTCATTTCTTCTCGTTTCCCAAAGAGAGGAACTTGAGTCAGTGTGTCCAGTTTCTTATCCCGATCCCCATCTCTCATCCCTGGTCTCTTGCTTCCTCAGCCTTGTGGTAGAAGTGGGTTTCAGATGGGACTCTGTGACCAGAGCAGTCAGCTGACATGCATGAAGCCCTGGGTTCCATCCCCAACACCATAAACCAGGTACGGTGGCTCACACCTACCATCCCAGCATTGGGGAGGTGGAGGCAGGAGGATCAGGAGGTCAAAGTCATCCTTAGGTACATATTGAGTTCGAATCCAGCCTGGGTTACATGAGACCATGTCTTGAAAAAAAGTTCTTTTTATTTATTTATTTTTATGTATTTGAGCATTTTTCTTATATCACATACACGTAAGTGCACCTGAGTCATGCAAAGCCTGTGGAGGCCAGAAGAGGATGTCAGTTCCTCTGGAACTGGAGTTACAGATGGTTGCTAGCCCATGTGGGTCCTGGGAACTGAACCCTAGTCCTTTGCAAGAGCAGTCCAGGGACTCTTGTTTAAATAAAAAAAAAAAGAAAAGAAAAGAAAAGAAAAGAAAGGAGGAACTATGGTTTTCAGGAGCTCTGCTTATTTCAAAATCAACAGATAAGACTTTGCATATCAATCACTCTGTTACCATCTTAATCAGTAAATCTGGTTTTGTGACTAAACATTGTTCACAGGAGCTGGTGAAACGTGATGTGGTGTCCGCTGCTGTTTTCTTTAGCGCTCAGCCCAAGCCGGACGACACAGGCGGTGCTTAAATAAATAGTATTTTGCAAACGTCTGGCACTCACAGGGCCACCTCCTTCATGCTCAGCCCTGCCTGGGTCGCTGAGCCATTCTGTCTTGGGGTGTGACAGAAAACAGCATGGCCTCACAGGTCAGTCCAACACAGAGTTGTTCATCCTGTGACTTCATTCTTCTGTCTCACAATGCCTTCTTCTAAAGTGGGGGAGAGAAAAGACACCTGGGACTGTTGCATAAAATGACACGTGAGGAATGGATGTGCACAGAGCGGGCACAGCCCACTGGGAGGGGAGAGCCAGAGTTTCTGCCTCTTCTAGCGACAGAACGGGGTGTCCAGCGTTTCCCAGACCTTGTTTTCATTCTTTTTTAAAGATTTATTTTTTAAAAGTTACATTTATGTGTGTCTGCATGTATGTCTATGCACATGTGTGCAGGTGCCCATGGATGCCAGAAGAGGGCATCAGATTCCCTGGATCTGGAGTTACAGGTGGTTGTGAACCATCGGATGTGGATGCTGGGACCCCCAACTCTGATCCTCTGCAAGAGCAGCAAGTGTTCTTAACCGCTAAGCCACCTCTCCAGCCCCAGTACCTGCTTTCTGACATGGGCTTGAGCAAGGATCATTACTCATTTCAGAGATGGGAAAACAAAACAAAATTAAAGAGAGATTGGATCACTTGAGGAAAGCCATACAGCTGGTGTCAGGATCTGGAGGCTGGGGAGATAGTTCGGTTGGTAGAATTCTTTGCTTACAAGCATGGGGACCTGACTTTGAACCCCCAGAACCCATGTTCTGGGGAGAGCCAGATGCAGCTGTGCATGTTGGAATCTCAGCACTGGGGAAATGGAGATCCTTGGGGCTCACTGTCAGCCACTCTAGATGAATCAGTGTCTCACAAAATAAGAAAGAGGAGCAATTGAGGAAGACACCTAATGTTGACTGCTGGCTTCCACATCCACACACAGACTGCTAGCTAGTCCTATTAAGATGCGTGTCCCATGTTGCTAAGAGCCCCTGTGTGTCCTTAGGGGCTCTTAATCCCAGCACGTCTCTAAGTCCCACTCGGACACAGCATGATCCACACTGGTGATGCCTCTGGCTGCTCACAGTCACTTGGAGAACTGGTAGCCAGCCACCCTTCCAGCTGTGCCCTGCCCAGAGGCATCCTGGGCATGGTGACTCCACCTGACTCAGCCCCTGGGTTCTGATGGCCCATTGTTTCTGACTTCCTGGATTGCCTTCTGCCTTCTGTCTAGAACAGCATTTACTTCTGTGAGTGAGAAAACTTCCTTTCCTGTCACTGTTGAAACCGCCCACCATAGTTCCTGCATCCCACCCCCACACTTGGGTGGATCATCACTCCAGTCAAACCAATAAGCTTCATCCTTCCTATCTGAGCAACACTGATGGATGCAGGGAGGGCGGGCCCTCTTCATGCTGGACCAGAGTTGAAATCAAATTGTGCAAGACATCTGACACACCTGCCTACCCTGTGGAGAACAGCCCCAGTGTGCCCAGGTCAGCCATATTTCATATCACATGACCCCAATAGCCGATGACTGGTTTGCACTGATCTCCTGACCCAAGTGTAGTAATATGATTGGCCATTTAGTAACTCATGGTGTAACTGAAGGAGCAAAGATGAGCTGGACCAATTGTTAGAATATGTTAGCTCAGGATAGAACAGGGTGACTTGAAATGAAAGATGTGACAGACCTCAGGAGCAAATTGTTCTTTATTAAGAACAGTGAAGGTGACACCAGCTTCACCAGGATTTGAAACTGCGCCCTAGGGCACAGTTAGGGAGCTACTTATAAGGGTTGGGGGATTGGGAAAGGGAGGGGTGGGTAGAGCTATTTCGATAGTTCAGAGAAGGTGTTGGTGACATGGTTTGGAGGTTTGAGACAAGAGGGGCTGTTTTGTTTTCCCAGATTACAGGCTGGGTTGGAGGTTTACACAGTTCCTAGGTTGGATATTACTTGGGATCTGAGGTTTACCTAAGGTTTATTTAACCGGTATGGGGCCTTTTGGAAGTTAATTCAGGAAGTTAAGTCTAGGCATCTATCCTTCACCAATCAGATTACATTTTTGTAAAATGCAGTTCATGGGGCTGCAGAAATGGCTCAGTGGTTAAGATCATTGGCTCCTTTTGCAAAAGAACAGTGTTAGTTCCCAGCACCTACATGGCAGCAACAACTGTTTGCAGCTCTAGTTCCAGGGGAGCCGATGCCCTCTTCTAACCTCCTTGGGTTTTCACACATGTGGTACATTTACATACATGCAGACAAAGCACTCATATACACAAACCGAAGTTAAAAAAAAAAAAAATTTGTAGCCAGATGTGGCTCACACCTTTAATCCCAGCACTTGGGAGGCAGAGGTATGCAGAGCACTGTGAGATCCAGGCCAGCCTGGTCTACATAGCAAGTTCCAGGCCAGCTGGGGCTACAGGGAGACCCTGTCTCACAAAACAAAACAAATAAACCCCAAAGCAAAAACCAAAATGGTGAGATCCTGAGGCTAGATAGATGGCTCAGTAATTTAGAGTGCTTTCTGTTCTTACAGAGAATCCAAGTTCAGTTCCCAGTACCCACAACAAGTAATTCACAACTGCCTGTAACACTAGCTCTAGGGAACCTAATGCACTCTTCTGACTTCCATGGCCCCTGCACAGACGTGGCACACACACATACACACACACACACACACACACGTAAAAATAAAATATATCTTTAAAATTCTCAATATAATTTTCCTAAATTCATAAGCTCTTGACCAGATGTATAGTACCAGGCATGCATCCTGTGACTCAGGCCTTAAATTCAATCAGAAAACACTTGGTTACCCCACAATATTCATGCAGTAATTGTACTCATAACAAATTTTGTCCTTAAAGAATAAATTTAAAATATCATATTTTAAAAATACCCAAGGGCCTGGCTAGAGAGACTGTTTAACTGTTAAGATCACTGGCTGCTCTTGCAGAGGACCTGGGTTTGGGTCCCAGCAACCATATGGCAGCTAACAACCTTCTACAACTCCTGTTCCAAGGGATCTGACGCCCTCTCTGACTTCCACAGGCATTGCATGCACTTACATACATTCAGGCAAAACATTCATACACATAAAATAAAAACGAATATTAAAAAAAATGAAGGCTGGAGAGATGACTCAGTGGTTAAGAGCAGCTACTGCTCTTATAGAGGACCCATAACTGCCAGCTCCAGGGTGATCAAAACCCTCTGACCTTCAGGGAATGTGGTTCAGCAATAGACCACCTGCCTAGAGTCCCCCAGTGAGGGACTGGGGTGTGGCTCAGTGGTGGAGCCCCTGCCTAGAGTCCCCCAGTGAGGGGCTGGGGTGTGGCTCAGTGGTGGAGCCCCTGTCTAGGATCCCCCAGTGAGGGGCTGGGGTGTGACTCAGGGTAGAGCCCCTGCCTAGAAGCCATTAAAAGTGTTACAGTTCTTTCAAAGATCATTATCATAAAAAATAGCCTGTCTGCTGGGGTGATGCCTAGAGTCCCCCAGTGAGGGGCTGGGGTGTGACTCAGTGGTAGAACCCCAGCCTAGGATCCCCCAGTGAGGGGCTGGGGTGTGACTCAGGGTAGAGCCCCTGCCTGACATGGGTAAGGCCTTGGCTTCAATCTCTGGCACCAAATTTTGAAAGGGAATAGAAGAAGGGAGAATCATATCATGGTGCACTTTTTCCATCCCAATACTCAGAAGGCTGCAGCAGATGGATCAGGGGTTTGAGGCCAGCCTGTCCTATGTCAGAAGGATGGAAAGAAGGGAGGGAGACTGGGGAGGGAGAAAGAAAAAAACACTCCCACTCACCTAAGTCCTCTGCCTTCCCCTCCTCCTCTTCCTCCTCTTCTTCTTCCTCCCCTCTTTTCCTTCCTTTTGAGATGGGGGTCCCCTGTGTAGACCAGGCTTGCACTTAAGCTCACCATGTAGCTGAGGCTGGCCTTAAACTCCTAATCCTCATTCCTCAGCCTCCTAGGTGCTGGGATGACAGATGTACCCCACCACAGCTGCCTCCCCTAAGGCCCCATACAGTTGCTCAAGCAGTGTGATGGTCATGGAAGTCACAGGAGTCCAAGTCTCCTCATGCCTCCCACCAAGCCCGCTAACAGGGTGTAGCTCCTTCTCCTCTTCCATACCCCCGAGGTCCAAAACACAGTCAGGGAGCCAGCCAGAGGTGATGTTTATTGATCCCCCAGCCTCCCAGTCTCAGGGCCTGTTGCCCATGGTCTTCTGAATCCAGTCAGTGTAGCGGCACACATTGGTGTAGACTCCGGGTCTCTCTGGCCTCCCACAGGGGTCTGAGCCCCAGGATGTGATACCTTGGAGCCTCCCGTCGCACACCAGAGGGCCTCCCGAGTCACCCTGTGCAGGGACAGAGAGGGACTTCTCTTAAAATGCCTGTGTTTCAAGCTGGGTGTGGTGGCACCTGCCTTTAATCCCAGCACTTGGGAGGTCACCCTGGTCTACATAGCGAGTTCCAGGCCAGTTTGGGCTACAGGGAGACTCTCATGAAACAAAAACAAATCAACCAACCAACCAAACAAACCTAAAAGCTCATGTTTCTTTTTCTCCAGCATTTGATATTTTGTTTGTTTGTTTGTTTGTTTGTTTTTGTCTTTGAGACAGGGTCTCCCTGTAGCCACAGCTGACCTGGAACTCACGATGTAGACCAGGCTGGTCTCAATCTCACAGGGATCTGCCTGCCTGTGCCTCCAAAGAGCTGGGATTAAAGGTGCAGCATTTAATTTTTAAAATTACATTTTATTTCTCTCTGTGTGTGTGTGTGTGTGTGTGTGTGTGTGTGCGTGCACGCGCCATGGCTCACACATGTGAGGGTCAGAGGACAATATAGGAGAGTTGGTTCTCTCCTTCCACCATGTAAGACCCAAGGATCAAACTCAGGTCTTCAGGCTTGGCAACAAGTGCCTTCATTTCCTAAGCCATCTCCATGGCCCCATTCAACTATTATTATTATTATTATTATTATTTTGTCTTTTTGAAGCAAGGTCTCCCTGTAGCCCCAGCTGTCCTGGAACTCACTATGTAGACCAGGCTGGCCTTGAACTCACAGAGATCCACCTGCCTCTGCCTCCCAAGTGCTGGGACTACAGGCATGCGCAACCACGCCCGGCTTTGACTTTATTATTATAATAATAATGGTTGTTATTATTATGTATGATGTGATTTATGCATGTGCATGCAAGCCACAAGTGTGTAGAGGATCATTTCTGTTTTTAAATATTTTACTTACTATTTTCATTTGATGCATATGCGTGTTTTACCTGCATTTACATAAGTGCACTGTGTGTGCAATGCCTGAGGAGGCCAGAAAAGGGCGTCAGATCCCCTGGAACTGGAGTTACATATAGTTGTGAGCCATCATGTGGGTGCCGGGTATCGAACCCAGGTTCTCTGTAAGAGCAGCCAGTGCTCTTAACCACTGAGCCATCTCTCCAGCCCCTGCTTGTTTTTTAAGACAAGGTCTTACTATGGTAGCCCTGGCTGGTCTGGAACTCACTAATTCACAGAGATCCACCTGCCTCTGCCTCACAAGTGCTGGGATTAAATGTGTGTGCCGCCATACCTGTCTCAGCATCATTTAACATTTGGCGGGGGCAGGGGGGGCTATGAAACAGGGTCTCCCTGTAGCCCCAGTTGGCCTGGAATTCACTATGTCGATCAGACTGGTCTCTGAATCACAGAGATGCGCCTGCCTCTGCCTCTTGGGTGCTTGAAATCAAAGGTGTGCATCACCATACACAGCTTAGCATTTAATTTTTGAGACCATGTCTCATGTAGCCCAGACTAGCCTTGAACTTGGTATGTAGTCCAGGGTAACATGGAACTCCTGACCCCCCTGCCTTCACTCCCCAAGTGCTGGAATTACAGGCATGGGCCACCTGTGGCAGTTTATGCAGTGCTGGGCTGGAACCCTGGGTTTCCTGCATGTTAGACTGGCACTTGCCAGTCTGAGCTACACCCCCAGTCCCTAGAACCAATCCTTCAGCAGCTTGATCCTCTATAATCAGTGGGGATCGGGAAGTCCTGGGGGGACAGGAAGGAGAAGGTAGGACTTGTACATAAGACTGAGAGAGGGGGTTTTCATGCAGAGAACTAAGCTGAGTATTCGGGTTGGGAAACACAGCAGAAAGAGTGTGGTAGAGAGAGCCCGCACCCCTGCACTGAGCACAGGGCTAATCCCCAAGGGGCCACGGTGGGATTCCGTGGAACTCTTTGTCTCCAGGAGAGGATGGACCATCAGCAATGGGGACCACAGCACCCTTGACCAATGAGGAAGAAAGCTTTGCCTTCGAGGTCTAATCACTAACGACGACAGGGGCAGAGCTTTCATGAAAGGGATGAAACCAGGGCAACCGTCCCCCTCCCGGACTCCAGATGGCTTTGCGGTGGACAGGAAAGACAATATTGTGTCTAGGAGCAATCTCTGACTGAGGTAACTTGTTAGTCTCTGATGCTACCCCCTGGCCAAGTGGAATGGCAGGGCAGTTCCCCAAGGGTGCAGCCTCAGGAGAAGGTTGAGGTTCTGGCCAGTTCCAGGAGCCTGGGAAAAGATCCTGGAGCCTCATCTCTAGGTGTGACCAGCCAGGCTCCGGAGTCCCTGCTGTGAGTGGCCCTCTGAGAGCCAGTGACTGTCTGAACTCTGCAGGGATTGGGCAACTTCTCTGGGACCTAACTCCTTGAGGTCACCCCTCATCCATCTGCACCAAGCTGCAAGGAGTGATTTCAGAGGTGGCTCACCTGGCACGTGTCGGCCCCGTTGCTGTTGCCCGCGCAGACCATGCCTGCCGTGATCTTCCCGGGGTAGGCATCCTTACACTTGTTCTGGGAAAAGATATCTACTTCTGCACAGTTGAGGGTGTCCGGAAAGTTCTCTGAGGGGAGAGAAGGGGGAAGACACAACGCCCTCTCTCCTCGTTCCTGTCTACATCCCTCCTCTGTCTGTCTGTGGGAAGTTTCCTGGGGGAGTGGGCTGAGGGTCCACTGGGCCCATCACTTCCCAAACCCATTTGCTTTTCTCTGTCTAGACAGGTGCCCTTGAATCTCACCTTTTCATTTCTTGCCTTTAGTCATCCTTAAATCAATGGGGAGATGCTGGAGGGGGGCTCAGAATGTGTGTATATATGTTTGTGCATGGTGTGCATACTGTGTGTTTATGTGTTTGTGTGATATATATATGGATTTGCTATGCATGTATATGTTCATGTGTGTATGTGCATGGTATGTGTGTATGAGTGTGCCTCTGTGTGTGTGGTGTGCCCCTGTCTGTATATGTACCTCTGTGTGTGGTATGGGGAGTGTGTGTGGTGTGTATGTGTGCACATATATGAATATGTGTGATATATGGACATCTTTGTGTGGTGTGTGTATATGTTTGTATGGTGTGTAGTGTGTTTATGTGTGGTGCGTGTATGTGCTTGTGTGGTATATATGTATTTGTGTGTGTTTGTGGGTGATGTGCCTATAGGTGTGATATGTGTATGTTTGTATGTGGTATGTGTGTGTATGTATATGGTGTATATGTATCTATATGTATGAGTGTGGTATACGCCTGTATGTGTGAATATCTGTGGGTGGGTGTGTCTGAGTGTGTGTGTATGTGCATGAATGTGCATGTATGTGTGCTTGTGTGTTTGTATGTGTTATGTGTATGTGTGTGGTGCATGTGTGTAGTGTGTGTGGTATGTGTGTTGCGTGAGTTGTGGGTGTGGACGTGTGTGTTACCAGGGATTGAACACAAGCACTCATACATGCTAAGCAAGCACTGTGTCACTGAGCTATATCCTCAGACCTTTTTCATTTAATTTTTATTTTACATGAGACAGGGTCTCACATAGCCCATGTTCGCTGCAGACTCTCTATGTAACTAACGGGGACTTTGAACTCTTGACCTTCCTGCTTCTGCCTCCCAAGGGTTGGGACAGCCAGTGCACCACCCATCTGACTCTTGTTTATTTTGAGACATGAATCTCCTCAAGTTGCCCGGGCTGGTCTTGAAATTGAGATCCCTCAGCCTCAGCCTCCTGAACACCTGGGATGCTACTTCTTACTACCCTTCCATCCTTTACAGCATCCCACTGTAGGACAGATCTAGCTGGCATTTTATTTTACATGTTTATTTATTATATATTTCCCCACTTAAGATGAGCTCTGTAAAGAAAGGGATGTGGTAGTTTGTTCATGGCTGTGTACATATCCACCACAGAACCCTGGGCATGGTGAGTGCTTAATATGTGTTAATGACTAACTGAAGGGCTGGGGTGTGGCTCAGGGGTAGAGCCCCTGCCTAGACACCCCCAGTGAGGGCTGGGGTGTGGCTCAGGGGTAGAGCCTCTGCCTAGACTCCCCCAGTGAGGGCTGGGATGTGGCTCAGTGGTAGAGCCCCTGTCTAGAATCCCCAGTGAGGGCTGGGGTGTGGCTCAGTGGTGGAGCCCCTGCCTAGAATCCCGGAGTGAGGGCCTGGGGTGCAGCTCAGAGGTAGAGCCCCTGCCTAGGCTCCCCCAGTGAGGGGTTGGGGTGTGGCTCAGTGGTAGAGCCCCTGCCTAGGCTCCCTCAGTGAGGGGCGGGGGTGTGGCTCGGGGTAGAGCCCCTGCCTACTATGTGCAAGGCACCTGGCTCAATCCCCAATATGGCCAAATGAAAACAAATGACTGAAATTGGAATTAATCTTTGCTATCAATCTCCTTGAGAAGCAGATTCGGGGAGAATCTGAACACTTTCTGCCCACATGCTCATGTGGTCTCAGTCCCTTTGCAGAGGGATGCAGCCATTCATTTTGTCGTTCATCCACACAATAAGAAACATAGAGTTCTTGGGCTGGAGAGATGGCTCAGAAGTTAAGAGCATTGACTGCTCTTGCAGAGGACCCGGGTTCGATTCCCAGCACCCACATGGAGGCTAAAAACCCTCCTTAACTCCAGTTCCAGGGAAATCTGAAGCCCTCTTCTGATCTCTGAGGCATTGCACGACATGGGTGCACTCACATACATGTAGGCAACACACTCATACACAAAAAAAAAGGAAAAAAAAGTTAAGAAAATAGTGTCTTGAAATAAATTAAATGAATACAAACACTCATACACATAAAATAAAAATAATAAATAAAATATATTTTTTAAAAAAAATCTGAGCCCAAGTTGGGCCAACTTAAAAAAAAAAAAGTACATTTCTTTGTCCCAGGAACTTTCCAAGCACCAGGAACAACACACCGTCAAGAAAACAGATGAGGGCCAGGTGTGATGGCACATGCCATTAGTTCCAGCACTCAGGAGGCAGAGGCAGGTAGATCTCTGAGACCAAGGTCAGCCTGGTCTACATAGAGAATTCCAAGTGAGCTGGGGCTACAGGGAGACCCCATCTGAAAACAAAACAAAACAAAACAAAACAAAACTAAACTAAACTAAACAAAACAGAATAGGGCCGGTGAGATGGCTCAGTGGAGGAAAAGGGCTTGCTGTCAAGCCTGACGACCTGAGTTCGATCCCTGAGACCCACACGATGGAAGGAGAGGACCAACTCCTGAAAACTGTCCCCTGACCTCTGTATGTGTGCTGTGGAATGTGCACATGGGTACACACACACACGCACGCAGACACGCATGCACGCATGCATACACACACAACAAATGAACAAATAAAATATAGCTTAAAAAATAGACAACAGAACCCTCAAGAAGCCCTTTGGATAATGATTCTCAGGATGGAGATGTAGAAAGTGAGGCTGGGGGCTGGGGGATTGGGAAGTGCCCCCCACCAGGCTGAGGGGAGAATCAGGAACACGACCCAACTCCTCAGCAAACATTTCCAAGACACACACTGTCAGTAAACGTCAGACATGCAGGAACCTGATTACTGATGTGGCCGCTTCCCTGGGGGCCCCATTGTCTCTCGGAGCTGAGCCCCATTTGATCCCGCTGTAACATAAGCTGAGGAACATTCTAGATGCCGAAGTCCCAGAGGGAAGGCATCAATGGCCCCAAGGGAGAAGGGAATTAGTGGCATGGTTTAAAAAGGCTGGGTGATGAAGGCCTGGACCCTGGGGCACAGGCAAGAGGGACTGGGTCGGGTTGGAGCCTGTCTGCTATGCTCAGTGTTTCAGGAAACACATGGAAAACCCAGGATAAACGAAGTGCTCCTGAGACCGAGGGGTTTTGTTTAAAACTCCACTTAACAACTTGTTTAATCTCTTCATTGTTAGGCTTATCCAGTGTTGACAGTATGCGATGTGGGCAGGTGTGGGTCCAGTGGGTCTGGGCGGGGGAGGGGGGGAACTAGTGTGTGCAGGTGCATGTGTGTGTACGTGTGTGTCTGTGTGTTTACATGTGTGCAGATGCATTGTGTGTTCACGTATGTAGGTGCACATGTGTAGATGTATGTTTAGATGCTTATAGGCCCATTGTGTGTATATGTTTGTGCATGCATGTACCTGCATGTATGTGTGTGCACCAGTTTATGGATGTGTGTTTGTGCAGGTGCATGTGTGTATGTGCATGCCTGTTGTATATGTATGTGCAGGAGCACTGAGTGTGTGTGTATGTGTATATGTTACATGTGTACATGTTCAAATACGTGTGTGTACATTTTGTGCATGTGGGGCTAACTGTGTGTTGTATACATATGCATACAGGTGCATGTATGTATGTGTCTGTATGCATGTGCACTGTATGTTCATGTATTGGATGCATGCATGTACATGTGCACACACATGCACACACATCGCTACATATGCTTGCATGTTTGTGCATGCATGTATATGAGGGTACATGTGTTCAAGTGCATGTGTGCATATTCATGCATGTGTCTATGTGTGTGCACAGATTCATGTGTGTACGTGTGGGGGGTACATGCACACATGGTGCATGTGTGTAGGTACATGTGTGTACAGATGCATGTGTGTGGGAGGCCAGAGGTCAGCCTTGAATGTCATTCCCCAGGATGCCGTCCACCTGTTTGGGGGGCAGGGTTTCTAGTTGGCCTGGCGCTCACCTGCTCACCTGGCCAGTGAGTCTCAGGATCCAACTACCTGTCTCCACCTTTGGTGAGCTGCAATTACAGCAGCAGGCCTGGGCCAGTGCGATGACTCAAGACAGCTCAATGGGCAAAGGCGCTTGCCGCTAAGCCTAAAGACCTGAGTTCCATCCTCAGAGCTCACATGGTGGACTTGAATTGACTCCTGAAGGTTGCCCTCTGACCTCCACATGCACGTGCATGCACACACAAAACATAGATAAATATAATTGAAAAACAAGTGCACACCACCACAACAGGCTGTGTGTGTGTGTGTGTGTGTGTGTGTGTGTGTGTGTGTGTATGTGGCCTTAGGTACATATGCACACTTGCTCGCCCATGCAGCCATGTGTGGAGAGTCAAGGCCAGTATCAGGTGTCTTCCTCGATCCCTCCTCCACCATTTCCTTTTTTTTGAACGGGGTCTCTCACTGAACCTGGATCTCACTGCTTTGATTAGACTGGTTGACCAGGAGCCCCCAGGACCCACCCATCGCCACCACCCTGCACTGAGGTTATTAATCGTCCTGCCAAAATTGGTTCTAAGGTAGGATAAGAACTCAGGCCCTCATGCTTGCTTGTGGGTGTTGGGGATTAGAACTCAGGCCCTCCGTGCTTGCTCCACAAACACATCTACTGCCAGTGTTTTCCCCAGCAAGCCCCTCCCCCAACCCTTCTTTGTCTCTTCCTAGGGTTGGGCATGAGATTTGCAATGGTTTGGGATCTGCTGACAGGCTACTCTTCTCCCCACTAGCAGGGACTCAACCCGTTACCTCGTGGGCTGGTGACAGTGCCCCAGCCTGAGATGGTACACTTCTGGCCAACATGGGGACATCGATTGGACAGTTTGATAGGTCTCACTTTGGCCCCGATGGATGCTGGGCGTCGCATGCGCACCAGCATGAGGTCATGACGGTGGTCCTCTGGGTTGCTGCTGTTGAAGCAGGGGTGCTGGATGGACTCAGCCACCTGGATCTCCTGCTCTGGTTCATCTCTACTCTGCAGGCTGTGATCTCCCAGGCGCACTGAGTACTTCCTGCAAATGGGGAAGGGGATCTTGGAACTCAGGCAGGGGTTCAGGTCAAGAACATCTCCTCTCTCAGACATAGGAATCCTCCTCAGCCCTCCTCCCTCAGACCCAGGGGTTTAGACCCTAGCTCTCCCCCATCAGACCCAGGGGTCCAGACTTCAGCCTCCTCCCTCAGACATAGGAATCTTCCTCAGTCCTCCTCCCTCAGACATAAGAATCCTCCTCAGCCTCCTCCCTCAGACCTAGGGTCCCAGACCCCAGTTTCCTCCATCAGATCCAGGGATTCAGACTTCAGCCGTCCTCCTTCAGACCCAGGGATCCAGGATCCTCCCTTGGAACTAGGAGACCAGGGCCCTCGGATCTAGGAGTCCTCTCCAGCCCTCCTCCCTCAGATCTAAGAATCCAGACCCCAAACCTCTTGCCTCAGACCCAGAAGTCCTCCGCAGCCTTCCTCCCTCAGTCCCAGGGCTCCAACTCCTCCCCTTTGAACACTATGCCCTCATCCTGAGTCCCTCCAACCCCCCATCTGTGCTCAGCCCCACTCACTGTTTTTTGCAGTGGGCTGCAGTGAGGATCCACCTGGCTCCCACCAGGACACCCCCGCAGACCAGTCGGTCGCCCTGGAACAAGGCCGTCTGCCAAGGTTGGGAGTGGGGCTCACACTCCTGACCCTCCAGCACCTTGGAGCCCTGAGCTCTGGAGAGTCCTGAATCAGGAGGGAGAGGGTTGGGTCGCCACCCTCTGGGGCAGAGCCCGGGCCAGGAAAGCCACTGTGGGTTCAAACGGACACACGGGCCAGTTCCTCTGCATGCCATCTTTTAATTTCAGCCCCAGCATCCATCCTCACCAGACCACACAGACACGCATACATTCATCACACACGAAGCATACGTCCCACCATGCTTCCACACGTGACTACCTGTGTCCTCATACACACACACCCCTTCCTCGTCCAGCAAGCAGCAACAGCCCCCCCACCCCCACCCCATGCCACCTCCGCCGGTTCCCCCTCACCTGCCCACGCTCCCACCAGCAAAAGTAGGAAGATCCACGCCTGTGCTGCCTGGGGTGGGGGGTGTCCCATGGTGGCCTTTGGGGTAGAGGAAGAGGGTGGGGTTGAGAAGCCTCCGAAGGAGGAGCCTGAAATCTTGGGGTTGTTTTGGTGACAAGGGATCCGGTGAGCTGGGGTCTGAGGTAACTGGGGAAGAGCTCCAGGTTCCTGGGGACAGCTGGCTGGCCGGGACACCGACATTCGGAGGGAAGGCGCTCGGTCTGGACTCTTGGGACCGGGCAGAGGAATCTAAAAGTAGGGGACCAGCTGGGCGTTCAGGAGGATGAAGCTCTGAGGCTCTGGGGTCCTGGGTCTGGGGAGGGGAGGGCCCTACGCCTTAGGTGGGTGTCTGGGGACCTTTGGACCTCACCTTCCAAATGCAGGGGGCGGGGTCACTCGGACTCGGTGGAAGAGGCCCCTGGACTTCCCTTCGGTGTGCCGGGTACACGGTTCTGCAGCCTTTTAACTGGGAAGCCCCGCCTCCGCCTCCGCCTCCGCCTCCTCCCGCACCGGACAGCGGGATGCTGCTGAACCCCTGAGTGTGAGGAGGGGCAGGGACTGGAGTGACCTGAGGAGGAGGGCCTGGAACTTCAGAAGCAGAGATGAGATCTGAAGGGGGGTACACCGACCCCAGGGAAGAAATTGAAAGAGCTGGGTCTGAGGGAGGAGGCTGGGGTCAGGATCCTGGGTCTGAGGGATGAGGGCTGGGGTCAGGATCCTGGGTCTGAGGGATGAGGGCTGGGGTCAGGATCCTGGATCTGAGGGATGAGGGCTGGGGTCAGGATCCTGGGTCTGAGGGAGGAGGGCTGGGGTCTGGGACCCCTGGGTCTGAGGGAGGAGGGCTGGGGAGGATCCCTGAGTCTGGGGGAGGAGAGCTGGGGTTAAACCCCTGGGTCTGAGGGAGGAGGGTTGGGGTCTAGACCTCTGGGTCTGAGGGAGGAGGGCTGGAACCCTGGATCTGAGGAGGAGGCTGGCGTCGGGATTCTTGGGTCTGAGGAAGGAGGGCTGGGGCCTCCACCCATAGGTCTGAGGGAGGAGGGATGGACCTGAATCCCTGGGTCTGATGGAGGAGGGTTAGGACTGAACCCCTGGATCTAAGGTAAAAGGACTTGGGGCCTGGAAATGTGAGTCTGGGGGAGGAGGGAAGAGGACTGGAGCCTGGATTCCTGGGTCTGAGGGGGTAGGCTAAGGTTTGCTTTCCTGGGTTCGAGGGAGGAGGGGGACTTGGGGTTGAGTCTCTGTTTTCTAGGAAGGGAGAGCTTGGAGCCCAAGTTTTGTGCAAGGAGGAGTGCTGGCACTATTCTTAAGTGTTCACAAGGTGAGTTTTCTGGTTAAGGACTTAGAGGGTGAATCAGCACTCTGCCAGGGACATCTGGGAAGGCAGGTTCGGGAGGCACTGTGACCTGGTTTCCCCTCCCTACTCCCCAGGGCGGCCCGTGATGCTGCAATATATTTGTTGTGAGGATTGGTGTGAAGGTTCTAGCTGGTGTCTGTCCCCTGGTTTGCCCTTTCCTTCCCACCCATGCCACCCTTCACACCACACCGCAGACGAAAGGAAGTTACCGCCCCTGTGGTTTATTCGGAATCATTCATTGGCTCTGGCAAGATCAATGTCACCCTCGGGATTCGAACCCAGGACACGCCCTGGGCAGGACCACTACCAGCAGAGCCCAGCAGAGCCCAGCATTGCCTGAAATCCGCGTGGGTAGAGTTTCCCCGGCTTTGATGTCACTGTGGGCGGGGCAAAATGGGGTGGAGACCAGAGACGAAATCCCATTGGACAAAGTCTTGAAGGGGTGGAGCTAATTAGTGAAAGCTATTCCACGGGGCGGGGTGGAGGGGGAGGAACCTCGGGAATGGGAGATGACTAATAACGATCATGTGATTCTGGGCCAGGAGGAATGGAGGCATGTCTCTGTTAGGTCCTGAGGGGGCGTGGTCATTGCATAACTGACTTGCCTTGGGGACAAATCCAAGAGGGCAGAATCTTAGGGAGTGGACCCTGAGGGGCGGGACCTGACGGGGGGGGGGGGGAA
>NW_008348313.1:2718088-2734927 GCF_000622305.1 Nannospalax galili
AAAACAAAGAGGGTGGAAGCTGGGGGGGGGGGCCCGGGGGGGCGGGGCCTGGCGGGGGGGGGGGGAACCTCAGTGTTTACAGCTTAGCCTATTGGCTGGAGGTCAAGGGCCTGGACACCGGGCTGTGGAGCCCTGCAGTATATTCCTGTCCGTCTTCCTCTCCGGGCTGTCTTTCCCTTGAGGATTCAGTAATTATCATCCATGGTTTTTTGAACCCAGTCTATGTAGTGATATACGCTGGTGTAGACAGCAGGTCGCTGAGGTCTGGAGCAAGGATCAGACCCTCCAGACACTATGCCTGCCAGGGTCCCGTTGCACACCAGAGGTCCCCCAGAGTCACCCTGGGAGAAGAGCAGAGAACCGAGTCTATGCGTGAGAACTAATACTCCCGGCAAAAGCCTCCATTTCTTCCCCCCAACACACTGGCGACCCAATATTCAAAATTCCACCCCATTCTAGAAGCAACTGAGCTTCTAGCATCCCCCAGGACTCAGCCTGGATCCTCAGGACCCTCCTTTTTCAGGTCCTAGATGGAGCCTGGGGTCCCAGCTGTCTCCTCCCCACAAGGCTCAGAAAGCTGCCTCCTCCTCCCCACCGCCGGAGCACACCTGACAGGAGCCACGGCCTCCCTCCCATAGGCCGGCACACAGCATCTTGTCAGAGATGTGGCCTGGGTAGGCCCGGCGACAGAGCCTGTTGTCCAGTATACTGATGTTGGCGCACTGCAGCGTGAGCGGGTACTTCACTGTGGGGGCAGGAGGCAGAAGGTGAAGAATGCTCCCAACACCCCTTGCGGCTCCCTCCCAGTATCTCCCCTGAAGTCCTTTCCCAGGATTCCCAACAGAGCCACGGGCTAAGAGCCAAAAAATGAAAGCAAGAAATGGCCACAAAGACCCCATAGGTCTGGAGAGGAGCAAACGTCTAAGGAGAGAGAGGAGGGCCAAGAGAGGAAAAGAAACAGGAAGAGCTGTGTATGTGACTCAAAGGGAAAAGAGAGACCAGGGAGAGGGGTAGAGACCTGCCTAGTAAGTGGGAAGTGACCCTAGAGGCTGCTGGCAATGCAGGTAGGCAGAGAGAAGGGCTAGAGACATCAAGGGGACAGTGCAGTTCAGGGATGTGTGATCACTCACAGAGATGGGAGGGGGTAGCCTCAGCTGCTCCCTCTGAGGGGTGGCCTCTATTACTGACCCCACCTGGTGGGTTCGCCTTTGGAAGTGTGAGTGTCCTGTCGCCAAGTCTTTGAATTTTTTTCTTCTTCTGTATATGTGTGTGCATGGTGTGTCTGTACAACTGGGAAAGATGCACACATGTGCCTGCATGTGCAGAGGCCAAAGTCGGGTGCCCAGGGCTGTCACCCTGCCTTATTCCCTTGAGGCAGAGTTTCACCCAACCTGGAGCTGGGATAGCAGCCAGCAAGCCCCAGGGGTGGTGGAGAGAGAGAAGAAAAGAAAAAGGAGGAAGAGGAGGAGGAGGAGAAGGAGGGGGAGGAGGAGATGAAAGAAGAGGAAGAGATGGAGGAGGAGGGAGGAGATGAGCAGATAGAGGAGGTGAGGAGAAGGGAGGAAGGAAGAGGATGGAGGAGGAGGAGAGAAATGGTGAGGGATGACAGAGAGTCAAGGGCAAGTCCATACTCTTGGGGGTGGACACACTCCCCCAGCCAGAGATGAGGCATTGGGTGCCCGGGGTGGGCAGGCTCTGGCTGAGGTTGAGGGGCTGCACAGCAGGACTCAGCTGGACCCTCCTGGGTAGCCGGATCAGCATGATGTCATCGTTGTGGTCATTGGCAGTGAGGTCTGAATTGAACCCAGGATGGGGGAAGAAATCCGTGGCCAGGAGCAGCTTCTCAGGGCCTTCTACCTGCCAGATGTTGTGCTCCCCTAGACGGACCCACAGGTGCCTGTGAAGACAGACTGCAGAGGTCAGGCTGGAGACAGGTGACTCCACCCACACCGCAGTGCTGTGTGTCTCTCCACAGCCACACACCCTCTCTGAGGCTCTGCCTCCACTCCCTGTAGCATACTTTGCCTCGATGATGACCTGGGCCCCCTGGAACCTTGTGGATACATGGGGACCCCACCCACCACACACAGACAACCCTGCCCCCTGCCCCCTGCCCCCACAGGTCTGGTGGCTTCTGTGGGAGCCGTTCTAAGTGTGTATGGAGGGGAATCAGACATGGAAAACCCGAGAATTGGGGCCGTCTGGGGCCTCAAGCTCCTCCAACTTGCATATCCCTCTGTTGCTGAGGCACTTCCTTCTCAGGGCCAACCTTGGGCTGTCTTGCTGCATCCTTAGCACACGTGTTCAGGAGACGGGTGGTGTGGGCAGCTGGGAACACTCTGAGGATCTACATGTCCTCCAACCTTTGGCCTCTGACATGAGGCACCAGGGTAATGACTGAGAATTCCGCCTCTGGGACTTACACCCGGGGACGAAGCCTACACTTAGCCTCCCCAAGTCTTCCTCCTTTCTCTCCTCCTATCTTAGGGGCTAAATCAAAACATCCCTCTCTCAGCTGGAGGTAGAGGCTGTGGCTAAAAAAGGGCACACCTGGGCTGGAGAGATGGCTCAGGGATTAAGAGCACTGGCCGCTCTTGCAGAAGACCAGGATGAGATTCCCAGCACCCACATGGCAGCTAATTACTGTCTGCAACTACAATTCCAGAGCATCCAATGCCCTCTTCTGACCGTCATGTGCATTGCATGACACAGGTGCATTTACATACACAGAAAGCAATACACTCATACACATAAAAGTAGTGAATAAAATATTTTTTAAAAAAATAAAAAAGGGGCACATCATGGAGCAATGCATGATAGGAAACTCCTGGTGGGAAGAACATTGGAGCAACTTGGGTGACCTTGATCAAGGACAAAGTACAGAGGACTCCTTCATCTCTCGTGGTTCAAGACCCCAGAACAACCTGCATCAAGATTCTGGAGTTCTAAACTCCAACACCTCATTTACTCATGCTTCTGTGATTCTGAGAAGCTCAATTTGGGGAACTGTACAAACCCAAACTTCAAATAGTCTATATTTCATAGTGTCAGGTGTGGTGGCACATGCCTGTAATCCCAGCACTCAGAAGGCAGAGGCAGGCAGATCTCTGTGAGTTCAAGGCCAGCCTGGTCTACATAGTGAGTTCCAGGACAGCTGGGGCTACAGAGAGACTCTGTCTCAAAAAGACCAAAATAAGTAAGTAAGTAAGTAAATAAATAAATAAATAACCTAATAGTTTCTGAATCTAGGATTTTAGAATTTTCCCCTTTTCTTTCCCCTCCTCTCTCTCTCTCTCTCTCTCTCTCTCTCTCTCTCTCTCTCTCTCTCCCTCTCTCTTCCCCCCCTTCCTCCTTCCTCTCCCTCCATCTCTCTTTGCTTTCCTTCCTCCCTCCCCTTTCTCTTTTTTCTTTTCTCCAGGCAGGGTCTGGAGTATCCCCAGGCTGGTCTGGAACTCTTTATTAACCCGAAGTTGACCTTGAACTGGTGGTGGTGGAGCACCACGGTCCTGTATTCTAGAATTCCACAGCTCCAAAATTTTAGGGTTTTAAGACTCTGAATTTCTGAGTTTGTGTCTAGGAGTTTTCAGAGCCTGAGCTTTGACTCTTAAGCATCTTAGAAGCAAGTCTCTGAGCAGAGCAGGCTTCCAAGAGCCAGGACCCCGGGTCGGCCGAGCGGGCTTTGCACAGCCGCCTGGAGCACCCCAGCCCTCCCTCTGCTCCCGTTTCCCGGTCTGTTCAGCCTGGACACTCACGACTTGCGGCAGTGGGCAGCGGTAAGTAGCCAGCGATCACTGACTAGCGTGGCTCCGCACAGGGGCCGGGTCAGGTAGAATAGGCCGGCCTGCCAGGGCTGTGAGTGGCGCGGGCATTCCCTGGCTCCGATGGCGCGGGTGTCGGCCTCGCTGTGCCCTGGGGTGGAGTGGAGGCCACAGGGGTCAGTGACAGCAGGCTGGGGAGGGCGCAGGGAGGATGCTGGGGAACCCAGAGGGCAGAGGAGCCAGGGGAGGGTGAGGGTGGAGGGGCTCGGGGCTCGGCCGCTCACCTGCCAACAGGGACAGCAGCATCAAGGACAGAGGGAGCTTCATGGCCTGGGGCGCCTGGTCCTCTGCCGTTGGCCACAGGCCTTCTTTATGGTAAGCCATAGGGATCTTCCTTCCTCCTCCCAGGGGCCGCCCCTGTGATTAATCAGAGTTAGGAAATGTCCCCGGGGGATGAGGAAGCCCTGCCAACCGTGGGGACCTCTGGAGGGGAGGTGGGTGCAGGGGGACTCTCCATCCAGGGGAATGGGGTAAATGGAGGCGGGGCAGGGGGTGCTGGGATGTGCAAAAGCTCAGTTGGGGCCTTGTGGGAGGTGCTGTGTCCCATGACCTGAAGCTGCAAGATCTAGGCCCAGAATCTTCTGTGGACTAGAGGAGGAGGAAGAGGAGGAAGGGGAAGAAAAGGAGGGGGGGGGGGAGAGGAGAGGGAGGAGAGGGAGAATATCAGAGAGGAGAGGGAGGGAGGGAGGGGAGAGAGAGAGATAGATCACAAAGACAGCAAGCTGTACACTTCCCCAAACCTGCCCTGGATCTGGGCACCTTCCCTCAAGCACACAGGCCTTGTATGATCTTGAGAAATCTAGTCCCAGCTGGATTAACCTACTCTTGTTAGAACCTGTCCTCTTCTCACAGCCCCAAGATCCCAAAGAACTCAGATGTTCATCTTGCCTGGAGCCCAGACCAGGTCATTCCCACCTGCTTACCCCAACCTCTCACACTTAATGTATTTTTATATTTTATTTACCCATCTCCACAACCCCCTCTATTATCTCAACATCTTTCCTGCCTCTCTCTCACCAGGTAGAGAACCCCCTCCGGGAGAGCCCCGCCCCTGGTCTGACTCACCCCAGTGTCCCCAGCATCACCCTGTTCTGGGGCAGGACTATCCTGACTCCTCCAAAGATGCTAATTGCGTGAATGAATGTCTTTGTGCGTGTCCTTCTTTTCCTGACCAATTCTTACTCATCCTTCAAAGTCCAACCTAAATGCCCCTCCTCAGAGAGGCCTTCTGTGACTTCTCCAGGCCAAGGCTGATAGGAGCACACACCAGCTCCTCCCACAGCCCTGAGAATCAAGCTGTGATTGGCTTCCAGAACATTCCTGTTCTGTGGTGTCCTGGTGGGAAGTGTGGGCCTGGTGGATGACCCATCTGTACCCACCAATAAATAGATACCCACCGATGGTTCTGTGGCATCTATTAGATACCTGAATTGGAGCCAGTCCTCAGGCCTTTCTCAGTGGCCAAGGTTGTTCAGTGGCAGAGTGCAGGGAGGGGTCAGACTCTTTAACACATTGGAAGTCTTAGAGGAGTGCCCTAGACTTGGTCTGGGGAGATGGCTTTGTAGGTAAAGTTCAATCCCTGCACTCAAGTTTTAAAGAGGTGGCGGGGGTGGGTAGCTGGAGAATTGTCTCAGTGATTAAGAGCACTGGCTGCTCTGGCAGAGGACCCAGGTTCAGTTCCCAGCACCCACATGGCAGCTCACAACTATCCTTAACTCCAGTTCCAGGGGATCCGACGCCCTCTTCTGACCCCTGTGGGCATTGCATGCACATGGTGCACTTACACACATGCAGGTAAAATGCTCATACACATAAAATAAAAAGAAATAAATGAAGGAATTTTTAAAAAGTCAGGCACAGTGGTACATGCACTTGTAATCCCAGCTCTGGGGAGTCAGATGGTGGGGGCTCAGTGACCAGCTGATCTAGCTATAGATGAGCTTCAGATTCAGTGGATGGGGTGGGCACAGTGCCACAAGCCTTTTAATCCCAGCACACGTGAGGAAGAGGCAGCTGGATCTCTGAATTTGATGCCAGCCTGGTCTACAGAGTGAGTTCCAGGCCATCCAGGGCTCCATAGCGAGACCTGTCTCAAATAAATGAATAAATGAATGAATTAATGAATAAATAAATCATAATAAATAAAAAGTAAATAAGGTGGACAGCTTCATGGGTAAAGGCACTTGCTGCCAAGCCTGATGGCATGAACTCAATCCCCAGGACCCACATGTTGGAAAGAGAGAACTGGTTCTTGCAAGTTGTCCTCTGACCCCCATATGCTCTCTGTGGCCCTCCACCATGCACATGCACACAAAATTAAAAAATGTAATAAAATAATAAGACTGGACATGTTGGCACATGCCTTTAATCCCAGCACTCAGGAGGCAGAGGCAGGTGAATCTATGTGAGTTCAAGGCCACCCTAGGCTACATATCAAATTCCAGGCCAATCAGGGTTACACAGTGAGACCCTGTCTCAAAAGATCTAATAAAAGGGCTGGAGAGATGGCTTAGCAGTCAAGAGTGCTGGCTGCTCTTAGAGAGGACCTGGGTTCAAGTTCAGTTCCCAGCACCTGCATTGCCTTCTTTTGGCTTCTGCAGACACTGGGCATGCACACTATGCACTTACATACACACAGGCAAAGACTCATATACATAAAATAATTTTTTTAAGTGTTAAAAAAATCTAATAATAGATTTTTAAATGTAATCTTAAAGCACTTAGTGTAGGGGCTGGAGAGATGGCTCAGCAGTTAAGACCACTGGCTGCTCTTGCAGAGGACCTGGGGTCAAGTTCAGTTCCCAGCACCCACATGGTGGCTAACAACCATCTGTAACCATGGGTACTCATACACATACATGGGCATATACTCAGACACAGACATACACACACATAAAATAAACAGAATAGGGGCTGGAGAGGTGGCTCAGTGGTTAAGAGCACTTGCTGTTTTAACAGAGGACCCGGGTTCAGTTCCCAGCATCCACATGGCAGCTAACAACCATCTGTAACTCCAGTTCCAGGGGATCCAACACCCTCTTCTGGCCTCCACAGGTACTGCATGTACATATCCACACACAGACACTATACATTTAAATAAAAATAAGATAAATCTTTTTTGTTTTTCTTTTTTGAGACCATCTCCCTGTGGACCCAGTTGGTCTGAAACTTGCTATGTAGATCAGGCTGGCCTCAATTTCACAGAGATCCCCTTACCTCTGCCTCCTGAGTGCTGGGAATAAAGGTGTGCGCCACCACACCCAGTTAATAAACCTTTGGTTTATTACATTTTAATAACTACTTTTAAATTTAAATTTTTAAATTTTTATTTATCTATTTATTTTTATGTGTGCAAGTGTTATGCCTGCTTGTATGTAAGTGCACCTGTGTCATGCAGTGCCCTTGGAGGACAGAGGATGGTGTCGGATCCTGTGGAACTGGAGTTACAGATGGTTGTTAGCTGCATGTGGATGCTGGGAACTGAACCCAGGTCCTCTGTTAAAATAGCAAGTGCTCTTAACCATTGAGCCATCTCTCCAGCCCCTCTTTTGTTTATTATTTTATGTGTGTGTCTGTGTCTGTGTGAGTGTATGCCCATGGATGTGTATCAGTACCCGTGGGGGATAGAAACCACATCAGATCTCTTGGAGGTGGAGTTACAGGTGTTTGTGAACTGTCTGATGCTGGTGCTGGGATCCAAACTATGGACTTCATGATAGACCAGCAAGTGCTTTTAACTGCTGGTCCATCTCTGTAGTCCCTAATAGCTACCTTTTAAATACTACATCTATTCATTTCATGAGGGTGTGTTACAGCTTATGTATGGAGGTCAGAGGACAACTTGCAGGAGTAGGTTCTTGACCATGTGGGTCCTGGGAATTGAACTCAGGTCATCAGGCTTGGCATCAACCACCTTTAACACTGAGCCATCTCACTGGCCCTTTAGTTAGCTTTATTGACTGTTTTCTCTGAGTCTAGCACTTTAAATAAACAGCCTGTTTAACAGCACTATCTCATTTAACGCTCAGGAGTGTAATCCAGCAGATGTCTCTGTTTCAGAAAGGGGAGATTAAAGCCAGTGTGATGCTAGGAAGGAAACGCACTACGCAGTTGAAGTTGGTGACCAACAGGAGACACGTTGGCTAAGGCAATCCAGGAAGGCCTCTTGCAGGAGGTGACGGTCTCACAAAGATTTGAATGACAGGAATGGAAAGCTTGCCCATCTTGCAGACCTAATGTATAGCTTCCTGTGGGTAGGGCTTGCTAGAGTCATCTCCAGGGCCTGGCACAGGACATGGGTGAGTTACCTTAAACACATGGCTGGCCTGAAAGGCCCAGCCTACTTTGCAGCTGATCCTCTCATGATACAAGGTACTGACATTTCCTGGATGTGCTAAGAGTGTGGGGTGGGACAGAGTCGTTAGAAGGCAGCTGTAGGTCTGACTCTGTGCTCTGACCTTGGACACCAACTTTCTGTGGGCTCTGCTGGTGATGGGGATCTTTCTGTCTTCTGTTTTTTTCCATCCTTCCTGCATTGGGCCTGGCCTGTAACAGATGCTCAATTAATCGGTGTTTGAAAGGGGAAAGCGTGCTAACTGAATAAGCCTTTTTCTATATCCTTTTCCTGATAAACTCTTATTCATCCATCCAGACCCCAAACAAAATGCCCATCTTGCTGAGATTTCTGTGTTTGAGTTCCAAAGTCTAGGTTGAGTCAAGATGCTCAACATGATCTGGATCTGTATAAATCTGTACCTCTTCCATAATAGAGATATTTATTCACAGACCATTTCAGAGACTAAAACCCTCAAAGCTAGGACACTTAGCAGCAGAAGCAGGTGGATATTTGAGTTCCAGGACAGCCAGGGCCACATAGGGAGACCCTATCTCAAAAATGGGGCAGGGGGACGACAAGCTACTTGTTGATGTACGTGGTTAGGCTGTGCCATATTGTGTGAGGACCACAGAGTGTATTCACACTATAGTCTAGCACATGCTTAGATTATTTGGTATAGCCTATTGTTTGAGGCTATACATATGTATAGTATGTTATTGTACAGAAAAATCTTGTCAGTGGTGATAATGATGAATGTTTGCATATTAAAGGGACAAAAGTTGGGGCTGGAGAGGTGGTTCAGTGGTTAAGAGCACTTGCTGCTCTTGTAGAGGACCCAAGTTCGATTCCTAGCACCCACATGGAGACTAACTGTCCTAACTCCAGAGCTAGGAGATCCAATGCCCTCTTCTGACCTTTTTGGGCATTGCATGACATGGATGCATCTGCATACATGCAGGCAATACATTCATACACATAAAAAATAAAATATTTAAAAAGAGACAAAAGTGTTGGTGTAAATATATATATATATATATACACATATGTGTGTGTGTGCGTGCAGTATGAAAACTTTCAGAACTTTCAGAAGTGGAAGTTGCCCTTCTGATTTTATTTTAATATTTATCTTAAAACACACATTATACACCTGTTTAAAATGCTTCTTTAAAATATTTTTCATTATTCTGTTCTTTATTAAAATATATGCATTTGAGAAGATGTGGCACTTCCGTGTGTGAACTAGGCTTGCACGAGCAATTCCCACTTAGCATGCTCAAGTGAGGCTTAGCACTATTCTTTTTTGCTTTATTTAACTTCAGAAATTAAAAACTGTTTTTTAAATATTCGGGGAAAAAAAGAAAAAGCTAGGAACTGGAGAGATGGCTCAGCAGTTAAAAGCACTGGATGCTCTTGCAGAGGAGCTGGGTTCGATTCCCAGCATCCACGTGACAGCTAACAGCCATCTGTAACTCCATTTCCACTAGGTCTGATATCCTCTTCTGGCCTCCATGGGCATTGCATGCACAGGTACACTTATATACATGCAGGCAAAACACTCATACTAAATAAATAATAAATAAATAAATAATCTCAAAGATAATTAAACTAGAGCTGGAGAGATGGCTCAGCTATTACAGCACTGACTGCTCTTGCAGGGGACCCGGGTTTGAATCCCAGTGCCCACATAGTGGCTAACAACTGTCCATAACTCCAGTTTCAGGGGATCCGACTCCCTCTTCTGACCTCCAAGGACATTTCACAATGAGAGTGCACTTACACACATGCAGGCAATGCACTCATACACATAAAATAAAAATGATAAATAATAACAATTTTTAGAAATAATTTAATTAAAAACAGACAAAGTAAAGCAGAAACCCTCTCCCTCTAAACCCCACAGGATGACTGATTGGTGAGTTTAGCAATGGAGACTTACTGCCCTAGATCTGGAGGTGGGCACAGGAGGCAAGCACAGATACCCGGCTGGGGCCCTTAAGTTACAACCCCCACTTCCAGGCTGGGAAGTTGTCAGGTGACCCAACGTCAAGCTGGTTCAGGCTAAGACTGGAAGAACTGATGTTGGATGGGACCCCTTTCAGAACCTAGTGCGAGGGAAAGAGGAAGTGGTTAAAAGAGACTTCCAGAAGCTTGGGAGAGTGGGGAATCCAATTCTCCATCAGCCCTAGGGACAGGGACTGTACGTGAAGGAATAGAAAGAAAGGAAATTATGGGAGAGGAGCCCCTGACTTCACAGTGTAGCTGAAGGTCTTGAAGGTCTCCCACCTCTGGGAGTCAAGGGTTAAGATGGTTGGTAGTATTTGCCATAACAGATGGGAGGAAATCTCCCTCCCTCCTTCCCTCTCTCCCTCTCTTTCCTTCCCTCCCTCTCTCTCTCTCTCTCTCTCTCTCTCTCTCTCTTCCTTTCTAATATTTTTTACATTTATTTATTTTGTGAATGTGTGGAAATCAGAGAACAACTTTCAGGAGTCAGCTTTCTCCTTCCACAATGTGGGTCCCAGGGATCAAGCTCGGGTCCTCAGCCTTGGCAGTGTCTCAACGCAAAAGCACAATTCTCACCTCAAAGGGGATAAAAGATAGTTTATTCTGGAGCCAAATATGAGTGACAATGGTCCTGGAATACAGATTCAGATTACCCCAAATTCCATGTTCCAACGTGGAAGCAGTTTCATGAAGTTTTAGAAAAAAATTTATTTATTATTTTTATGTGTATGAGTGTATTGCTTGCATGTGTATAAGTGCACCTATGTTGTGCAATACCCAAGGAAGTCAGAAGAGGATGTCAAATCCCCTGGAACTGGATGGAACATGGTTGTTGTTAGTCACCATGTGGGTACATTGTAAATAAGCTCTGGATCAGCAACATTTCAAACTCACCACAGTCATTAAATTGTTAAACAGTTGACCAGTCTTGCAGGAAGTTCAGTTCAAGATGCAGGATTTTTCTGGAAACTTTCCTTCACAGCAGCAAATAACTTTACCTGTCCAGCATGCCACAGTCATTAAATTGTTAAACAGTTGACCAGTCTTGCAGGAAGTTCAGTTCAAGATGCAGGATTTTTCTGGAAACTTTCCTTCACAGCAGCAAATAACTTTACCTGTCCAGCCATCATGCCAGCAAAATATTTCTTTTATGTAAAAATGTTTTCCTATAAGAATGCTAAGGGGGCAGGAGAGATGGCTCAGTGATTAGAGCACTGGCTGCTCTTGCAGAGGACCTAGGTTCGGATCCCAGCACCCACACAGCTAACAACCTTCCACAACTCCAGTTCCATGGGATCTGAAACCCTCTGCTGGCCTCTGCAGGCATTGCATACAGGTGGTATAATTATGTACATGCAAGCAAAATGTTCATGCACATACAGTAAAAATAAATAGTTTAAAAAAGAATGCTGCTCTGTTCTGTTAGGACTCCTGTGCACCCCCAGATCTTGGAGCTTTCCCAGCCCTTGTCTTGATCAGTGCATCTCCCAAGTCTCAGCAGAGACACCTCCTTATGCAGCAGATGGTGATTAACACCAAGAACTACAACTGGCCAATGTGCAGAGAACAAGAGTCTGCAGAGTGCGTATGCCTGAATAGGAGGCCTGTATCAACCTTCTGCCTCCCAAGGCTCAGGGATCATTGTGGAAGAGGAGGCAGAAAGATTGTAAGAGCCAGAGGTGGTGGAAAACAGAGTTTATTCATACGAACTCACAGCAATGGTGACAGATGCAAAAGTCCCACAAAAGTGCAAGGCAGACAAAATCCCAATATAGACAAGAAGTGGGTAAGAAATCCCAACCCTACCTCAGGAACTACTGGCAATTGTTGGTGGTTGGGAAGGGGAGAGTCAATCTCATTTAAGAGTGAGATTCTTAGCCAGGTATGGTGGTGCGTGCCTTTAATCCTAGCACCTGGGAGGCAGAGATGGGGAAATGGAGGTTGGAATCTCTGTGAGATGGAGGCTAGCTTGGTCTACGAGGCCTGCTGGGGCTACAGGGAGAGCCTTTCTAAAAAACAAAACAGTGAGACTCTTAGTTTGACCAGGCTTCAGTGGATGAACCCACACCAATGGGCATTTGGGGGCACAAACCTGACTCTATAGACCTTAATACACTATATATATTAGAGTACAGAAATTTGGTGGTGGGGGCAGTAAGGGGGTACAGATATGGGAGGGGATATAAATATGATCAAAATATATTGCATGAAGTTTGCAAAAATTCAATTAAAATGAATGAAAAAAAGATAGTAAAATTATATTTATGCCATAGAATTGTTTTAAAATGGGTATTTTGTGGGAATCTCATAAGCAAGACTATTAACCTTATCTACAGTGAAAACATCATAAGTTCCTGTACCCCCAAGATCTAGAGTTTGAGCTTATTCATTGTAACCCCATCCAGCACCATTCGCCCTCTGATCTCATTTAGATTCCTTAATAACCCTTTGAAGAAATAATGTTAACTTCTGAAAAGCAATGACTGGGAGTCTTCTTAGAGTAGCCCACACCCTTGGGGTTAAAGAGATGGCTCAGTGGGTAAAGGTGCTTGTTGCCAAGCCTGATGAACCAAGCTCAGTCTGGGGCCCACACTGTGAAAGGAGAGAACTGACTCTCATATGTCATCCCCTGACCTACACACACACACACACACACACACACACACACACACACACACACACACACCCCATAGCATGAATGTGCATGCATACATATACAAATAAGTACATAAATGCCATAATAAAAAAAGAATTCCATACCCATGCTCTTATGTGTGTCAAGTTTCTTTCCAAAGGCCTCACTTTCTCTTAACCCTCATGCTTAAAATCTGTCAAAAATGTCTTAACTTCAGCCAGTGAGATGGCTCAGCAGGTAAAGGTACTTGCCACCAAGCCTGACATCCTGAGCTCGATCTCTGGAACCCACATGGTAGAACAAGAGAACCGACTCCCTTAGGCTATCCTCTGACCTCCACACTTTCACCCACACATACATACTCAAGTAAATGAATTACTTTAAAAAATAATTAATATGTGCTGGTGACATAGCTCAGCAGGTAAAGACACTTGCCACTCTGAGTTTGATCCCTAGGACCCACATGATAGAAGGAGAGAACCCACTCCACAAATTGTTCTCTGGCCTCCACATACATGCATGGTATGCCTCCCAAATACATACATACATACATACATACATACATACATACATACATACAAAACAGAAAAAAAATGTAAAAATAAACTTGGGCTGGAGAGATGGCTTAGTGGTTAAGAGCACTGGCTGCTCTTGCAAAGGATCTGGGTTCAATTCCAGCACCCACATGGTAGCTTACAACCATTCATAACTCCAGTTCCATGGGATCTAATGCCGTCTTCTGACCTCCTCGGGTACTGCACGACATGGGTGCACTACTTACATGCAAGCAATACACTCATACACACAAAATAATAAAAATATTTTAAAGAAAACCCAAGTTAGAACAACAACATAAAAGTTAAATGCTTCCCCCTTTCATACTGACTTGACCTGAAACTCTTTTACACATGGAGACCAAGGATCCGGTTTTATCTGAATCGAGGTAGGTCCAAAAAGGTCAAAGGGACTCCTGAGGGTGCTGTGGATGGTAACTGCTGCTTCCCTACTGCGTGCCTGAGGATGGCCCCTCTCTCCCCTCCCCATCCCATCCTAGATAGAGAGGCACACACTCTGGGTCAGATCAGGTGGAGTTTAATCAGTGCTCACCACTTTTCATGTTCACATTTCCATGACAATCACCATAAAGATTTACACACATCCCATCTTGGTCTCCATACAACCTAAGAGTGAGACACGTCATTGTCCCCATTCTTCAGATGAGAAAACCATGGCTCAGAAAGGGTACTAGGCTTGCCTCATGTCACACAGCAAGGGGAGGTAGAGGAATCCATTTTGGATATGGAGGCAGCCATGTTGGATGTAGAGGCAGCCATGGATATAGAGGAAACCATGTTGGATTGTAGAGACAGTCATGTTGGATGTAGAGGCAGCCATGTTGGGTGCCTCTGATAACTTCTCTCAGAGACTGGGGAATTGTCAGCTTCCTTGATGTTCTAGAACTTTCTTCAGCCACTATTTTCTGCACTTGTGAGCAAAGACTAAGAGTGGGCATGGGTGAGGGAAGAGAGTCCATGTACAGAGGTCTGGGTGGGTATAAGAGTTTTGGGGTGACTGAGGAGGAAGGTCAGCAGGTGGACAGAGCAGAGAGGAAGCGTGTAGAAGACTGCTCACTTGTGGCCAATGACCCTCCAGATCCAGGGGACATATTTGCAGATCTGGGTGTAGACAGCTGGGTGTTGGGCAGCACCACAGGGGTAAACACCCCATGAAAGGATGCCATGCAGGGTGTCATCACATACCAGGGGGCCACCGGAGTCACTCTGAGGGTAGGAGGAAGAATAGACCATCAATGTGAGAGCTGTCATGGGTTGGCACAGGGAGGGAGCTGAGTTGGGCTGGAAGTAGATACAGGGTTGGAGTCCAAGGAGGTGTGGGTGGAGGTGAACAGTAGTGTTGAGGTTCAGATTGGGAGGTGACAGTGGAGATGTGGTAGGTTTGTAGTTGGGACCAAGGCTCGTGGGAGTGAAGGGCCCAACAAGGAAGGGGGAGGAGGTTGAAAAGGGGGTGGAGGGTTAGGGAGGGGGAAGGAGGGGAAGGCAGAGCTAGCTTTTTCCCTAGGGGTTCCTTCCTGCCCAGGAGGCAGACATTCTTCCTGGCCTGTCCTTACCTGGCAAGAGTCCTGGTTTCTGTCCAGCCCGGAGGCACAAATCATGTTATTGGTGATCACACCAGGGTAGAAGACCTCACACTGCTTCTGGCTGAGGAGAGTGACCCTGGAGCAGCTTAAGCTCCTGTTGTATTTCACTGAGAAGAGCAGGCACCGTCACATAGGGTTGGGGAGCAGTCATCCTCCTCCCCTAGGCTCAGGGCTCCAGGCCCCAGCTTCCTCCCTCAGACCCAGAGGTCCACACTCCAACCTCCCCCTTCAGACCCAGAGGTCCACACTCCAGTCTCCTCCCTCAGACCCTGGGGTCCACACTCCAGCCTCCTTCCTCAGACCCAGGGGTCCAGGCCCCAGTCTGCGACCCAGACACCAGTCCCCTCCCTGAGGCGCAGCTTGGAGCCTGGCTCTTGCCTCTTCTGTTGGCGGTGGTCCCCCAGCCGGCCACCTGGCACTGCTGGCCAGCCTGGGTGCACCGGAAGGGCAGCTGCAGGGGGTGCACGCTGGGCGTCTGCATCACGGGTCTGCTCAACTTCAGGAGCATGAGGTCGTGTTCGTCAGAGCGGTGCGGCAGCATGGGGCCTGAGCAAGGCTGGTACTTGGGGTGGAAAACCGGCGGATTCGTGGAGCGCAGCTGCTCCTTCTGGAAAAGCAGCAGGTGGTCGTCCCCAACCCGAGCCCTCAGTGGCCTAAGGAAGAAGAGTCAGATGGGGGCAAAGCCTTCGCGGAGACTGCCTGGATGCCATTCCCTGGGTAAGACGGTTGGACAGTGGAGTGCGGCTCCTGATGTCAGAGGGCCCTGGGGGGAGGATGCTAGGACCTTGTCTTTTGGGTCTGAGGGAAGAAGATGGTATATGGACTCCTGGGTCTGAAGGAGGAGGCTGGGGACTCGACCCTGGGTCTGAGGGAGGAGGCTGGAGCCTGGACCCCTGGGTCTGAGGGAGGGGGCTGGACCTGGATCCGGGTCTGCCCATCCCTCCCTTCCTCCCTATCACCTGGTCTTCCCTCCCTGGTGGCTCACAAGGAAAGCATTTTCTTTTAGTCTAAATCCTCACCGCGAGGACCCCTGAGATCTGTTTCGTACGACTCTGATCAGATGGACCAAATGATGGGCCCCGGAGGCCCAGCACGGCCGTACTGGAGCCGCCAGCTCCAGCCTGACCCTGCGCCGGGAGCCCCCCGGGCCCCATCCTCCAGGTTCCCGGTGGCATCCTCTCGCCCGTGCCCCTTACTTCTTCCTCCAGCAGTGGGCGGCCGTGAGCACCCAGCTCGGGTCCACGAGGACGCCTGCGCATTGGAACTGCAGGTTATGGAAGAGGGAGACCTGCCAGGGCTGCGAGTCCCGCCCGCACGGGGCGCCGGAGGCCGCGAGGTCCACGCGCGTGTCGTTTCCCGGGAGCAGCAGCGCCTCGGCGGCTGTGGAGAGAAGCCGGGCGGGGATGAGAGCGAGCCTGGCCAGGGCTGGGTACCGACTCCAAGCGGGGCTTCACGGGACCGGCCTGCAGGGGGCGCAAGGGGACTGGGGAGAACGGGGTGGTGGGGGCTGTGAACCGACGGGAGAAGGACTAGACTAGGGTTACCACCGGGGAAGGGCTGGAGGGGCTGGGTGGGGCGTGCAGGGATGGTAGGGCTCAACCTACTGGGAAGAGACGCGAGCCAGGGAGACCAGAGGGCAGTTGGGAGTGGGGGACGGAGCCCGCGGGGTAGAGTGAGATGTGGCAGTAAGGTGTGTGGGGGTGACAGAAGGACTTGTGGCTGGACGGGGCGGTTACAGAATGCCTGGGGCAGTAAGGGAGAGTACAGAATATCTGGGGCAGTAAGGAGGGGGCAGACAGAAGGACTTGTGGCAGTAAAGAGGGCAGAAGGCCTGGGGCAGTGGGGGGGATAGAAGGCCTGGAGTAGTGGGGGGACAGAAGGCCTGGGGTAG
>NW_008348313.1:2735076-2754490 GCF_000622305.1 Nannospalax galili
GGGGGCAGAAGGCCTGGGGCAGTGGGGGGGGCAGAAGGCCTGGGGCAGTGGGGGGGGCAGAAGGCCTGGGGCAGTGGGGGGGGCAGAAGGTCTGGGGTAGTGAGGGGAGGTAGACAGACAGAAGGACTTGTGGCTGTAGGGGGGGGAAATCCCTGGAACAGCAAGGGGGCGTATCCCTTAGCAAGATGCAGGTGGGACCAGAAATGCTGCAGGAGGGAAGAGAGAAAAGGGCCAGGGCTGAAAAGATGAAGGAAGGACATCGCTTGGGATGGAATGGGACGGAGCATGAAGGGGCAGGGACGGAATGAAGCGGAGATGGGCGGGGGCGGAGGATACAGACCAGGAAAGGTGAGTGGAAAGGGGTGGGTTCTGATCCAATGGGGCGTGACTCCTGGGTATTAAATTATACGAGGGCTCTGCTGCCCCGGGGTGGATGCCAGGGCACCGAGGAGGGGGAGCTGCAGAAGGTTGGGGATACCAAGCTCCTCCTCCCCCAGTCCCAGGCCTCCCGCCGCCCCTTGTCCATGGTCTCACCCCAGAGTTGCGCCATCAGTAGCGGCAACAGCAACTTCAGCAGGACCCGGGTGCCAGAAGCAGCGGGGAGGTGCAGAAGCGCGGGCCTCATGGCTGGGACCAGAATTGGAGATGCCAGAGAGGAGCGCTAAAACAGATGCTCTTGTCTGAGAACCCCCGCCCCCGCACCTGGGCTGGCCCTGTCCATCAGGCCTGGGCCACCTTAGCTCACAGGGACCATTTGACGCTCCACAGACCACTGCAGGGGCGAGTAGAACGTGTGCCTGGACCTCCAGGATGGCCCTGGTGGCTTCCTGCAGTCTTCCATCCTCAGGAGGGGAGCAGTTTGCACACCCAGCCTGCTCACTAGCAACGCAGAGCTCCAGGTTCCCCCTCCTTTGCAGGTGGGTGGGAGTCTCAGGCTCAGAGTCCAGTAGAGCCTCTTCCTAAACCTCTCTGCTGAGGGACTTCCTCCCGTGCCACAGATAGGGAAATCAAGGCTACAAAAGGGTTCTGCCCGTTGCCCGAGGGTCCCCACCCATCCTCTCTCACCATCCACCCCAATCAGGGTGGGGTGCATCCCGCTCACCTGGGAGTCGCCAATAGGAATGAGGGAGGACACCTGGCTGTGTGGGCTGCCCACAGTCCTCTGACTGGGGATCCCTGGCCAGACCTTCCCTTTTAACCCCCAAGATCCCGGAAACTTCCCACACCCTTCCCTCAGGGACTCACTCCTCTTTTCCCTCTCCCTAATTATATCGTGGGTGGGGCTGGCACCCAACCAGGGCCCCAGATTCCTGCTCTGGGAGGGACCCTGGAATACAGGTTTCTCCCAGTAACAGAAACACCTTTTTTAAAAAAATTTTTATTTATTATTTTTATGTGTATGTGTGTATTGCCTGCATGTAGGTAAGTGCACCCATGTCGTGCAAGGCTGTCAGATCCCCTGGGGCTGGAGTTTTGGACAGTTGTTTGCTGCCATGAGGGTGCTGGGATTCGAACCCAGGTTTTCTGGAAGGACAGCCAGTGTTCTTAACCACTGGGCCATCTCTCCAGCCCCTTTTTAGAGGTGATTTCCTTGGGGGATCTCCCATGTTCTCATCTATGTCTTCCCCGGTGTGATGGGACAGGGAGAGGATATGATACAATGTCTTCAGGGAGCCTGAGGTGGTGGGATGATTGGGTGATGGTGATAGTAGCCAAGAGGGTAGATGAAGGGGGGTGTGGGTTGGTCTTGACAGAGAGGTGTCAGAATGCGGAAGGAGGTAGGTAGAGTTCAGGTAGGTGGAGGGAAAGAGTGGGAGGGGCAGACAATCTTTCAAAGATATAAACCAAGAAACAGTGGGCTCCTTGTGTCTCAGAATGTGCTGGAAGGGTAAGGGAGAAGGACATGGGGAGAGGCTATGGCTCTGCACCAAACCCATGTGTGTCCAGCTTACACCACTCCCTGCCATGTCTCCAGGTGATACACAGGCTGGTGAATCACAGGAGGCCCAGGCTGTAAGGTAAGGCCACATCACCTCTGTTGACACCCTCATTTCGGGTGAGGAATGGGAGGCTCAGAAAAGGCCATGACTCATAAGAGGTCACACAGCAAGTCCTCCTAACAACCAGAAGGTTCTATATAGTTCCAGCTCTGGTTGCTTCCTCCTCAGGCCAGTCACCTCTCCTCCAGTGTGGAACAGAACATCTGAGCTATCTGTGGAGTATCTTGTCCAGCAAGAATTCAGTTAACTTCAGAGGTTGCCCGGCTCAGCTCTATCCAAACTTTTTACTACAATGGTTGTGTTGCACACCAGATATCAGCCATGTGGTGATACGTAGCCTTCAAAATATGTCAAGTGTAACTGAGATCTCACCAAACTAAATCAGGCCCGTTGGGGGGGCGGTGTGAATGTTAGCTTTTTTTGCAATGTCTTCATCTGAGCATTCGGGGTCACTCACTGCTCTTACACTTTAATGGGAGCAGTTTTCCACCTATGAAAATGAACTGAGCTTTATCGAAAGCAACATTGTTCGGTAGCTCAAATGACCAACCTTGGGGCTGGAGAGACAAAATGGCTCAGCGATTAAGAGCACGTGTTGCTCTCGAAGAGGACCCAGACTCTGTTCCTGGCACCCACATGGCAGCACACAACCATCCGTAACTCCAGTTCCAGGGGCTCCGACACCCTCTTCTGGCCTCCAGAGACCAAGCAAGCACATGCAGGTAGATCATTCATGCATATAAAATAAAAATAGCTGATGCACAGTGGCGCACACCTTTAAATCCCAGCACTCAGGAGACAGAGGCAGGTAAATCTATGAGATCGAGGCCAGCCTGGTCTACATAGTGAGTTTCAGGCCAGCTGGGGCTACAGGGAGAGCCCGCTTCAAATAAATAAATATCTCTTTAAATCCTTTATCTTTCACTACTTGGCTGTGTCACTATGAGCAGTGATGTCATCTCTCTGTGCCCAGGGCCCATTTCCACAGCTAGAAAATGCCTGTAATAATAGGACCAGCCTTTTAGGGGACTGTGAGCATTCAGTTGGTTGATAACATTTTTATAAAAAATTGTATGTGTATGAGTGTTATGCTTGCATGTGTGTAAGTGCACCCGTGTCATGCAATGCCTGCAGAGGTCAGAAGAGGGTGTCAGATCCCCCTGGAACTGGACTTACAGATGGTTGTTAGCTGACATGTGGGTGCTGGTTCGAACCCGGGTCTTCCGCAAGAACAGCCAGTGCTCTTAACTGCTGAGCCATCTCTCTAGCACCTGGTTGATAATATTTAAAAGTCCTCTGGGTGAGGATTGGCACACGGTCAGCACTCAATAGATTTCATTCATTTAACAAATATTTATTGAAACCCTGGTATATATTGCCAGGAACTATGTTCAAGGCTGGGGATAAAACTGAACCAAAAACAAGACAAAACAAAACCCGGCAATGATCATGTTTAGAGTCACAACTTAGTAAAGCAAGGATTTGATTCCAATCTCTAAGTCGATCATTGGATTAGAACATCTTCTATCTTGGTGGGTCCAAGAAAGTACTTGCAAGGGTCCCGACTGAGGGGTTCTTGGGGCAAAGCATTAAGAAGAGGCCGGAGGGGTTTGGCGGTGGCGAACAGGTCTCCTCTAGTTCTTTCTCATAGTCTCATGGATCCAATCCACATATTTGCAGACTTTAGTGTAGACACCTGGTTTTTTAGTGACTGCACATGGATCCTGACCCCAGGAGATGATGCCTTGCAGAGACCCGTCACAGACCAGAGGGCCCCCAGAGTCACCCTGGCACAAGAGGAGACACAACCAGTCAGAGCCAAGTTGGAGGGGGGCTGGGCAATGAGTGAGGAGCAGTAGTAGATGTAGGAATTGGACAGAGATGGGTTGGGAATTATGGGTGAGGACAGATGGGGTTAGGGTCCAAATGGATTTGAGGGATGGAGTTGGAAATGAGGGAAGCATGGGGAGCTAGGGGTTGTGTTGAAGTCCAAAAGGATGACTGGGGTGCAGATAGATGGATGGAGTTGGGGATGATCAGAATTGGAAACGGGTGGTCATGGAAAACTGTGTGTCGATGTCAGAGATAACAGTTGGGGGTGAAGATGGTCGGGATCAGGGCTGGGGATGCTGGTGAAGATGTGATTGAAATTGGGAATGGATGTGTGGCTGGACACCCAGCCCCTGCCTGCTGACCTGGCAGGAGTCCTTGCCTTCTTTCCGAACACTGGCACACAGCATGGTGTCGGTGATGTTGCCAGGGTAGGAATTCTCACACTCCTGATGTTCAATGATGGAGACGTTGGCACATCGCAAGGAGTGAGGCAGGCGTACTGTGGGACAGCAGGAGACGGTGTGGGCAGTGAGGCCCAGCCTCCCCAACCCCACCAGTGGTGCCCAGCATCCAAGACAGTCCTTACCCTCAACCATCTCTACACTTGTAATCTATAGCAACAATGATGTTGTTGGGTGAATTCTTCATGTTGCCACCCCGGCCCCCATGTATTATCTCTAACCTAACCATGATAGGCAGGTGTGTGAGCATTCTCATTTTATAGACCAAAAAGTTCAGAGAGGTAAAGCCACTTGCCTAAGATTCCACAACTAATGAGTTACAGATTTGGGATCACACCTGTCCAACTCTGAGACCCAATTGTGGGTTTCCCACCTCCCTCTGGTCCAGCTGATACCACTCTTTTGTTTTGTCAAAACAGGGTCTCCCTGTAGCCCCAGCTGGCCTGAAACTTGCTATGTAGACCAGGCTGGCCTCGATCTCACAGAGATCTGCCTGCCTCTGCCTCCCAAGTGTTGGGATATCTGGCTCTTGACCCCTCTTGGGTGGCTCTGATTTTTGTCTTTGAAGATTCCTCTGATCCTGTCATTCCCTAATTCTGACCCTCCCTGACCCTCCCTCCCCAACATCCCATCTCCCACCCCAACCACATTTCCCTCCAGAGCCCCTACACTGGGGGCTGGATGTGGTGCCCCAGCCAGAAATGAGGCAGCTGGTCCCCGCAGTGACACAGTGTGAGGACAGGGTGAGCGGTCGCACAGCCCGGGTGATGATGGCAGGTGATGACATCTTCACCAACATGATGTCGTTCCTGTGGTCTTTGTTGGGGAGACTGTTGTTGAAGCCAGGGTGGGGGAAGGACTCGGTGGCCATCCTCTTCTGCTCGCGGCCGTCTGTCTTCTCAAGGTTGTGCTCCCCCAGAAGGACCACGTAACGGCTGAGGTAGGAGAGATGTGGTCAGAGACAGAAAGGCAGGGGGACAGGGCAGGGGTGGGGAGGGAGAGATGATGATGGTACCCTCAAGAATACCCAGCTTGATCCCCAGCCCAACATCCCACACACTTTCAGCATCACCCACCCCTCCATCTTTAACCCGACTAGATCATCATCCATACTAATGTAACCCCATCCTCCATCTCTCCATCTTCAATCCTGATTACAGTTCTGTCATCAACACTAACTCGGTTCCACCCCATCCCTCCCATCCCCAGTGCCAACTACATCCCTATCATCCACATAAAGACCCTCACCCCCATCCCTCCATCCACTTCTGCCACACCACATTCTCTCTAGCCCCAGCCCCTCTCTCCATCCATCTCTCCATCTCCAGCCCCCTCCCAGCCCCGCCCCAGCCCCCGCACCCACGGCTTGCGGCAGTGGGCTGCTGTCAGGAGCCATTTGGGGGCGATGAGGGTTGCTCCACAGAGCAACCGCGTCTTCTGGAACAGCGCCACCTGCCACGGCTGGGAGTGAGGGGTGCACTCATAACCCTTGATGATCCTGGTCTCTCCCCCTACATGCCCTGAAGGGGGTGAAAGAAGAGGGGGTTAGGCATCAGAAGAGGTAGGCTGGTAGAGGGTCCCCCAGAAATGAGTCTGGGGAGGAGAGACATGGGCGTGTTCCTGGTCCCAATTGGGTATGAAAGGTTCCACACTGGCTGGTCAGTAGTGGCTATCTTCAACTTTTGGGATGACCCAGCCCCCCTTACCCCTCCTCTGAGACCCCTTGGACCATCCTTGACCTAGCCCAGAGCAGCTTCCATGGGAGGTCTCCGAGCACAACAACCTGGGTTGTTCTATATTTTGAATGTCCGGACAGAAGGGGAGGAGATTTAGAAATAGGAGAGGGAGGCCCCACCCCTCACCCCAACCCCCACCATACCTGTGACCAGAGCAAGTGCAACAAAATGCAGAATCATCCTGGCCTGGAGGGGGGCAGGGTGGGCTCCAGGTTCCCCTGGGAACAAGGAAGGAGGCCTAATCACTTTAAGAGGAGGCTGGAAGGCTGACTCATGGTTTTAACTCTTTCCCTAACCTGCTGTGGCTCCCCACTTCTCCCAGGGGACCCTCCTGCTCCTTGAGCCAATCCCCAAACTTGTAAGGCAAATCTTAGGTTTCAGGAGGAACCTTGGACAGAGGCCTGGATACGGGCTAGCTTTTTGGATGTTGAAGGATAAGAAAGCTGCTTGGGAAGGGCCTTGCCTGGCGAAATGCTTGGGCTGGCTGTGTTTAAGGGGCCGTTGGAGGGGAACTATTAGGGGATATTATTTCTCTTCTTGCCTACCTGAGTACCTGCTCAGATTCCACATCCCGGAGCAGTGGGAAGAGGGGGATGGAGTTACCTACTTGGTAACAACCTGATTGTTGTTGTCTCGACAGCAAAGTGATAGGGGCTTGTGAGATCTGCCCCGACCCATGAAGTGCCTCCCCTCCACCTCCCTAAACTCCTGTGAAAGACAGACAGCTGGCTAGAGGTAGGTGGGGCTGACCAAGGGACAGCCAGTGTCTCCAGCTGCCCTGGCCAGCAGTGGTGGGGGCGAAGGGCTGGACTTTGCCACCTAAGCTGGGGACAGAGGTCATGGGGTTTAGGGGCCAGCATGTTGGAGATGAAAGAGAGGGGAGAGGCGTGGAGGAGAGGGAGAGGTGCAGAGAGTTGTCCCAGGATCTCTCTCATGGGCCAAGGGCACATCAGGGGAAAATGCATGCTGGGACACAGAGGCCTGGCTTCTTCAACTACAGTCTCCTAGAATGGGGGTAGGGGCATGACCTCCCTTCCCTCCCTGACTCACAGATTCTAGAAGCTCTAGGGGCCCAGGAGTGGCAGCTGGGGCAGGCTGGGTCGGAGCATCCAGCAGGCCTCGGGATGACTGGACCCCTAGCCTGGCCTTGTCACCCTGGGGGCAGGGTGGGGGGGGCTTTCCTCAGGTGGCCCTGTGTCTGTCCATCATGTCTGTCACCTCTCCAAGCCCTTGCTCTGCCCAAGCATCTGTGGCCACTCGTCCTTTGGAGTTCTGCCTTCCCTGCCTTGTCTCTGAATCTGTGTGCTGTGTCTCTCTTTCCGCCTCTAGGCTTCTGTCCTTACACGGCTCTGGTTCCTGTCTCTTCCTGTCTCAACTCTAAGCCTTGCGCCTTCCTTTCTGTCTTGGCCTCTCTCTGTACCTCTGTCTCTGTCTTCTTTCTAATCTCTCTTTCCTCCAGTTCACTGCTCCCTCCTCACAGCCTGAGCCAAGGGGGCCCCTTGTCCTACTTTGGGCTCCTCCTTTTTCCTTTCCAAAGGGGGGGGAATCTAGGGTGTCACAGAGGTGGGGCTGCTTGCCAAGCAGAAGGGGCAGGACAGGACGACGGGGGAGGCAGGTCAGGGCCTGCGACAGCCAAGGCCCAAGAAAAGAGGGAAAAACCTTGGCAGTTGTGCCTGGCGGCCCCAGGGCTCCTCTGTGGACCTCCCTTCTCCACTGACCCTTCCCTCCGATCCCCTGACCCCACCACCCAGGTGTCCAGCACTTACTGGATGCTGTGGGTGACTTCCGGTCACTCTTCAACCACCTGGGCCTCCTCATTGGATAACCCCGCGTGCGGAGCCGCACTTCGCCCAATCTGTTTGTTTTCATTCAGATCTGTCTTGCCCTGGCCTTCCTCTCCTCTCTCCCCTAACCAGATGTGGGGCAAGGCGGGGTAGGCCTGGGTTCTGTCGGCAGCCAACCGTGGCCTCAAACCCCACGGGCTCTGCCTCTTCCTATCCGGGTGACGTGGGATGGGTGACTCCACCCCAGGGAAGCTCAGTTTCTTAATCTGTGACAAGGGGGTGCTGGCCCTGCCTTGGGGTGGGGTGGGGGATTGGATTAAGAATCCAGGAGGATGCTGAGAAGGACCAGCAGAACAGGGCTTGGCAAACACCCCTGTTCCCTGTGCTGCTGGCGCCTCACTCCAGGTCCCCTCCCTTGTGTTTCTAAGAAAAGGATTCTTTTCTCCTTTCTGGACAGGCTGTGTAGACAGGATCCATGGGGTGGTCAGGAGCCTTGATTTCAGCTGGGTCACTCCAAAATACTAAAACAGTCAGATGGACTTCCCATACCAGGTAGGACATGGGCAGAACACAGAACACTCAGGCATAAATTGGCTAGAGGGGAAAAATGTTGTTTACACCCAGTTCATTAAAAGGTCAGGAGTTTTGATTTTTACATTTGCACTTGAATTTTGGAACCAATAATTTTCTCTCTACCGCTTTAGGTTCATGAAGGTCACCAAAAGGTTTGTAGACGCCAGGTAACATTTCTACAGGCTTGTCAGAGGTAAAAATGGCCCTTGGCTTTATTGTGATTTTTTTTTCCTACTCCGTGCCCACAGGTCACTGAGTGAAAACTCCCACCTCTGTGTGCGTGTGTGTGTGTGTGTGTGTATGTGTGTGTGTGTGTGTGTGTGTGTGTGTGTGTGTGTGTGTGTCTGTCTGTCTGTCTGTGTGTCTGAGCTGGCCTCCAAGTCACTATGTAGCCACCCCCTCTACTTCCTGAGTACCAGGATTATGGGCCTGTGCCACCAAACCAGGCAAAAACTGCCATTTCTGAGCCTGGAGCGGTGGCACACGCCTTTGATTCCAGCACTTGGGAGGCAGAGGCAGATGGGTCTCTGTGAGACTGAACCTGGTCTACATACTGAGTTCCAGGCCAGCTGGGGCTACAGAGAGACCTTGTCTCAAAAAAATAAAAAACACTGGGCTGGAGAGATGGCTCAGTGGTTAAGAGCACTGACTGCTCTTGCAGAAGACCTGGGTTTGATTCCCAGCACCCACATGACAGCTAACAACCATCTGTAACTCCAGTTCCAGGGGGTCTGATACCTCCTTCTGACTTCCTTGGGCACTGCATGACATGGGTACACTTACATACATGCAGGCAATATACTTATATACATAAAATAAAAAAAATAATAATTTTTTTAAACTTAAAAAACCCCCACCCTTTCCAGTGCTGAGGAAACCTTCCTCCAGCTTCAAAATGGATATTAAACACACAGGTGCAGACCCCTCTTTTGATTTTATTGCATTTATCCCAAAAAAAATTGTACAGCCCCACCCCTCCACCCCTTCATAGATCCCAGAAGGAATGTCTGGATTTAGGGTTCCAAGAAGCTCCCTGAACCAACCAGAGAGGGAGTCGTTAGTGGAGAGGAGGCTGATGTTCGAGGGTCAGAGAGGCCCCCAAGTGGGGCGGTGTGGAGGTGGTGGAGACCAGCTAGTTGTTCCTGATGACCCTTCGGACCCAGTCCACATATCTGCAGATGTTGGTATACACCCCCGGGATGCCTTTTTGTCCACAAGGCGCCACAGACCCCCAAGACACCAGGCCTTGAAGGACTCCCCCGCACACCAGGGGGCCTCCAGAGTCACCCTGGAAGACAGAAGGAGGTGTTTTGGAGACGGTGGCTTCAAGCTGGTCCTGGAAGCAGGGAGGACAGCATAGCCCCCAGGGAGGGTATAGCAACAGCTAATCTATAGGAAAGGAGATGGCGCCCATAGGAACCAATCCCGGGAAGAAGGGTGGGACTCTAAGGGTAGAGCATGCCCTACCAGAGTGGTTGGGTCTCTGGCCAAGTAGGGTAGAGTGTTCTCTGGGGTTCCAAGAGGACAAGGATGCAGCATGACACAGCCTGCTGGTTCCTTGTGACTGTCCCCAAATATCTCTCTGTCTCTCTGTCTCTGTCTGTCTCTGTCTGTCTCTGTCTCTCTGTCTCTCTCTCTGTCTCTCTCTCTGTCTCTCTCTCTGTCTCTCTCTCTCTCTCTCTCTCTCTCTCTCTCTCTCTCTCTCTCTCTCTCTCTCTCTCTCTCTCTCTCTCAACTGGGAGCAGCCAGGGAAGACTTGGAGCCCTAGAGAAGGGCAGATCCCCGACATACCCAGCCCTGGCTAAGTCTACCCACCACCGCTTGCCTGTTTGTACTCCCCTCTTCTGGGCCTCCCACTGTACCCTTCCAGCTGTCCTTCATCCGGGAGTCCCTCTTCCTCCCTCAGGCTGAGTCTTACCTCCTGTCTAGCCCCGGCTCCCCCCTGACTCCTTCCCTTATCTTGGTTTTGCTCTTCTCTAAGAATGTGATGTCAGAGTCCAAGCTCTGCTCGGGTCAGTGCAGCTCTCCCTGTCACACAGTCACCCACATACACCTACTGAGACACTGTTCTGGGTCCCTAGCTAATAGACACCAAAGTGCCAGAATCGCTCACTTGGGAGTGAGTTTACATCAAAGGAGGGTATTGGTGGCCACACTGCCCTGCATACCACCCCCTTTCAAGCCTTCTGCCTGGGAATCACAGAGCCTAACTGCAGATTGTGAAATCTCCCCCACCCTCACGTATAAAAAGAGACCCTAGGCTGGAGAGATGATTCAGCAGCTAAGAGCACTGGATGCTTTTGTAGAGGACCTGGGTTCGATTCCCAGCACCTACATAGTATCTAACAATTGTCTGTAACTCCAGTTCCAGAGGATCTGATGTCCTCTTCTGACCTCCTTGGACATTGCCCAACATGAATGCACTTACACACTTGCAGGCAGTACACTCATACACATAAATTAATAATAATAATAATAATGAGGAGGAGGAGGAGGAGGAGGAGACCCCTCTTCTGCTACCTAGGCTCTGATTCCTCTGCTCTGAGCCCCCAACCTACTGTTTTCTCTGCCTGTCCATGTCAATAATAACTTTTCTAACAAACTCCTCACTCTCCAGTAAATGTCTCAGTGTCCATCCTGAGCCACCCCCTAAAACCTTTTATTTTCCTTCCTTCTCTGTCTCCTACACCCTGTCCCATGTCCGTCACCACCCTAACTTCAGTCACCTGACAGGCATCCTTCCCGGCTTCGCCACCTGCACACACCATGTTCTCTGTCACTCTTCCAGGGAACACAGCCTGACACGTGGCATTGGAGACGATGGAGAGGTTGAGACACTGCAGACGGTCTGGGAATGGTTCTGCAGATGGAAGATGGGTGATGGGGGGGGGTTCTCTGAGCTTCCCGTTTTGAGGTCACATCCTTCACAAGGATGTCCACACCTCCCACCACCCACCATGTCCCTAACCCACTGCAATCCTGAAAACTCTGAGTTTCATGATTCATTTTCACAGTGACACTTGATCCCAGGCCATTGGCCTCGTGACCTCGTCACCCAGGCTCACCTCAGACTTGTGTCTCCTGACCCCACACCCTTGCTCTCACCTCAGCCTTGGCTCTCAGCTCAACATCTTCCAGATCTTCACTCTTCATCCTGACTCAAAAGTGTCTCCTCTTCTTGTTGTTGGTGGTTTTTTTTTACCCCAGATTCCATGGCATGGAACTCCCGGCCCAAACACTATGACTTTTAATCTCTGACATTAGATAACAATTCTGACTAGACTTTGATTTCCTGACCTCAGCTTTCCACCCCCAGTGGAGATTGAACCTGGGACCTCAAGAATGTGTGGCAGATGCTCTACCCCTGAGCCACACCCCAGCCCTCATTGGGGGAGTCTAGGCAGGGGCTCTACACTGAGCCACACCCCAGCCCTCACTGGGGGATCCTAGGCAGGGGCTCTACACTGAGCCACACCCCAGCCCTCACTGGGAGAGTCTAGGCAGGGGCTCTACACTGAGCCACACCCCAGCCCTCACTGGGAGAGTCTAGGCAGGGGCTCTACACTGAGCCACACCCCAGCCCTCACTGGGAGAGTCTAGGCAGGGGCTCTACACTGAGCCACACCCCAGCCCTCATTGGGGGAGTCTAGGCAGGGGCTCCACCCCTGAGCCACACCCCAGCCCCTCACTGGGGAATCCTAGACAGGGGCTCTACAGCTGAGCTACACCCCAACCCCTCACTGGGGGATCCTAGACAGGGGCTCTACTGCTGAGCCACACCCCAGCCCCTCACTGGGGAATCCTAGACAGGGGCTCTACCGCTGAGCCACACCCCAGCCCTCACTGGGAAGTCTAGGCAGGGTCTCTGCTGCTGAACCATATCCATAGTCTTCTCTACCTTTTTATTTTGAGACAAGGTTTCTCTACATGGCCCAAGCTGGCCCTGATCCTTCCTTCCTCCTTCCTCAGCCTCCCAAGTAGCTGGGATGACAGGCCCAACTGGGTATCAGTTTTATAATGACCTCTAACACCTAAGCCCATGACTTATGATATCCTGATGGCCCTTGGCAGCACTCTGACCCCTGGCTTCTGACCTTACGCACAATCCCCTAATACAGTGACTTCCCAAGACTCTCACCAACTATGGCCCTTGACCCTGATGTTCAGCCCTATGTCCTGATCCTTGACCCACCCTTCCTGTGAAATGCACCACTCTCTCCCCTGACCCCAAGATCCTCTTACCCCATGGCTGGTTGGTGGTGCCCCATCCTGAGATGTGACACTGGGTCCCAGCCAGTGCACAGGAACTGGGCAGGGCCAGGGGCCGGACAGCGTGGGTAAGTCGGGCAGGTCTTCTTAGCCGCAGGAGCCGGAGGTCATGCTCGTGGCTCTGCTGGGCACCCTGGTAGCCAGGGTGGGTGATGGAGAAGGTTGTGAGCCGAAACTGCTCCGTCCAGTCTAGCTTGGAGAGGCTGTGCTCCCCGAGGCGCACAATATAGCTGGGGATCAGGGAAGGGGGGCAGCAAGTGGCAGATGGGTAGCCGTCACCTCCTCCCCCTGGGTCTCTGTCTCTTGTTTGTCTTTGCATTTGGGGTAATACCTGTGTTTGACTCCCATGAGGGCAGGGAGGTCCTTAGCTTTACTGACTGCCCTGTTCATTCCAACCACCTGCACCCTGACAATGTTGTCGGTGCTGCTGGCTGAGCGAGTGAATACACACCAAAGTCTGTTGATACCCAGGCTCCCCTTTCACAGTAAAAGTCCAGATCTAGAAAATGGTTCATTTGGGGCTGGGGAGATGGCTTAGTGGGTAAAGTACTTGCTTAGCAAGCAGGAGGACCAGAGTTCTGAACCCCTATCACCCACGTAAATGCCAAGTGGGCATAGCTACCCCTGCAATTCTCACTGCTTAGGAGGTGGACAGGGGATATGTCGAGCAAGCTGGCAGGCTAGACTAGCGAAATCCGTGAGTTGTGGGTTCAAGCGAGTGCCTGCCTCAATATACAACACGGAGAATGATCAAGGAAGTCATCAACACCATCACCCTGTGGCCTCTGAACGTGTGCACACGCACCTGCACCTCACTCACACAAGAACCCACATGCATGCAAACACATAGATGCAAACACACATACATGCACACACACATACATACCACATGCCATACACATACAAAAAAAGGGATGCTGGGGGGCTGGAGAGATGGCTCAGCAGTTAAGAACACTGGCTGTTCTTGCAGAAGACCCGGGTTCGAATCCCAGTACCCACATGGCAGCTAACAACTGTCCGTAACTCCAGTTCCAGGGGATCCAACATCCTCTTCTGTCCTCCGCGAGCACTGCATGACATGGGTGCACTTACCTACATGCAGGCAATATATGAATACACATAAAATAAAAACACACAATTTTTTAAAGGGCCAGGTATGGTGGTGCACACCTTTAATCCCATCACTCAGGAGGCAGAGGCAGGTGAATCTCTGTAAGTTCTAGGCCAACCTGGTCTATATAGTGCATACCAGGCCAACCAGGAATGCATAGTGAGACTGTCTCAACAAAGCAAAAACGGGTAGGAGAGATGGCTGAGCTGTTAAGAACACTGGTTGCTCTTGCAGAGGACCTGGGTTTGATTCCCAGCACCCACACGGCAGCTAACAACTGTCCATAGCTCCAGTTCCAGGGGAACCCAATGTCCTCTTCTGACCTCCTCGGGCATTGCATGGCATGGGTCCACTTACGCGCATGCAGGCAATACATTCATATACATTAAAATAAAAAATAATAAAATATTAAAAAAACAAAAAGAAAGGAAGGAAGGAACAAAAGAACGGAGAAATGAAGGAAGAAGGAGGTTCATTCTATACCCAGGACCACTGAGGTCAGAGAAGTAACAGGCACAATCTTAAGCTCACAGGATTGGGGCAGATGTAAGCCTTGTAACCAGCCTGTCAGGAAGGAAGGTGTTTATTATTATTATTATTATTATTATTATTATTATTTCCTTTTATTTTGGGGAAGGAAGGTATTCCTAAGAGGCACATGCATCTCAATAATCTGATGGTCAGACTGTTGGAACAATGGACCATGGAGAAATGAGAATTTCCCCAGGAATCTGAGCTGGGCGAAGGGAAGGGTACCAGTCAGAGGGGGAACTTGTCTTCTGGAAAGAGATTTCACACAGTTCCAACAACTTGTCAGACCACCTTACAAGATACAACAGGAGCCTAGATAACCATGGACTTGACCAGGATTGCTTAGCTGTGAATGTTCCTGGCCCTCTAGTTAAGCTTCAGTCTCACACCGGGAACCCCGGATGGACTGTGGGTGGGGAGCACTGGATCTCTTTGTCCCCCTTCCCAATGTGGCCTCATAGAATAAATCTTTATCAGTATTATTTAGGCTGTTTTAATTGGCTTATTTAGGACAGGTGGCCGAATGCGGATTCTTGGGGTACAGGCTGTAACCTCAAGTTTGGGAACACCCTGAGTCTCAGAGAATGACTGGGGGTGGTGATAAATGCCATTCATGAAAGAAACAGACACAGGAGGAAATGGTAGAGGGACAGAGGGACCCTCCCAGGTCCTCCACCCACCGCACCTCGCCCCACCCAGCCCCACTCTCGAGGAAGTTATGCTCTAACCTCAGGCTGGCCAGTTGTAGGACCAACTCCCCCCCTGGACACCCTCACGGGGACACCTACGCCTCTCCCGCTCCCTGACACCCCAGGAAGGGCCCGCTCTTACTTGCCGCTGCAGTGAGCAGCCGTAAGGACCCACTCTCTGTCCACAAGGACACCGCCACAGCGCAGGTATCCACCGTGGAACAGCCCCACCTGCCAAGGCTGTGAGTTCCGAACGCATTCCACCCCGTCAAAGATCTTCTCTCTGTCTGCCTGGCTGAGACCTGAGATGGGGCGTGGGGCACAGGCCGGATAGATGGGGTCAGAGAAGAGGGCTGTGGGTGTGGGGGATTAGGAGGAGAGATGCAGGGCACTCAACAGAAACTCAGACAGACAAAGGCTGAGTGTGGTAGTACAGCCTGACATTCCGGCTGAAGCCGGAGGATCAGGAGTTCAAGGTCATCCTTGGCTACAAAGGGAGGCGGCCAATCTGGACGACATGAAAACCTGTCAAGGTGAAAAGCAAGCTGAGTGCGATGGTGCAGGCCTTTAATTCCAGCGGTTGGGAAGGCAGGTGGATCTCTGTGAGTTTGAGGCCAGCCTGGTCTAGGTAGAGAGTTCCAGGTCAGCCAGGGCTGCATAGTGAGACCCAGTCTGGAAGAAAAGAAGGAAGGAAAGGGAGAGGGAGGGAGAGAGAGACAGAGAGAGACTAAGACTCAAGAGCTAAGGGGCTCTAGAAAAATGCCAAAGGGATCCAGAGAAGAAAACGAGTCCAAGTGAGACCTGGTGGCTCTGACCTCCCAGTACTCAGAAAGCTGAGGCAGGAGGATTGCCACAAATCTAAAGCCAGCCTGGGCTACATAGTGAGTTGTAGGCCAGCTTGGGCTACATATCATGATCCAACTCAGAAAAACAAAAACCAAAAGGAAAGCGAGAGAAGAGTGAGGCGGGCTGGAGACTCAGGGCTCCCTCCTCCCCTACCTTCAGGGGAAGGACCCAACCCCAGGGCTGCCCTACCCACCCTTGTATCAGAGAACTCACCCACAACACACAGGAGCAAGAGGATGCTGGGTTTCATGGTGAACTGCCTCCAAGGTCTGCTGGGAAAGGTGGGGTATCTGAGATCCCCCTTCCCCATGTCTCCATCTCTGCCCTCTCTCTCTACCCCCTGCCCGAGAGACCACTACTTCAGAGCCTCCATCAGCCCTCTAGGCTTTTGTCACTAGTTCAGCCTCTCTCTCTCTCTCTCTCTCTCTCTCTCTCTCTCTCTCTCTCTCTCTCTTCCACTTACCCTACCTACCTGTCCTTTCATCTGCTGGCCACCCTGCCAGTCGGCTGTCTTACTGTCCACCTGTGTCCTCAGCCCCACCTGCTCCCTCTGTCCCAGCTCACCCAAGTTCCTTGTGGTGGTGGGTGGAAGAGGGTGAGGAGGACAGGGCAGGACAAGGCTCTAATCCTGCAGAAACTCTCTTCAGCTAATAACCTTAATTGAGCTTCACAGCTCTCTGAAGACCCGGCCCCACTTCCTCTCCTCTCCTCTCCAACTGGCCCAGCAACGATGACTCAAGGTGACCATGGAACTGGGTTCTAATCCTCATTCTGGGGAGGAGTGAGCAGGGAGGGTGGGGCCCTCCAACACCTGGGGCAGGGAAGGGTGAAGGAAAGAGAGGCTGGCCACAGGGGCGTGGTGTGAGGAGCAGGCCACTGGAACCCAGAGCAAGTCTGGAGGAAGAAAAGTCGGACTGCCAAGCAGGCAACCAGAGAGGCACAGAACTGTACCCAACCTGGGTTCCTCAGCAGTTGGATTCTAACTGAATTTCTTTTTGTTTTTGTTTGTTGTGTTTGTTTTGTTTTTGAGGCAAGGTCTTAAAGTGTAGCATAGCCCTGCCATGTACTTTGTAGATCAGGCTGGCCTAAGACAAACTCAGGTAATCCTCCTGCCTAGCTTCCTGGGTGCTGGAATTACACATATGACATACCACCATAAAAACTTTTTTTGAAAAAATTAAAATTAAAATAGTTTTTTAAATAATTTGAGACAGGGTCTCCCTGTAGCCCCAGCTGGCCTGGAACTCTCTATGTAGACCAGGCAGGCCTTGATCTCACAGAGATCCACTTACTTCTGCCTGCTGAGTGCTGGGATCAAAGGCATGGGTCACACCTGGCTTTTTCTTTTAAAGATTTTATTTTATGTGTTTGAGTGTTTTGCCTGGATGTATATACATCTGTATATCACGAGTGTGGTACCCACAGAGGCCAGAAGAAGGTACCAGATCCCCTGGAACGGGAGTTACAGATGGGTGCTACCCTCCACGTGGGTGCTGGGAACCGGGTCCTCTTCAAGAGCAGCCAGTGCTCCTAACCACTAAGCCATCTCTTCAGCTCCCAATTTATTTCTTTTAAATCCCCAACTTATTTTTTTATCTACAAATTTGTGTTTACTTCAGCTCTGTTCACAATACCCACCTCATGTAATAACCGGAAGTATCCATCCATGAAGAATGGATAAAGGAATTTGGTATATCTATACAATAGAGTCTTTAAAATCTTTCCACAGTATTTTCATTTTTAAAAATATTTTATTTATTATTTTTATTTTATGTGTATGCGTGTATTGCCTGCTTGTAGGTAAGTACACCTGTGTCGTGCAATGCCTGCAGAGGACAGAAGAGGCTGTCAGATCCCCTGGGACTGGAGTTATAGACAGCTGTTAGCTGCCATGTGGGTGCTGGGATTTGAACCTGGGTCTTCTGCAAGAACAACCAGTGTTCTTAACCTGGAATTTGAACCCGGGTCTTCTGCAAGAACAGTGTTCTTAACCACTGAGCCATCTCTCCAGCCCAGTATCTTCATTTTTAATTAAATTTCATATGCATATATACTGAACTTTGGTCATTTTCAAACCCCTCCTTACGCTCTCACATTCTCCTGTCTCTCCTGTTGTAATCTTCCTTCATTGAAATGTCTCTCCTATTTCAATGACTTCTTTTAAAAGGAAGATTTTATTTATTTTTATTTTATATGTATAAGTGTTTTGCCTGCAAGTATGTAAGTACACTACATGTGTGCAATGCTCATGGAGGTCAGAACAGAGAGTCGTATCCCTGGAACTGGAGTTACGGATGGTTGTTAGCAGACATGTAGATGCTGGGAGCTGAACCCAGGTCCTCTGCAAGAGCAGCCAGTGCTCAAAACCGCTGAACCATCTTTCCAGCCCCTTGATTTTTTAACCCTGAGTGGTGGATTATTTACTGGAGCAAAGGAAACTTACCAGTGATGGAACCACTGAAGAAAGTATCGCCCCTTCCCCCAGGAACCATGGCTGTCTGTGTCTACTCCATGAAGCCAAGGCCTCGTGAGCCTCTCCCTTATCCATGACGAAACGTTGATGACCTAATCTTGTGCAATGACTGTGTCATGTCCGGAAGACACTGTGCTGTTACACTCTACCCCATCCTCTGGCCCTGGCATTCTTTCTGTCCCCTCTTCTACAGCGTTCCCTGAGCCTTGGAGGGTGTATAGATGTTCCATTTAGGGCCAAGGACTCTGCAGTTGCTTATCTATCTTATTTTTCAAGACAAGGTCTTTTCTCTGAATTCAGAACTCACAGATTCTGGGACGGGTGGACCAGCAAGCCTGGGGTCCTCTTGCTACTGCATCTCCAGCACTAGGAGCACAGGCGTGCATTATGCCACTGAGATTCAAACTCAGGTCCTTACGTTTGTACATCAAACACTGGGCCATCTACCCAGACCCTACATTTCTTTTTTTTAAAAAGATTTTTATGTATGAGTGTATTGCCTGCATGTATGTAAGCCTACCCATGTCATACAATGCCTGTGGCGGTCAGAAGAGGGTGTTGGATCCCTTGGAACAGGGGTTACAGATGGTTTTACTAGCCGTCATATAAGTGCTGGGAACTGAACCCAGGTCTTCCACAGAGCAGTCAGTGCTCTTAACTGCTGAGCCATCTATCCAGCCCCTGAGGTCTTTCTTTTTCTTTTTCTTTTAAGGCTAGTACTCTGCCAATCAAACCACATCCCAGCCTCTCAAGGGCCTTTGCAAACATGTAAAAAAGCATTGTTGGACCAAGCAGACTTGAAGCTGGCAGAGTGTGCTGGGCCCATGTTCCATCAGCAGCCAGGCTGGGAAGGAAACAGCAGCCAGCTCTCCAGAAAACCCCTTCCTGTGTGATGGTGATCACTGACACCCACACTCTGCTGATCCTGAAGTCACGGTGAATCTCCATTGTCAGCCTGACTGGATTTGGAAACACTGAGGAGTTTCACACCTCTGGGACTGTCTGTCTGTGAGGGTGTAATGAGCTTTAACTCTGGCGTGAGGACCCACAGGCTAGGAAGCCAGACTAAACACAAGGAGAAAGTGAGCTGAGCCCCCCCCCGCGCCCC
>NW_008348313.1:2754563-2781506 GCF_000622305.1 Nannospalax galili
ATCCTGCTGTCTTGCCTTGGCACTGCATCTTTGAGCTGTGAGCCCAAATAAACCCTTCTTTACGTGGCTTTTCACATTTTTTATTTTATTTTATGTGTTGGAGTGTTTTATCTGCATATCTATAAATGCACACGTCGTGTGATGCCCACAGAGGACAGAAGAGGCGGTCGGATCCCCTGGACCTGGAGTTACTGACAGCTGTTAGCCGCCATGTGGGTGCTGGGATTGGAACCCGTTCTCTGCAGGAGCAGCCAGTGCTCTTCACCACTGAGCCATCTCTCCAGCCTACCTTGTTTTTCTTCAGGGTATTTGGTCCGAGCAATAGGAAAAGTAACTAAAACACCAAGGGATCCAAGAAAGGAGGCTTCCCCCAGTTCTCCCCCCTCCTCCTCTTCTTCATCTTTCTCCCCCTCCTCCCCCTCCTCCTTCCATCCCTCTTCCTCTTCCTCCCCTCCTCCTCCTCCTCTCATGTTGGTGTCTGCAGGGACCAGAGGGTGAATGGACGGCTCCCGGTTGGGCCTGTCCTGTGTTAGGAAGGGCTCAGAGTCATGCTGAGGAGAAACGCTGCTGCTAGAACTCAGGCAGAATGTGCAACTGGGTGTAGCAGTCAAGGCTCTTGTTTCCTGGAAAGTGAGCCGTGGGACAAGGAAGTACTTCCTTATGGCGTGAGTCCAAGGACAGTCCCCTGCATCAGAAGGCCACAGGGGACTGTCGTCATCCTCCGTGGTCCAGGTTCTGGGAAGTATGAGGAGTCTGTGGGTGAACAAATGAGTGTTGTGTGTGCGTGTGTGTGTGCATCCAGAAACACATATATTTATGTGTGCGCACCCTTGGGTGTCTTTCTCAATCACTCTCCACCTTATTATTTTTAATTTTTTATTTCTTTATGATGTTTTGGGTTTTAAATTCATTTTTATTTTATGTGTATCAATGCTCTGCCTGCATGAACAGAAGTGCCCCTCATGTCATGCGATACCTGTGGAGGTAAGAAGAGACTGTCGGATCCCCTTGAACTGGAGTTATAGATGGCTGTTAGCCTCCACGGGGGTGCTAGGAATCAAACCTGAGTCCCCTGCAAGAGCAGCCAGTGCTCTAACCACTGAATCATCTCTCCAGCTCCTTAGTTCTTTATTTTTATGTGTATGAGTGTTTTGCCTACATGTATGTATGTATGTATGTATGTATGTAGTGCACCACATGCATGTAGTACTCACAGAGGCCAAAAGAGGGTGTTGGATCCCCTGTGAGCTACCATGTGGGTACTAAGAACTGAACTTGGGTCCTCTGGAAGAGCAGCCACTGCTCTTAATCACTGAGCCATCTCTCCAGCCCATCCCCTTATTTTTTGAGACATCATCTCTCACTGATATCCAGCCCTGACTGTTCAATGTCTGAGTCCATCTCCAGGCAGCTCATTAGTCAGCTATGACTAGCTCAGGGTGAGGGGACTGTAGTGATTTTAACTCTGGAGCTGTTTGTCAACCCTCAATTTCTTATTTAGATTTGTTGTAGAAAAGTAAAACACAGGTAAGATCCCTATGAGAAAATTTTCCAGCACTGGATGGTTTGATCTCCCTTTTGCACAGTCTGGTATATGTCTCAAATGCCCTTCCACAGACCACGCACCAAGTCAACCACCTGTCATGGCCTGAAATGCGATCATGAGACAAGGTAAATGCAGGATGAATGAGGCTGGAGGGGTGGCTCAGTGATAGAGCTTCTGCCTAGGATCCCCAGTGAGGGGCTGGGGTGTGGCTCAGTGGTAGAGCCCCTACCTAGAATCCCCCAGCGAGGGCCTGGGGTGTGGCTCACTGTTGAGTATTTAAACAGCTTGCATGAGGCTCTGAATTCCATTTCCAGTTCAAAACAAAACAAACAAAACACAAAGAAATCTCTATGCACTATGGGCTGGCTAAATCCAGCCACTCGGCAAGCACACTACCTTACATAGTTATCATAGTTTGGTGATGAGAAACCTTAAACTTTACTAACAGTTATTCCCAAGTACACAATGCACACTTCAGGAAACGATGTTGTATCACAGAGTTCTTGAACTTTTTCCTCCTCTCTAATTAAAAAAAGTCATTGAAAAGTATTGTAATTTATTAATTTTTATTCCAATGAGAGGCAATTTTTAACGCATTTTTCCAGAAATAACTTGAAGCAGGTTACATAAAAAATATATAGGCAAAGAAGTTTAAGGGGGTACAAGGAATAAGTGACCAAAGACCAAAGGATTTGCCAACATGGGGTAAACTTTGGTGGAATAATGAAGGTTTCCATTAGCTCTTTAAAACTCTCCTTAGAAGCATTTTTGCATATATTTATGTGTGTGGTGTATGGCTGCTCTGGAAAGTCCACACTCAAATATAGATCCTGTGACTTCCCAACAGCAGCACAAAATGGTGAGAGAGGTTCCTCCTGGCGTTCTGGGCTTATATGTCCTTAGCCCCTCCCCCACATGCAGCTAAGGTCCACTGGGTAGGAGAGACAACTGAAGGAAGTGTGACTATAGCTTGCCAGCATAGTGGTCAGAGAACACTTCCAGTTAACACTCTTCCTCTGGCTCATATTCTTTCTGCCAACCTCTTTCGCAAAAGTCCCTGAGCCTTGGAGGGAATGGTAGGTGTGGGATGATCTTCCTCTTATTGTGATCTTCCTCTTATAATGGGCTGTTGGCCCATTTCAGTGGGATTCCATTTACACCAGGAGAAGGCCAGATTCAGGCCCTCTCGTCTGCTGATCTCTTAGTCCCTATACCAGGTGGAGGCCAGATCTGGCATTCTCAGGCTGTCGCCTCCTTAATTTTTTTTTTTTTTTGGTCTTTTTGAGACAGGGTCTCCCTCTAGCCCCAGCTGGCCTGGATTCCCTATGGAGACCAGGCTGGCCTTGAACTCCCAGAGATCCGCCTGCCTCCCGAGTGCTGGGATTAAAGGCGTGGGCCACCATGCCCGGCTTGTAATTTATTTTTAAAGTGTTTGGTGACTGGATATACTTTGGGGTAAGTGGCTCATCCTCTAGTGAACCCCAAGTCAGTATCACCATGACTGTTCTTCCTTTCCATGGCTGTAGTGGCTATATTGAGTTGGAGGGTGCTGGGGCTCAGTCCTACTGGCAGAGCTGGGGTGTGGCTCAGCGGTGGAGCCCCTGCCTAGAGTCCCCCAGTGAGGGGCTGGGGTGTGGCTCAGTGGTAGAACCCCTGCCTGGAATTCCCCAGGAAGACCCTGGACATGTGGTGCTGTGGGAATCTTTGCTGCGATTGAAGTAGCAGTGATATTTTCAGGTCCCAGTGAGCCATCTGCTCTAAGGAGTTTGCTCTCAGAGTGTGACATGGTGACTCTCCTTCCACAGCAGTGGGCATGTTGTGTGAGCCTCTTGTTGGGGAGATACACACTCAAGTCTACTAACCTCAGATAGAGAATTCATTACACACCAAAGTAATGGTTCCACCAACATCCAGCTTGGAGAACCAGTGAGCTTTATTGGGGTCACTTACAGGGGTATGGGTGAAGTTACATGGTGTTACAGGCCATTGTGAGGCACTTGATGTGGGTGTTGAGAATTGAGCTCAGGTTCTCTGGTACAGCAGGAAGTGCTCTTAACCATCGAGCCATCTCTCCAGTCTAGAGGACTGACTTCTGTGACTTGGTCTCTGACCACTACACTTGAGCAATGCAGTAATTAAAATGATTTTTTACAAAACCAAGGTGGAAGTTACAGCACTTGGGAGGCAGATACAGACTGATCTCTGTGAGTTCAAGGCCCACCTGCTGTACAAGGCAAGTTCAAGGATAGCTAGGACTACACAGTGAAATATTGTCTCCAAAAACAAACCACCACAACAACAAAAAAACCAAGGTTGTTGACCCCTGAGGTAGTCCTCTGACCTCCACATGCACACACACACACACACACACACACACACACATACACACACACACGTCACCATACACACCCACACACACAAAAGCATGAGCAAAGCTAAGTATGGTGGTACACACCTGTAATCCCAACACTTGGAGACTGAGGCAGGAAGAGGGAGGGTTTGAGGCCAGCCTGGGCTATAAAGCAAGACCCGGACTCAAATAAAAATCAAACTAAACAAAGACGTCTATACAGATACACACAGCCCAGGGCTACCACAAGCAGAGTCCCAATCCTAGGAGTTTTTTCTTTTTTACTATTTTATTTATTTTATGTGTAGAGTATGTTGCCTGCATGTATGTAAGGGCATCCATTGTGCAGTGCACACATAGGTCAGAAGAGGGTGTCAGATCTCCTGGAACTGGAGTTACAGGCAGTTGTTAGCCCCCATGTGGGTGCTGGGAACTGACCCCAGGTCCTCTGCAAGAACACCCAGTGCTCTTAACTGTGGAGCATCCCTCCAGCCCCTCAGTCCTACAACTTCTGACTTGGGTTGGTTATGTCTTTGCCAGAGCCTCCGTAAGGGCCCAGCAAAGGTAACGAGAAGCAGCTCAGAGCATCATCCAGGAGGCAGCAGGCCCGGAGATGGCCCTGCTCTCTGCAGCCCATGAAGGTGGGAGACTTGAGTGTGTGGCATTGATTGCTGGCTTCCCTACTTCAACCAGCTCTGATGGGCATCCATCCCGACAGCTGACAGACAGCTCCACCACCCCTCTGAGAACTTAGTGACCATCCTGGTGGGAATGAAGAGATTAAAAAAGGGTGCTTGTCCCCTCCCTGTGGCTATCAGACTATTGAGACAGTAAACCTGAAAGGGAATAAGCTGAAACCAGGAGCCAGTCGGGGAACTTTCTCAGACAGCTTTTTTTTCCCCAAGTTTAATTGCATGTGTGTGTGTACAGGTGCACTTGTATGTGTGTACAGGTGCACTTGTGTGTGGGGGTGTGCATGCATGCATGTGCATATACAAGTCATTCTTTAGGGGCCATCCACCTTGTTTCTTTAAGTCAGGGTCTCTCCTTGGCCTGGGGCTGGTGATCTCTAGCCAAAGATTGCACACAGTTCTGACAATTTGTGAGACGACCTTGCAGGAGAGACTACAACAGAGAGGATGACAGGGGTGGGGGCACCACACCTTGGCCAGGACTGTTCAGCTGTGCAGACCTTTTGCCTGCTATTTAAACCTAAATCTCACAGCAGGACCCTGATGATGGTCTGGCGGGGAGGTGGGGGGAGGTCACTGGACCACTTTGTTCCTCTTCCCTATGTGACCACATTGAATAAATCTCCTCCTCCCCCCTCCCCTCCCCTCCCCCTCCTCTTCTTCTTCCTCCTCCTCCTCTTCTTCTCCCTCCCCTCCCCCCTTCCTCTTCCTCCACTTCACCCACCCCTTCCCCTTCCTCCTCCTCTTCCGACTCTTCTTCTTCACCATTACTTGCTTGTTTTGAGGGCAGGTGGTCAAAGCTACTTTGTTAAAGCTCCCAGGGCACAGGCTCTGACCCCTCAACTATGTTAACACTCTCTCTTGGCCTCCTGGAATCTCCTACAAGCTGTTTGTTTCTCTCACTTTATCTTGTGATCTCTTAAAATGGAGACATGGACTTTCTAAAAGATTTATTTTTAGCTTTGTGTATGTGTGCTTCCATGCACAAGAGGGCAGGTGCCTGAAGACTGTTGGTTCCCTTAGAGCTGGAGTTACAGGCGGTTGTGAGGTGGTGGGTGCTAGGAACTGAACCTGGGGCTGCTGGAAGAGCTACCAGTGTCCCCATCAACATGCATGGAATGAAATCAGAGGTGAACCTTCTTTTTGAAAAAATTTTAAATTTACTTTTATTTTATGTGTATGAGTATTTTGTCTACATGTATGTATGTAAGTGCACCCAGGTTGTGCAAAGCCCTCAGAGGGCAAAAGAGGGCATCAGATCCCCTACAACTGGAATTATGGAAGGATGTTAGCCGCCATGTGGGTGCTGGAATTTGAACCTGGGTCTTCTGCAAGAGCAGCCAGTGCTCTTAACCTCTGAGCCATCTCTCCAGCCCCAGAGGTGAACCTTCTTTAGTCTAATTCTATACTTCCATATAATGGGAACATGATGTTCCATCCTTGGGAGAAAGATCTAGAAGAGTTTCCCACGCCATACGGAGCTGGGAGCCTGCCAGGACACGGTGGTCACCCTCTGACAATGCCCTTCTTGGAGGAGGAAGTCCTTCCATGTCCTCTTCCTGTCTCTCTCTCTCCCCCCAGATTCTTTTGCTGCACAGAATCCTATTGTTATCAAAACTTCTCTGAGTCAAAACAAGAAGAGGCAGGTGGGTGGCTGTGGACTCCCAGGAGAGGGAGGTGGGCGCAGGAAGCCAGCCACCTGGTCGGCGTTCCTGATTCAAGGTGCTGCTGGGCGTCAGAACCTCCAAATCAAGTATGTTTGTTATTTTCTGTTCTATGGGAAGGATTTGGGCGGCTGCCTCCTACTCACGCAAATTCCCAGCTGTCACTCACAGCCTCTGGCTCTAGCACTGGAAGGTTGGACATGTTGGCATTATAGCAAATAAATCCTAAGAGCAACCACCACAATAACAAAGATGACAGCTTCCACTCATTAAACAGGCGCTCTGTGCAAAGCGCTTCCAAGCTAATCCTCCCAGCAACCCTCAGAAATTCTTCTTATTATTATTTTAAATGTTAAAATATCTGCAGCCAGGTGTGGCAGTATGCACCTGCAAGTCCCAGTCACCCCAGAGGCTGAGGCAGGTCGAGTCACCGGAGCCCAGGTATTGGAGACCAGCCTGGGAAAACTAATAATGGAGATTCTATCTCAAAACAATAACAAAAAATGTGTACAGCAAATATTCATTCAGGTGGAGAGGGCTGAGTTAGCTGGTGGCTGTTTTCCTTAGTGATCAGCATAAGACTCTTGTTTTCTGTATTTACATTGTTTCCCGATAGTGTCTTTATTGTTACAAGTCTTTTGCAATTAACTTTATTAGTGTGTCTCCGGTATTGTTTTTAGTAATCTTTGTTACTATCTTTATTACTGTGGACCTTTAGCTATTACATCTATTACTACTGTTGTTTTCATTAAGATATGGGCTGGAAGATGTGGCTCAGTTGGTAGCATTCCTGCATACCACACACAAAAGTCTATTCCCAGCACTGCATAAGTCAGGTATGATGGGATAAGCCTGTCACCCCAGCACTCTGTAGGTGAAGGCAGGAATTCAAGATCATCTTGGACTACATAGAAAGTTTGAGGCCAGCCTGGGCTACATGAGACCTTGTCTCAAAAAATAAAAATTAATTAGGGACTGGAGAGATGACTCCAAAGTTAACAGCACTGGCTGGTCTTACAGAGGACCTGGGTTTGGTTCCCAGCACCCATATGGCAACTCACAACCATCTGTAACTCCAGTTACAGAGGACCCCACACCATCTTCTGGCTTCTGCAGGTACTACATGACAAGTTACAGCTCCAAAGTCTAGGCTAAGTCAGGATGCTTAGTACATTGCAGTTTTGTCTGGATTCTGTGCAATTTTTTAAAATTAATTGGGATGAATTTCATGTGGACTATTAGCAAAGTTGTAGGTCTTTGAAAACATATTTATGTTTTATTTTATTTATGTGTGTCTGTGTGTGGGTATGTGCACATGAGTGTGTGTGCCCATAGAGGCCAGAAGAGGGAGTCAGAGCCCCTGGAGTTAGAATTACATGGCATGTCATCATGTGTGTGCTGGGAATCAAACCTAGTCCTCTGTAAGAGCAGCCAGTGCTCTTAACTGCTGAGCTCCAGTTGAAGGTTTTTTTTTTTTTTCCCAAAGTTTTAAAATTTATTTTTATTTTATGGGCATGAGTGTTTTGCCTACATGTATGTAAGTGTACCATGTTCATGCAATGCCCTAAAAGGTCAAGTGAGGGCATTGGATACCCTGAAACTGTAGTTACCAACAGTTGTGAGCCACCACATGAGTGTTGGGAAGTGAATCCAGGTCCTCTGCAAAAGCAGCCAGTGCTCTTAACTGCTGAGCCATCTCCCCAGCCCATGGTTGTAGGTTTTTAAATGAAGGTCTGTATTTACAAATTGAGCAGTGTTCCAAAGCGTACATATTTTTAAATTTATATCAGTAGTATGATGGTATATAGCTTTTATTGTTATTTATTATAAGTTCTTATTTACATAAACGAAAATTCACCCACCTCTAGTGCTCACTCTGATCAATCTTGGGCATCAGATCACCTCCCTATCACAACTTACGATAGTCCCTCCCTCCCCTGACCACAGTCCTTAAACAGTCTTGAGTCCCTTTTGCAAAACGCCCCTCCTTACCCTGGTCCTAGGGCAACTGCCGACCTGCTTTCTGGTTCTATGTTTTTATGTGACATTCAAGGCATCCCAGTCAGAGTCTTGTCTTTTGATGGCGTTATTCTGCTGGACCACCCTTTCCCACTTCGTGTACCCATCTGTTCAGCAAATAATAATGCCACCATTGGCAGGGGAATATTGGGATGCATCTGAGCATGACGGTGTCTCTCTTAGCTCTGCTGTGTTTAGTTTGAGAGGCTCGGATCCTAGAAATTCAACAGCCATCAAAGCCACCTAAAGCCAGAGACTTTCAGATGTCTGTCTTGTGAATGCAAAGTGAGTGCTGGGAATTGAACTCGGGTCCTCTACAAGAGCAATCTGCATTTATTTATTTATTTGTTTATTTATTTATTTATTTATTTATTTATTTATTTCAGGGCCTTGCATATGCTAGACAGGCACTCTGCCATGGAGCTGTATCCCCAGTCCCCATTCCCTTCCACTAAGCTCTTTACCACTTTGCCTTTGTGTCCACGCCAGCTTTTTAAAATATTCTATTTATTATTTTTATCTTATGTGTATGAGTGTACTGTCTGTATGTTTGTAAGTGCACCTGTGTTGTGCAGAGCTGGCAGAGGCCAGAAGAAGGTGTTGGATTCCCTGGAACTGGAGTTACTGATAGTTGCTAGTCGCCATAGGGTGCTGGGAACCAAACCTGGGTCTTCTGCAAGAGCAGCCAGTGCTCTGAAATGCTGAGCCATCTCTCCAGCCCCTGTAGCACCAGCTGGCCTTGAACTCACTATGTAGACCATGCTGGCCTTGAACTCATGGAGATCTGCCTGCCTCTGCCTCCTAAGTGTTGAGATCAAATGCTTTATGGAAAACTATCAATACTGCCATAGTCAGGTGGGAGATAACAGGGTTTCAGGATCTTTGAACTAGGATTCACGTACAAAACCTGAAATAATGTGGCTGGAGAGATGGCTCAGTGGTTAAGAGCACTGGCTGCTCTGGCAGAGGACCTGGGTTCAATTCCCAGCACCCACATGGCAGCTAACAACTGTCCATAACTCCAGTTCCAGGGGATCCTATGCCCTCTTCTCACTTCCACGGGCATTGCACGACACAGGTGCACTTACATACATGCAGGCAACATACTCATATACATAAAAAAATAATAATATTTTTAAGAAAAGAGCACTGGCTGCTCTTGCAGAGGACCAAGGTTCGGTTCTCAGAACCCATATGGTGGCTAACGACCATCTGTAACTCCAGTTCCAGAAGATCCAACACCTCAGCTATTTCTGACCTCCACGGGCATTGCACAACATGGGTACACTTACATACATGCAGGCAACATACTGATACACATAAAATAAAAATAATAAATAAAATATTAAAGAACCTTGAAATGTAGCAAACTCGGGCATGGTGGTGCCTTTAATCCCAGCACCCAGGAGAAAGAGGCAGGCTCTCCTGTGATGGAGGCCAGCTTGGTCTAAATAACAAGTTCCAGGCCAACTGGGGCTATGGGGAGACTGTCTCAAACAGAGACAATGACAAAACTCAAAACAGAAGCCAGGTGCCGTGGATGCACGCTTGGAATCCCAGCACTTGGGAGGCCGAGGAAGGAGGATGGCTGAAAATTGATTTCAAGACTGGCCTGGACTACATGGTGATAGCAGATTTCACAAAAAGAAAAGAAAAATACATACACGATCTCCCACGTTCCCTCTGTCCCCACATCACTGCTCTCAGGTCTTCTCTTGGTCGTGGAACAGATGAACTCTAGGACTTGTACAAAAAGATTCCTCATGTTGAGGAACTACTTCCGTCAGACTGGCTTGTGGCCATGTCTGTGGGGCATTCTTGATTGCTAACTGATGTAGGCGGGCCCAGCCCACTGTCGGCGGTGCCATCCCTGGGCACATGAGCCTGGGCTATGTAAGAGGGGTAGCTGAGCATGTCAAGGGGAGCAAGCCAGGCCTCCTCCATGGTCTCTGCTTTAGTTCAGGCCTCCAGGCTCCTGCCTTGACCTCTTGCCTGACAGTCCCTCAAAGATGGACTGTGCCTTGGAAGTGTGAGCTAAACAAACCTTTTCCTCCCCAAGTTGATCTTGGCTGACATGTTTATCACAGCAATAGAAACAGAACTAGGACACGGCTCTTGCAGAGAACCTGGGTTCAGTTCTCAGCACCCACAACAGGCAGTTCACAACTGCCTGCAACTCCACTTCCAGGGGATCTGAAACCCCTATGTGCACACACCTACACACAGACACATGCATACATATAACTGAAAAGAAAGTGAATCTTAAAAAAAAAAGCTCCTTTCATCCTTCTGATATTTAACCACACATCACCTCCTCCAGGAAGTCCTCACATTACCCCATTTGAAACAGCCTTCCCATAATCCCTGAGTGCAAACTCTGTCCATGTCCTTATGATCACTCAGATCACTGCAGCCTGAAGCTACCCAGAGTTACTGCTCAGCTGGGGGTCTGACACACTGTTCAAAGCCAAAGCTTGGCACACATACAGAGAAACACACATAGAGACACATAAACACACATATACACACACTCATATACATACCCAGCCACACAGACATACACACACACACACACACACACACACACACACACACACACACACTTCTAGAGACTTCCAAAACTCACCTTAACATTGTTATCATTGTCTGCCTGTGAGTGTCTGTATGTGTGTATGTATGTGTCGCCAATCCACGTACCATGGCATCCATGTGGAGGTCAGAGGACAACTTGCAGGAGTCACTTCTCTCCTTCCAGCATGTGGGACGGGGATCAAATGCAGGTGGTCAGGCTTGGCAGCAAGCGCCTTGACCCACTGAGCCATCTCACTGGCCACTACAATTGTTATTTTAAAGCAGGGCTTAGCTCAGGCTGGCTTGGAACTCATCCTCTTGCCTCAGTCTCCCACGTGCTGGGACAACAGACATGCCCCTCAACCTTGGAGCTCGCCCCAGTTTACAAAGCAGCCCAGCCTTCCTGTGGCTTAGGCCACCAGGACTGCCTCAGACTCCACTGTTCCTCCCACGCTGTGCCCTCTCCAACCCACTCCGATTCAGCATGGACTTTTTTTCTTTTCTGTTTTTGCTCATTTGGTTTTTTAGAGTTGGGATCTCACTGCACAGCCCTGGCTAGCCTGGAACTCCCTAGTTAGACCAGGCTGGCCTTGAACTTGAAAAGATCCACCTGCCTCTACCACCCAAGTTCTGGGATTAAAGATGTGTGCTACTGCACCTGGCCTCTTCTGATGTTTCTGAGCTAGTGTCTCACATGGCCCAGGCTGGCCTCAAACTCACTGTGTAGCCAAGGATGACCCTGAACTCCTGATCTTTCTGCCTCCACCTCCCAAATGCTCCAACAGTGGGTGTGTGGCACCTACACACCCACACGGTTCAGCGTGAACTTCTGTCCAATTCACTGCTTATTACCTGTGTCTAAAACAGTGCCTACCCATGAAAGGTACTGATATTTATTAAACGAATTTGTATTTACAAGCAACCCCGGAGAGTGCATGCAAGTGGTCAGCACCAGATACATATCTGGAAGCTTCAGATTTGAAGGAGATATTTTACAAGGAGCTGTACAGTAACGGTGGTGAGTCTTTGTCACTTTGTCACTGCGCCTTGAAGATAAGTTATGAGCCCATTTTAAAGGCAAGAGAGCAGACACTTAAGCGTGGGGGTCATCCTAGCACTCTGCACAGTGAGGCAGGAGGATGGCCACTTCCAGGTCAATCCTGGCTGGCAAACACGACCATGTCTCAAACAAAACAAAATAAACAAAACAAAAAAGGAAGCAGGAGACGCTGTGCTTCATGACTTGTTCTAAGCAGAGCTAGCGTTAGCGGATGGGAGAAGGGGGCATAGAAATGGTGTAAATGAAGACATGGGGTATCACATAAGGGTGTCCATGGGGAAAATAAAGGGAGATGATACAAAACAGGATGGGGGGTGGTAAGATACGGAAGCCCTTTGGGAAACGGAATCCGGTGACTGTAAGGACCAACGAGCTGTGGGTCTACAGCGAGGAAGCGAACGGAGAGAGGAGCAGAGGCGCAGTGTGGACAGGGACTGGCATGGTAGAATAAGGGGTGCAGGTTGGGTCAGGGTGTCTGGGAGACTGAGCACAATGTGAAAATGAGCTGTGCCGAGGGTCTGGAGGAACCGTGACTAATCACCCTGGAGTGCACAGGATATGGCATGGGAGTCTAGAACCTTCTTGAATATAAAATACAGAGTGTTGGCAGGGGCAAATATTTGGAGGGTTCCAGGATTCTGTCAGTGATGCTCCATTCACAGAATGTTACTGGGATGGGCTCAGGAAGGGACTGAGGTGGGCACGGTTGGGCTGTGCCCATGTCAATCCAAGTGATGCTGTAGCTGGGGAACGGAGTGTTGTCTGGGTTGGAACACTCAAGGCAGCCACATGGTCAGTGGTTGAAACAGGATACTGCTGCCAGTATGGGTCAGGCATTTAGGAGAGTGAATACGGGCTGGTTCTAAGGGTCACTGGGGGTGGAGGGGACAGAGAAGGGAGGAGAACACTGTGGGGGGTCTAGTGGGGGGCAGATGGATGAACCCAGCTCTTATGGTGTGCCCTTTGTCCATCTCTGCTCCGAGGTGTTTCTGATGGTCTCTCGGATCCAACGGAGGTACTTTGAGACTCTGGTGTAGACGCCAGGTCGGTTTGGCTGTCCACATGGGAAATCGCCCCATGAGATGATGCCGTAGAGCTTGTGGTTGCAGACCAGCGGGCCTCCAGAGTCACCCTGGGTTGGGGGATAGAAAGGGGCTCTTGAGGAGGCGGAACAGAAGGCAGAGATAGGAAATGGTGAAGGGTGGGCAGAGACAGATGGAAAGTCAGAGAGATGGAGAGAGAGAGAGATGGAGAGGTGGAGATTCAGGAAGATGAAGAGATGGGGGTAAGTCAGAGGGATGGAGAGTTAAGGAGATGGGAGAGTCAGAGAGATGAACAGTCTTTGACATGGAGAGTTAGGGAGAGCCAGACATGGGGAGATGGGGAGTCAGGGATGGAGAGATGGTGGTGGAGAGATGGAAAGTCAGAGAGATACAGAGATGGAGAGCCAAGGAGATGAACAGTCTTGGACATGGAGAGTTAGGAAGCTGGAGAGGCAAAGAGATGGAGAGATGGAGAGCCAGGGATAGGGAGATGGAGAGTCTGGGCAGTGTCTCACCTCGCAGGAGTCCTTCCCACCCTCCTTGGTTCCAGCGCAGAGCATGTTGGCAGTGATCTTCCCAGGGTACACCTGGCGGCACTCCTCATCTGAGCGCAGTTCAATGTTGGCGCACTGCAGAGTTTTGGGGTAATTCACTGGGAAGGAGAGAGATGGTCTGAGGCTTGTTCTGGACGTTAAAGAGAGCAGCTTGCAACTTGAGATGGAATGAGAAAGATCGGGGAGGTGAGCTGAAAGAGGTGAGGAGGCCGAGAGATGCATAGTCATGGGAGGTGGGAGGAGAGGAGGGGGTGATGGGAGGGTCGGAGCGGGGAAGGTGGGAGGAGAGGAGGGAGGGCCGGACCAGGGGAGGTGGGAGGAGAGGAGGGGGTGATGGGAGGGCCGGAGCAGGGGGAGCCAGGGATGGGAACAGACAGAGGCCTGGAGGGTGAGGTTGGGGAGACGGTTCAGAAGGTGAAGCCCTTGCCAAGCAAGTGTGTGGACACGCCAGGAGGGTCTGCTGCCATGCGCAATTCAAGGCTTGGAAGGTGGAAGAAGGGATTCCCAGAGCCAGCTGGCAAGGAAGACTAGCCGTATCAGTGAGCTCTGGGTTTGATTGAGGCACCTTGCCTCAATGCTTGAGGTGGAGGATGATTCCAGACATAACCTTGAGCCTCCACATGTATGCACAACTACACATACATGCACCCACACTTATGAAAGCATGCATACACACATGTAACCACATGCATGCACCCCACACATGTGGATACAAATACACACATGCAAGCATGCAGGCACACATACACACATGCAACAGCACATACAGGCACCCACACATGCAAACACACATACACACATGTATGCCACATTCACACACCCATGCTCACACAAGCATTCACACATGCATGTATACCACATACATGCACCCACACTCATGAAACACGCACACACATGTCACACACATGCATGCACATGTATACCCCACACCTGTATCCACATATGGAAGCAGGCACACACATGTATGCACCCACACGCATGCAAGCACACACGCATGCCACATATGTGTACCCACACGTGCAAACATTCACACACATGTATGCCACATACACACCCAAACATGCAAGCATGCGTGTACATGTGTGCCACATAATGCACCCACACACATGAAAACATATACACACACAGGAAAATGTAAAACAAAAGGAGATTGGGAGAGTGGGGGAAACTGGAGACATCTTGCTGTGTTACATTACTCTGATATAGTCATGGGTGTAAAACATACCTAAAGAATGCACTTAGTATGATATGTCCATTAAAATATGAATGCATTTTGTAAGTTACAGATACATAAATAGTAAATGCACTTGTTACAATAAATATACAATGATTGTGAAGAACGGACTCCTGCAGGCTGACTTCTGACCTCCACACATGTCCAGTGGCACACTCCCTCCACCCCCAACACAAACATGTACAAATAAATAAGTTTAATGAAAGTAATATATACTAGGGGCTGGAGAGATGGCTAAGCATTTATGAACTTTTTCTGCTCTTGCTGAGGACCCGAGTCCTTGTGTCTGGCAGCTCACATCTGCCTGTAACTCCACCTCCATGGGATTCAATGTCCCGTTCTTCACTGCACACACATGCACAAACCCACACACACATATAATTTAAAATAATATACATATCTTAAGGCCGGGTGTGGCAGTGCCCTCCTTTAATCCCAGCATTTGGGAGGCAGAGGCAGGTGGATGTCTGAGTTCGAGGCCAGCCTGGTCTACATAGTGAGTTCCAGGCCAGCCAGAGCCCCACAGTGAGACACTGTCTCAAAATAAAAATAAAAACAAACATTTATATTAGATGATAGACTTGTGTTTTATGTATTCATAAATTTGCAAGATTAATATAGACACATCCCTCCATTATGTATTCTTATATCTCTATTTTTATTTTTATTTCCTTTTCATTTTAATTTTATGTATATGAGTGTTTTGCATGCATGTATGTAAGTTCATCCCTGCATGTGATGCCTGAAGAAGTCAGAAGAGGCCATCGGATCCCTTGAAACTGGAGTTATGGATGGTTGTGAACAGCCACGTGGGTGCTGGGAACTGAACCTGGGTCCTCTGCAAGAACAGCCAGTGCTCTAACCACTTAGCCATCTCTCCAACCCCCATACTTATAGTTTTATAAAGGGCCCTAGGACTGTGGAGATGGCTCAGAGGGTAAAAGTGCTTGCCCCGAGGACTGACAACCTGAATTTGATCCCTGGACCACAAAGGTGGAGAAAGGATGGCCTGATGCAATTTGTCCTCTGATCTCCACTCCAGTCCCATGGCCTGACTCCAGCCACACATGCAAAATAAATAAACAAAAATCAAGTGTACATGGAATCCTCTCCTGACTTCCCCCATCCATTCCCACCTCAGTTTCCCCAGTCACCACTGAGTGTAGGCACCTACCCTGGGGGCTGGTGGTGGTGCCCCAGCCAGACACCCGACAGCAGGTGCCAGGGGGCAGGCAGTCATCCTGGGAGAGGGGCAGGGTGCGAACGTGGCTGTTGAGCTGGACCGGGGACTCCAACTCCAGGAGCATGATGTCATGGTCATGGTTCAGGTGAGTGGGGCTGACCTGGTATTCAGGGTGGGGAATAGAGTGGACGACCTCCCTCACCTGCTCGCCGCTCTCCAGGCGCCCCAGGGCATGCTTGCCCAGGTGAACCCTGTACCCTCTGTGGGTGCAGGAAGGGGTGGTTAGGAGAGAGAGGATGAGCCCGTGTCTGTCCCCACCTCAGCCCGTCTCTTCCCTACCCCACACTCGCCACCCCACATACTCTTTTCTGCAGTGCGCAGCTGTGAGTATCCACTTTGGGTCGACCAGGACACCCCCACAGAGGAGCCGCCCCTGCACCAGTAGGGCTGCCTGCCAGGGCTGAGAGTGAGGCACACAGGTGTAGCCGCCTGGGAGAAATCCATGGGTCCCATTGGTCCCATTGAGAATCTTGGGATAGTCCTGGGAGATGCCTGGTGGAGAAGGGAAACTAAGAAAATGATTGAGACTGAGGAGGGAGGGCGGGGGAGGGAGAAGGGAAAATAGAGAGAGAGGGGGAGAGGGGAAGAGCTGCAGTTCTGGGCTTGGAGAAAGGGTCAGATGATTGTTCTAGCTCACCAGGAACTGACTGTTCCATTCACACCCCATCGACCTATACATCATCCATCCATTCACTCACCCACCAATCTACCTATCCATCCACCCACCTATCAATCTATGTATTCATTCATCTACCCAATCATCCATCTATCCATCCACCCATCTATCCATGCATTAGTCCTCTATCCACCTACCCATGTATCCATCCACCCACCTCTCAATCCATGCAGAGATCCATCCATCCACTTATTCATCTATGTATTCATCCATTTGCCCATCCACTCATCCTTCTATCCACCTACCCATGTATTCATCCATCCACCCATCTATCCATCCATCATCCACTCATCTACCCACCCATCCATCCACCCATCTATCCATTCATCACCCATCCAACCATCTCCTATCATCCATCCATCCATCCATCCATCATCTACCATCCATCCACCCATCTATCTATCCATCACCTACCCATCCATCACCTATCCATTCATCATCTACCCATCCATCCAACCATCTATTCATCCACCACCCATCCATCCACCCATCCATCTATCCACCATCCATCCATCATCTATCCACCATCCATCCATCTACCCATTCATCATCCATCCGTCATCCATTCATCACCCATCCATCCCTTCAACACACATTTACTGGTTGTTTCTCCAGATCTACACACTACCCACAGGTGACTACTCCCAAATTCACATCTCCAGCCCTGAACTCTTCAGCTGGAAGATTGAACATTATCAACCTGAACGCCTTATACATCTTTAAGTCTGTATCTCCAAGTTGATTTTTCTCAACTAACTGTTTCTTCCAGTCTTTCCCACCCTGGTGCTCAGCCCAGACCTGGGAATCATCTCCCCTACACATCTTCCCTTTGTCACTCGAAACAAAGTCTATCGATTTTGTCTCCCAAATATCCATTAACCAACTCCCTGCCATCATTTTGGACCAAGTTCTGCTTGAATGATCCACCAGCATCCAAAGCGCTTTGTGTTTTTGCAATCCAGTCTTCCCAATGTAGCCTAAGGAGTCTTCAAATAAGGAATATTAGACCATGTTGTGCCAAGTCTTAACCTCCCTTATAATAAAATCCATTGGGGCTGGGGAGACGGCAAAGTCATTAAGTTCAGTTCAACTGTCACATCTGCAGCTAGGCTTTCCGAGGCTCTCTCTCTCTCTCTCTCTCTCTCTCTCTCTCTCTCTCTCTCTCTCTCCTCCCTCTTACCCCTTCCCCTCTCTCCTTTTCTCTCTGCCCCCATTTTCCTTTCTCTCTTCCTTTCCCTCCCTCCCTCTCTCCTCTCTTCTCCTTCCCTCCTTCACCCTCTCTCTCTTCTCTCTCTTCCTCCCTGCTTCCCTTCACCCTGACTGACAGCTGTCATCTTAACCACTCTGTTCAAGCCCCATCCCTCAGACTCAGTACAGCATATGGCATGGAGACGTAGCCGTGGACAGTGGAACGGACTCCAGTCCCGATTGGGCTGCTTTCTTACCATGAAATCTCTTACAGATTACCAGCCTCAGCTTCCCCAGCTGTCAAATAGGAAGAGCACAGTCCTTTCTCCATATCTGTGGAAAGCTGGACCCCACAGGTACCAAAATTCAGGCACGTAGGAGCCCCTTAGACAAAGTCAGCACAGTGTTTACATGTAACCTCTGCTCATCCTCCCACCTCATTAAATCATCCGGATGACTTACAATATCTAATAAAATCCAAATGCTATATAAACAGTTATATTGTATTGTTCAGGGAATGGTGCCAAGGGAAAAAAACAGCCCATACATGCTCAATACTGACAAGACTGCTTTTCTGTTTCCTCCGAATCATTGTTGAATCCTTGGATAGGGAGCTGTGGATGTGGGTGGATGGCTGTACCAGCTCCTCCTGCAGGTGTGGGATTCAGCGAGGTGCCACCTTTGAATGTCTAGCCTGCATCAGAGCAAGCACTGAAGAAACATCTCACTAATTCTTTGCTACGATGGGATTCCTCTTGTCCCCTGGACCAATTTCCTATCCACGTGCCTCGTCACTGCTCCCACGGTTCTAAGAGTTAGAGATAGGAACCACAGAGGGACAGAGGGCTTAGGAAGGATATGAAAGGACATGAAATTAGGAGGTGGAGACAAGAGGACTAGAAATTCAAGGTCATCCTTGGCTGTGCAGCAAACTTAAGGCCAGCCTGGGCTGCATGAGACTGCCTCAAAAAAATCAAACAAGCCAGGCATGGTGGTACATGCTTTTAATCCCAGCACTTGGGAGGCAGAGGCAGGTGGAGCTCTGAGATTGAGGCCAGCCTGGTCTACATAGCAAGTTCCAGGCCAGTCTGTGCTAGTGAGACCTTGTGTCAAAAAAATAAAACCCTCAAAATAAATAAATAAATAGCCAGGTATGGTGGCACCTGCCTTTAATTCCAGTACTCAGGAGACAGAACCAGGCAGAGCTCCATGAGTTTGAGGCCAGCCTGATCTACACAGTGAGTTCCAGGCCAGCCAGGGCTACACAGTGAGACCCTGTCTCAAACAAATAATAAATAAATAAATAAATAAATAAATAAATAAATAAATAAATAAATAAATAATTCAGAAGCTGAGTCAAGGTCCAGTTCTCTTTCAACTCAGAATATGCCAAGTGTAAAAGGCTCATGAATAAGCTGCTTGGATTTAAGCTCTGTATCACGGAGCTCCCCGTTAGAAATAGAAGAGGTAAAAACCTTCTCCAGGCACCTGAGGTTTATGATGCTCAACTATCTGTAATAGTTATTTGAGAGAGGCCGAAAATCATCAATTAACGGTGGCAAAGGCCTGGTATCCATCTCCTCGGGGAGGCAAACCCAGGAGGATCGCAAGTTCAAGGCCACTCTTGGCAACTTAGTGAGGCTGTTCTGATATAAAAGGTAAAAAGAGGCCTGGGGGTGTAGGTTAATGGTAAAGCACCTGCTTCACATTCATGAGGCCCTGAGATTAATCGCTGTGGTGGGGAGGAGTGAAGAGAGACAGAGAGATATAGAGAGATGAAGAAAACATGTATCCTCAACTTGAGGTAATCCAGTCAATAATCAGTTGTTTGGTTTTCATTACACAAGATTTGTATTTTTACCCTTCTATGTATAGCCAAGTAGGCTGCAAAATTCAGGATAAGGATGTAATGGTTTGCAGTCCTGGAGATTGATCCTAAGGCCTCATTCATGCCAGGCAGGCACTCTGCCCCTAAGCTGTACTGCTAATGGTCCATAAACATTTTTTTAAATTTTGCTTTTGTTTCAGTTAGGAGCAAAACCAAGCTAGGCATGGTAACACACGGCTTTAATCCCAGAACTCAGGAGGCAGGCAGATTTCTGTGAGTTTGAGGCCAGTCCGGTCTACATAGTGAGTTCCAGGACAGCCAGAGCTATATAGTGAGATCCTGTCTGAAACAAAACAAAACAAAACAAAACCCAAAAACTAAAAGACAGGGGCTGGAGAAATGGTTCAGTGATTAAGAGCACTGACTGTTCTTGCAGAAGACCTGGCTACAGTTCTCAGTATCCACATGGCAGCTAACAACTAACCATCTGTAACTCTAGTTCCAGGGAAATCCAACATCCTCTTCTAACCTCCACAGGCATTGCACAACATGGGTGCACTTACACACATGCAGGCAATACACTCATACACTAAAATAAAAATAATAAATAAAATATTAAAAAAAATAAAACCCAAACAACAACAAAAATCCCAGGCATGGTGGCACACCCCTGTGATCCCAGAACTCAGGAGGTGGAGGCAGGACAATCAGGAGTTCAAGGTCATCCTCAGATACACAGTGAGTTTGAGACCAGCCTGGGCTGTGGGAGACCCTGTCCCAAACAGACAAACAAAAAAGGCCAGCAAAATAGTTCAGTGGGTAAAGGTGCTTGCCACGAGCCTGATGGCCTGAGTTCAAACCTGGGGACCCACATGGTGGAAGGAGAGAACTGAGTCCTGCAAATTGGTCTCTGACCTACACCACACACACACACACACACACACACACACACACACACACACACACTATAAACATGCAATAACAGAACAACAGAATAAGACGAAAGGGCAGACTTTAAGAAGCCCAATAGGGCAGAAGTTACACAGGCCCTCCAGCCCAGAGCACGACAGAGCAGTACACGGTGGACAGCCTGGATTACCATCCTGACTCAGAGTGGCAGAGCTTTTGGAGCAGGGTCCTTCTGTCCTTGAGTCTTGGGAGTGGTTCCAGCACACCTACCTCATTGGGCTCCACAAGACGCAGCATGTGGGGCTCCTGGCCCTAGGCAAGGAACCAGGAGGGACCAGGGTGTTGAGTCCTGGGAGTGGCAGAGAACAGAGCAACCACCCTGCCAGAGGCTGGTGCTGGGTGCCAGGTGCTGTGGACTCTCCTCCAAGGCAGAGCAAAGCCCTTTGGGAGGTCTTCCCCTTGGGAGGCCTCCATTACAGGTCCCAGCAGCCAGTAAGCTCCACCTCATCTCATAGTGGTAATTAATGATTAACTAATTATTTGGGTATTTATTTAAATCATGTCTGCACAACATCCCCAGCTAGGCTGTGGGTGCCGGGGGCAGGGACTGTGTCTCTGCCTGCACAGAGACCTTCACACAGTGCCTGGTGTTCATTCCTAGTGAAAGGAATGAATGGATGGGTGAATGAAGGATACATGGGATTTCTAGAAAGTAGGCCTGGCAGGGCAGACAAAGGGGCTGGGGATGTGGCTCAGTTGACAGAGGGCTTGCCTAGGCTTCACAAAGCTCTGGGTTCCATCCCCAGGACCATAAAAAACAGTCATGGTGGTCCACACCCGTCATCCTGGTACTTGGGAGGTGGAGGATGGAGGATCAAGTGTTCAAAGCCATCATTGACTACATCTTGAGTTTGAGGCCAGCCTGGGCTACATGAGACCTTGTCTTTAAAAACCACATACAAAACCACTTTAAAAAAATTACTGGGCTGGAGAAATGGCTCAGCGGTTAGGAGCACCGGCTGCTCTTGCAGAGGACCTGGGTTTGATTCCCAGCACCCACATGGTGGCTAACAACCATCTGTAACTCCAGTTCCAGGGGATCCGACGCTCTGTTCTTGACTCTTCAGGCATTGCATGATACGGGTGCACTTACATACATGCAGGCAATACACACGCATACACTTTTAAAATCACAACTTTCACAACCCACAGGGCATTACCCTCTTTTCTTATCCCAACAATCCAGAAAACGACTTTAGACACAAGGACTCTAAATCTTGCTCAAAGTAGCACATGTCAGCGCTTGAACCCCGGTCCTTCTGCGCGGCAATGACTCTTTGAATGTCGGAGAGCAGCAGGAGCTAAGAAGGAGGTGTGGAGCAGTCTGAGTTGGAACATCTTCTCTAGGGTGGGAGGTGGTGGGGGAATGGGGTCAGAGGCGAAGGCAGTGGGGTCATTAGGCTGACCGTAGTGGAGAAATCAAGGCACACAAGGACAAGCAAGAAGTTATTGGGTTGTCCTCCCTGGCCCCGAGTGGGCGGGGGGCGGAGCGTGCGGGTCCCACGCCCCCTCCCCACGGCCTGTCCCCTCTGCTGCCAGGGGCGGCCACCCGGGTACCTGCGTGCGTGCTTGCTTACCTCTGGACAAGGCCACGGTCAGGCAAGCGACGGCAGCCGCCAGGGCCCACATGGTAGTTCGGGGATGAGGGGGAGCAGGGCGGCCAGGGGCCTGGATGGAGAAGTTGGAGTCGGGATTTGCAGAGCAGGCCTGGAACCCCAGGTCTGAAATCCGCTCCTCTCTTATGCACTCTAAAAGCACTGAGTCTGGAATCTTCCCCTCCCCTAACTGCATCCAGGGTAAGAGGGGACGGGGCGGGGGGGGGGGGTGCTCCAGCAACCCCCATCCCCACTTCATCCCTGGAGCGCACCGAAGTGCATCCTCTGGCCTCATTCACCTGGCCCCAGACCCCGGGTCTCCTCCCGCGAGTTTCTACTCTTTCCGCATCTTTGCAAGTTTCTGTCGGCACCAGCGCCTCATGCTGACTCAGCTGCGCTGAGCCTGCATCATCCCCCTTCCCATCCCTCCTCCTTCCCCGCCTCCCTGTCCCTTTCCACTGCCCCCTCCCCAGGCCTCTGTCTCCCACCCCACCCACTCAGCGACCCTACCTCAGTGAGGGGCCCGCGGTGGAGAACTTCAGGCGCCTGCAGCCTAGAACTTCAGCTCCGACCCATGGCTTTTAACCCCTGAACTCCCTCCTCCAACGTGCTCACCATTTCCCGGTGTTGGCTCCCCCCTCTCCACCCCCAGTGGCTCAGATGGCTGTGGACAAGGCACCCCCTTAGCCTGGGCTCTGCCCTCTGCTTGGGGGCGGAGCTTCTAGGACAAGCTGCGACCCACATCTGGCCCCGCCCAAGCCAGAGTTGAACCCACTATGAACTTTCGAGTGACAGGACCAGACCACAGAAAAGGGAAAAGCCCACCCTCCTTCCCAGACTCCATCCGGTTTCCATCCAATTTCCTAACCTCTTCCCCAACACCCCCGCCCCCCGCATAGTCTTGTCAGCTCCCACATCGCCACTGCTGCACCTTCTGGAATCTCGACCACCGCCCCCCTTAACCACGCAGGTCACCCCAGCCTGGCCCACAACCCCAGTTCCTTTACTAGCGGCGGCCCAAGTTTATCACGGCATCAAACCAGCACCGCCAAGTTTCCGAGTGAGAATCTCACCTCCAGCCCTTTTTCCTTCTGAAATTCAAGAAGATGAGCGCTGGTGCTGCATCACCCCCTCCCCTAGACACTGCACTACAGTATCGAGTACCCTTTGGATTTGCACCGGGCAGAGACGGGGGCCTGGGAAAGCACTTTGGATTAACCAGCCTTTTGGGGACCAGAGTGGATGGGGCGAGGGAGTGCATTGGTGTGGGTGGAGAGAGGGCTCCTGGGGATGGGATGGGGGTGGGGAAGAGGAAGGAGGAAGGGGTGGTGATTTGGGAATGTGTAGGCGGCTTCTGGGACTGGGCTTGGGTGGCACCCAGTGAGTTAATCCCAGGGGCTGGATGGGGTAGGATTAGGGATTGAGAAGAACAGAGGTGGGGTCAGAATTTGGAAACAAGCCAAGGATGGGGATCAGGTGAAGTTTGGAAAGAGAGTTAGAAGCCATGATGTCACTAAGACAGCAGGGTGGATGCATAAGTGTTCAAGGAGAAAACTGGTGCTGTCCAGACTTTGGGGGGGGCGGTTAAGGTTTGGATGTAGGGATCAAAGTTCAGATGGTGCAGGGCTAAGCCATGTCCCCAGTGGCTCATTCATTAGAGTGCTCTTCTGCAAAGCCCCGAGTCCCATCCCCAGCACTACATAAAACTGTGGAGCACACCTGTCATCCCAAAACTCAAGAGGTGGAGGCAGGAGGATCAGGAGTTCAAGGGCAACCTTTGCTACATAAGGACTTCAAAGCCAGTGAGGACTAAAAAACAAAAACAAAACAAAGAAAAAAAAATTAGATAGAACCGAAGCCTGTAGGCAAGAATAAATCTAATGTGAATTTCTAAATTGATACAAAATGGTTTATTAGCACAGGGATGTGTTAGCAGTTGTACTTAAGCTGGCGAATTCATTTTGTGAATCCTTGTGGTTTTCCACAAGGATTATTTTGTATCAATATCAGCTATCCACAGTTTAAAGTTACAAAATAACAGCAAGAGGCCATGGCCTGTGGCCAAGTTCTGTCATGCTAGCTACCAAGAAGCCTGAGGCAGGAGGATGGAAAGTCTAAGGCCAGCCTGGTCTATAGAGTGAGTTCACAGCCAGTCTATGCAATTTAACAAGACTCTGTTCCAAAATACAGCTGGGGGTGTGGTTCAGAGGTAGGACCTCTGCCTAGAAACCCCAGTGAGGGGCTGGGGTGTGGCTCAGTGGTAGAGCCCCTGCCTAGAGTCCCCCAGTGAGGGGCTGGGGTGTGGCTCAGCAGTAGAGCCCCTGCCTAGAGTCCCCCAGTGAGGGGCTGGGGTGTGGCTCAGTGGTAGAGCCCCTGTTGCTCGAAGTTGTCAAGAAATAGGTCAAAGACCATAAAACAGATGCAGAGATTTTACAGGATCAGATTTTCCTCTATCCAGTTTTCCACTGAAGAACCTGTTGAGTCTATTTTAGAACACTTCACTGGAAAGAGAAGTTTGGTTTAACTTGGTAATTGAAGAGGATTGCCATTAGGGTTCCTGTGGCTTTGAGGGTTGGGTTGTAGGTAGGAGCAACAGGGAACTAGTGCTAATGGGTTCTGTTGGGTTGAGGTGGGTTAAGAGATGGGATGGAGGAATGTGGAGATGGCTGGGGTTATGGGTGAATACGGGGATGGGAACCAGACACCAGCTGAGTGTCTATGTTGGGGTAGGAGTTGGTGGGGGCTGGGTCTCAGCCTTGAGTTCCTGTTAAGGTGACTGAAAGGCCAGTGTCCCTCCCCACCTTGGACTTCCTCCACCTCCCTGGGGCAGGGCTCGGAGTGGGTGCCCAGCTCATCCCTTTCTTGCAGAGCCAGGTTCAGGTGGGGTGACAGGGGGAGGGTGCCAGGTGAAGTGAGGTGAGAGCTTGTGTAGGAAGTAGGGTACCTGTGCCCTCCTGTGGCCCCTGCCTATGCTTCCAGAAAAGCTTTCTCACTTGGGAGGGGCTTGAACCTGGAGTGGGGGTGGCTGGTGTTGGCATCTGCTGAGGGGTGAGTGTCAGGTCAAATGTTGATCAAGGTTATCATTGGCTGGGACTCAGGTTGGCCTACTCATGTGAGGTCACGGACCCACCAAAGGGCTGGGTACCATCCACCCCCTCACTTCATTAACAAGGCAACTAGGAGCCCATGGTTGACATTCACAGGCGGACTGAACCAGATCCAGCTCTCTCATCTCACAGACCTCTGTCTCTCCTCCTATGGACAGCCATTCTGGAGGAGGAAGAAACGATTAGAAGAAAAGTCAGTGTTCCTAGGAATTCGGAGCTTGGGTCCTTTACACAAATTGTCCGAGTTCAGGTGAGGTGGTCGCTCTGTGCCTCAGTGTCCCTGTTTGCAAAGTGGCACTGTTCACAGCGCCTACCTCATAGAGAAGAGTTAAGTGGATGAGGATATAGAGGTGTTTAGAAGAAAGCTTGGCATGGACCGTGGGTCACAGTGTGCTTGTTACCGATGCAGAACTGGAGATGAAGGCGGCCTAGGGTTTCCAGAGGAGGCCCCACCCAGCTTGGCTTCAAAATGGGATTCTTTGTGAAGTAGGAACTGGAAGTTCTGGTTGGAAGTGTTGGCTGGGGCAAGAAAGTCTGCCCCACACCCAGGCCCTGGTGTAAACACGAAGGGACCGACCGAGAGACTGGAAAAGACACAGAGGAAGAAGGGACAGAGTGACTAACGCAGAGACCCACAACCGGCCAACACGCAGAGATCAAGAGGCAGCAGAGCTCCCATCCCTGAATAGGACAGCAGCTATTTCAGTTCAAACCTCTGCCCCCCAAGACTAGGGACCATTGCAGAAGAGGAGGCAGAAAGATCATAAGAGCCAGAGGTGGGGGAGGACCACAAGGAACAGAGTTTTCTAGACAGCTGGGCAGTTACTCAAATGAGCTCACAGTCACGGTGACAGCATGCACAAGTCCTATGTACGCTCAAGCCAGACAAAACCCCAGCATAGCCATGGGGAAGTGGGTAAGAAATTTTGGCAACCAATGGCTGCTGGGAGAGAGAGAGACAGTCTCTTTCAAGGATGAGATTCTCAGTAGGCTAACCAGGCTCCAGTGGATGGACCCACACAAAAGGGCATTTGGGGACACAAATTAGTCTCTATAGGCCTTTTACACACACACACACACACACACACACACGTATCATAGAGTACATTAAATTGGACATGGACAATAAAGGGAGGTATGGACAGGGGAGGGAAATATAAATATTGTCAAAATATGTTTATGAAATTGTAAAAGTTCAATTTAAAAAACTATTAAAGGAAAAAATGCAGTTACAAATATGAAGATGAGTCAGCGTTGCTGGTGGATCAGAGCTGGGTTTTAAATAGACTGCCTGAGTTCAGGTGAGATCAGTACATATAGACGTAGAAAACCAAAGTGGGTGAGACAGGGCAGACACAGAGAAGACAGAAAGAAACGCTAAACACCCAGAAAATAGTGGACTCTTGGGGGCTCTGGAATGCCCTGAAGAATCCTTGGTGTTAAAACTATTGAGTTCAAATGCCAGGTGTGGTGACGCATGTCTTTAATCCCAGCCCTCAGGAGGCAGAGGCAGAGGCAGGAGGATCTCTGTGAGTTCAAGGCCAGCTTGGTGTATATAGCGAGTTCCAGGCCAGCTGGGGCTACAGGAGACCCTGTCTCAAAAA
>NW_008348313.1:2781630-2785588 GCF_000622305.1 Nannospalax galili
TATTGAGTCGGAGGCTGGAGAGATGCTCAGCGGTTAAGAGCTGCAGAGGACTGGGGTTCAGTTCTTAGCACCACATGGTGGCTAACAACAATCCATAACTCCAGTTCCAGAGGATCCAATGCTCCCTTGGCCTCTGTAGACTTTGCACACAGGTGGATGCAGGCAAAACACTCATACACATAAAATAAAAATCAATTGAAAAAAATTGTTTTAAACTAGGCATGGCAGTACATGGCTTTAATCCCAGCACTTGGGAGGCAGAGGCAGGAGGATCTCTGTGCGATTGAGGCCAGCCTGGTCTACATAGCGTTCCAGCACTGGCCTATTTTCTGCTCCCACTTGACCACGTCCTTCTATGCAATGTTAGCTCCACTCCCTATCCTTGAGTGCACTGGGTGAGGGACTCGGGGGGTGTTCTCCCCGTTAAGGCTATCAGTGGTCTCCACGTTATGGAATCCAATGGCCAGCTCTTTGAAGTTTGTCCTACTTGTGTTATCGATGGTGTTAAAAGTATGACTCACTCCCAGTTCCATCAAAGAGTTCCATTCCTCGGCTTTCTGGGATGCGGCACTCTCCTGGGCTTCCTTGTGTCTCACCGCTGCTCTTCAGCCTACTCTGGCTCTGACTTCTCATCTCCCCAGTTTCTACAAGGTAGAGCACCCCAGGGCTCTGTCCTCAGGCCTCTTCCCCTCCTGTCTACACTTATCCCCTCATCTGGTCCAGTGGTTTAACTACCACTCTTGAACTTCCTTTAAAAAAGAGAATTATTACTCTTATTTTATGTGTATGAGAATGTATTGCCTGCATGTGGGTAAGTGCACCTGTGTCATGCAATGCCCTTGGAGGTCAGAAGAGGCCATCAGATCCCCTGGAACTGGAGACAGTTAGTCACCATGTGGGTGCCGGGAACTGAACCCGGGTCCTCTGCAAGAGCAGCAACTGCTCCTAATCACTGAGCCATCTCTCCAGCCCCTTGCTCTTGAACTTTCAACTTAACATCCACTAGCCTACTAGCCTACTTACGTCCAATGCACAAAGCCACATTCCATCTCCGTGGTACTCTGCCAATCTCCCATTACAGACTCATTGCCCTTCATATCGTACACCCACGGCCAAACCATCCTCTCCTTACTCAGCCCAAGCCTTAGCCTTGATCTTGAACACTGTTTCTCAATCACAGATCAGTTTGGCTATCAAACCCTCTCAGCTCTGCCTTCAAAATGGATCCAGAGGGCTGGAGAGACGGCTCAGCAGTTAAGAGCACTGGCTCTTAACTTGCAGAGACCTGGGTTTAGTTCCCAACACCCACATGGTGACTCCAAACCACCTGTAACTCAGTTATGAGGGATCTGACGCCCTCTTCTGGCTTCTGTGAGCGCTGTATACATGTGATGCTTATATATACATGCAGGCAAACACTCATGTACATAAAATTTTAAAAAACCAAATCTTAAAAAAAATAGATCTAGACTATGACCAGTTCTTATCATCTCCCTTCTTTTAAAAAAATATTTATTTATGGGGGCTGGAAAGATGACTCAGTGGTTAAGAGCACTGGCTGCTCTTGCAGAGGACCTGGGTTTAATTCCCAGCACCCACATGGCAGCTAACAACCATCTGTAACTCCAGTTCCAGAGAATCTGATGCCATCTTCTGGCCTCCATGGACACTAATGACTCAGGTGCACTTACATACATGCAGGCAGTACATTCATACACATAAAATAAAAATGAATAAATAGGTATAGAATCTGGCCATTTCCTACCATCTCCCTACTTTTTTATTTTATGTGTATGTGTGTATTGCCTGCATGTAGGTAAGTGCATCTGTGTCATGCAATGGCCGTGGAGGTCAGGAGAGGCTGTCGGATCCCCTGGGACTGGAGTTATGGACAGTTGTTAGCTGCCATGTGGGTGCTGGGATTTGAATCCAGGTCTCCCGCAAGAACAGTCAGTGTTCTTAACCACTGAGCCATCTCTCCAGCCCCATTTCCCTACTTTAAAAAATATTTTTATGAGTATGAGTATTTTTCCTGCATGTATGTAAATGCATCCATCACCTGTGTGCAATGCCTACAAAGATCAGAAGAGGGTATTGGATTCCCTGGAACTGGAGTTACAGATGGTTGTTAGCTGCCATGTGGGTGCTGAGAATTGAACCTGGGTCCTCTGCAAGAGCAGCCAGTACTCTTGGCTGCTGAGCTATCTGCCTATACTCTATTTTTCTTTATATATTTGTATGTATATAACGTATATGTAAGCACATGTTTGTGTGTGTGAGTACAGGCATTCACATACCGTGGTGCACGTGTGAAGGTCAGAGGACCACTCAGGTTTCAGTCTTTGTTTCCACTTTGTTTGGAGATGGAGTTGTTGGTTCAGCACCGCATACACCAGGCTAGCTGGCCCACGAGCTTCCAAGGACTCTCCTATGTCCCGTCTCACTGAAGGAGTCCTGGGATTACAGATGCATGGTACCAGCTTCCTGTGGGTTCTGGGGAGTCAAACTCACACCTCATGCTTGCATGGCAAGCACTTTACCCTCAGAGCCATCTCTCCAGCCACTGATCATAGTCCATTTTCAGTACATGTGGATGATGAGTTATAGCCAGATGCACCTGGGTAAACACACACAGTGTTACCAGGCAGGATAGTCCAAGGATTTAGAGTCATCTCCCAGGCAAGGGCCAACCTTTTTCTTGTCATGTACAGAATTTGGACAACCCAGGCCTAACAGATTGCACAACCACCCAGGGTAACGTCCGAAAGTGTAAGTCAGAGCGACCACTCCTGTTCTCAGAACCCTTGGGTGGCTCCCACCCCAGTCAGAATGAAAGTCGTGTTTGCTCACAAGGACACGCCAGGCTTCAGTGCTGCGGAGCCCAGCAGTCCTGACAGCAGCTGCCTCCTTGTCTCTTCTTCTCCCCACCTGCCCCCTCCTGCCAGGCACATTTTCACTTCGGGTTTGTTCTGATTATAATCACCATCTGGGATCTTCTTTCTTCAGATGTCTCTATGACTTCTTCAGGTCTTACCGTCTCTATAAAGATATCTTTGACCTTTGAAGTCAGGGTCCCCAGAACAGGATCAGTGAGTAACTAGAAAGACACAAGCACAAAAGAAAAACCTCAGGAAAAGTGTCATGCCCTACCGTTTTTGTTGACCAGCATGAGAGCCTATGGGGGAGGGCTGGCAAGATGGCCCAGAGAGTAAAGGTGCTTGCTGCCAAGCCTGATGACCTGAGCTTGATCCTTGGGTCCCACATAGGGTGGCTAACAACCATCTGTACCTCCAGCTCCAGGGGACTCAATGCCCTCTCTGGCCTCCCTGGGCATTGCATGCATGTGGTGCACTTACATACATGCAGACAAAATACCCTTACACATAAAATAAAAATAAGCAAATCAACTGGACTTGGTGACACATGCCTTTAATCCCTGCACTGAGGAAGTAGAGGCAGGTGGATCTCTGTGAGATCAAGCCCAGCCTGGTCTACTTGGTGAGTTCCAGGCCAGCTGGAGCTACAGGGAGACCCTGTTTTAAAAAGACATTAATAAATAAATTAGTTAATTAATTTTAATCTTAAAAATAAAGGTGGATGGCTCCTGAGGGACAACACCCAGGTTTTCTTCTGACATTTATATGCACACACACACACACACACACACACACACACACACACACATAAAGATTGTCAAAGAGAAAAGTGCATTGGGTAGAGTGCAGGAGAGACCATGCACTCTCCAGTGCACTCATGTAGCGAGTTCTCCACTCTCCTGGCCACAGTGCAGGACTTGTGCAGGGTGTCACCAACTAGGGAAGCTCACCCAAGCCAGAGTCTGTACTAAAGACAGACAGAGGACATTGAAGAATTTATGGCTGGCTTTAGTTTTCACATACTTTGAGGCCAAACTGATACTCGCCCATCGATCCTCATTCTCAGTCACAATGTTAATATA
>NW_008348313.1:2786298-2815311 GCF_000622305.1 Nannospalax galili
ATGCACACACACACACACACACACACACACACACACACACACACAAACACACACACACACAAATGAAATTTACAGAATAAAGATTGTCAAAGAGAAAAGTGCATTGGGTAGAGTGCAGGAGAGACCATGCACTCTCCAGTGCACTCATGTAGCGAGTTCTCCACTCTCCTGGCCACAGTGCAGGACTTGTGCAGGGTGTCACCAACTAGGGAAGCTCACCCAAGCCAGAGTCTGTACTAAAGACAGACAGAGGACATTGAAGAATTTATGGCTGGCTTTAGTTTTCACATACTTTGAGGCCAAACTGATACTCGCCCATCGATCCTCATTCTCAGTCACAATGTTAATATAGATGATCTGGGGCAGACAGATACCCCCAGGGAAAGAGAGGCTCTGTTACCAGTCAGGACATTCAAAAGTCTTAAGTTTACCTCCCCAAAACCCAGTGAGAGCCGGACGTTTTATAATGATGGTGGTTGCGGTAGGGTGTCTTTGGTCACATGTATATGTGTGTATATTCATGTGGACGTATGTTCACATGTTCACATGCCAGAGGACAACCTCCAGTGATGTTCTTCAGGTGCCGTACATCTTTAAAAGATTTTTTTTCTTGTCAGGGATGGTGGCACATGCCTTTGATCCCAGCACTTGGGAGACAAAGGCAGAGACAGAGGCAGGTGGATCTCTGTGAGATCGAGGTCAGCCTGGTCTTCATAGTGAGTTCCAGCCCAGCTGGGGCTACAAGGAGATCCTGTCTCAATTTTTTTTTCTTTAGACAATGTCTCTCGCTGGCTCAGAGCTTGGCAAATAGGCTAGACTGGCTGACCTGCAAGTCCCAGTGATCAACCTGCCTCCACCAAGCCAGCCGTTCTATGTGGGTCCTTGCTGTGTGAGACTTTTTCTGGGAAGACATGAGCAAACTCTGCTCACTTCAGATAGGGCGTCCATCATGCCAAAAAAGTCCAACTTGGTGGACCAATGGCATTCCTTAAAGGAGCAGTGTCTGAGGAGGCCAGAAGAGGGCATCAGGTCCCCTGGAACTGGAGTTAAGGATGGTTGTTAGCCACCATGTGGGTGCTGGAAATGAACCTGGGTCATCTGCAAGAGCAGCCAGTGCTCTTAACTGCTGAGATATCTCTCCAGTCTCTAGAGAAAATTATTCACAAGAAAACTTAACCGCAGATTTAAGATCAAGCTCCTAATACGACTTAACAGGAAAAAACATAAAATAAATATAGAGGTGAACCCATGCAAGGCCTTTGCTGAGAAACAGACACATGTAAGTGGCGGAAAAATAAGAGCATATAATGTAAGATTTTACCCTCCTGACTGCTCAGCCCATGAGGAAAGGGAACGTGGGATGGTCTAAAGCTGCTCTCTGCCCTAGTCAGCACATCCACCATTCCTGGTTGACACTCGGCTTTGCAAAGTCATGAAAGAAACACCCTTACTTTTGCTACTCTGAGTTCCCAGTGCTTTTATTATGAAGTGAAGATCCGTGTTCCTCACATCTGCATCTCTCTGGGCTCCGCGCTGTGACTTCTCCTGTCTCCTTTTCACACAGAGCTTGTATGACTGCCACATAGCAGAGTCACAGTGTGGGGGACTGGAGAGATGCTCAGTGGTTAAGAGCACTGGCTGCTCTTGCAGAGGACCTGGGCATGATTCCCAGCACCCACATGGTGGCTAACAACTGTCATAACTCCAGTTCCAGGGGAATCCAACGCCCTCTTCTCTCTTCTGATCTCCATGGGCATTACACAACACGGGTGCACTTACACATGTGCACATAAAATAAAAACAATAAATAAAAAATTAAAAAAAATAAGAGTCACAGATACAACTTCAGAACAGACATGGACACATGGTCACAGATGCAACTTCTGAAGAACAGACATGGACATCGTAAGTCAAGAAAATCATATACTACTATCCCTGATAAATACAGGTGCAAAAAATCCTCGACAAGAAGAAGAAAACTTAGAAAACATGACTCAGCAGCATAAAAGGATTGTATGATTGGATCAAATGGATTTATCCCTGGGAGGAAAAGATGCTTCATATACACAAATCAATAAATATGATACATCACCTTAACAGAATTAATGACCATAATTAGTGTGATGATCTCAGTAAATGTACAAGTGTCACTTCACAAAGCACAGTATTAAAAACTCTTTTGTGGGGCATCCCACCTCTGAGGAGGCAAAGGCAGGCAGATCTCTTTGAGTTCAAGGCCAGCCTGGTCTATACAGCGAGTTCAGATCAGCCAGGGCTGCATAGTGAGACCCTGTCTCCAAAAACAAAATTCTTAAATTTTTTTCTATTTATTTTTATTTTCTGTATAGAAGTGTTCTGCTTATATGTATGTAAGTGCACCATCTGTGAACAATGTCCACGGAAGCCAGAAGAGGGTATGGGATCCCCTAGTACTAGAGTGAATGATGGCTGTTAGTCTCCATGTGGGTGCTGGGAACTGAACCCGGGTCCTCTGCAAGAGCAGCCAGTGTTCTTAACTGCTAAGCCAGCTCTCCAACCTCTCAAAAGAAATTCTTTTCAAAAAAATTAAATTACATAATATTTATAGTGTATGTGTTCACTCATGTATGCACATAGCACATCACACATGTGGAGATAAGAATACAACTTTGTTTCTTTTTCTTGAGACAGGGTCTCCCTGTAGCCCCAGCTGGCCTAAAACTCACTATGTAGACCAGGCTGGCCTCAAACTCACAGAGACCCACCTGCCTCTGCCTCCTAAATGCTGGGATTAAAGGCATACCTGGCAGAGCACAACATTTTTTAAAAAAATATTTTATTTATTGTTTTTTATGTGTATGAGCTACAGGGAGATCCTGTCTCAAAAAAAAGTTTTATTTTTAATTGCGTGTGTGTGTGTGTATGTGTGTGTGTGTGTGTGTGTGTGTGTACATGTGAGTACATTTCCCAAAAAGGCCAAAAGACAGTGTCAGATCCCCTGGAGCTAGAGTTACAGGAGGCTGTGAACCATCCAACATGGGTGCTGGGAACTGAACCCGGGTCCTCTGCAAGAGCAGCCAGTGCTCTAACCACCTAACCATCTCTGCAGTCCCCAGAAAACAATTTGTGGGAGTTGGTTCTCTCCCTTCACCCTATGGGTCCCAAGGATGCAACTCAGGTCATCAGTCTCGCCTTGAACACAAGCCCCTTTATCCTCCAAGTCATCTCACCAACCCCCAAAACACTCCTAATAAATTAGATACAGAAGGAGTGCACCTCCAAATAATAAAGACCCAATGTGGCAAACTCACAGAAACTGTCTCCACAGTGATGGGATCAGCAAGAAAGCAAGGATCCCCACTCTCGATACCTCTCATCAACATGGTCATGGGCACCGCAGCCAGAGCAACTAGGTGGGAAAAAGAAATAAACCCAGATGGGGAAGTAGGAGGTAAAATTATCCATGTTTACAAATAACATACTTAATTTTTATTGGCTAATTTGTATGTGTGTATGATACGGGTGAGTGTGGGTGCACATGTGCCAGGGCACATGTGTGGAGGTCAGAGGACTTCTAAGAATTGGTTCTCTCCTTCCGCTGCGCAGGTCCTAAGGGATAAAACTCAGGTCTTCAGACTCGGTGACAAGCACCTTTGCTTTGCTGTCGGAGCCTTCTCACTGGCCCTTGTGTATAAATTCCCATGGTCATCAATATAAGGCGTGAACATAACACTTTTTCGGATTTCTTTCAGCTGCCTAAAGAGGCTCAGACCAGCTGAGCTGCCTGGACAACCTGGGGAGCTGTGGGAAGGCTGTGCAGTGTGCTCCAGGTTTCCTGATTTCATGAGCTGTCACCCATGCTGGGGTGGGCTTTGGTGATGCTGCTCTCTGTGAGCCATTTCTGCTCCTGTGAATCACCCCAGTAAAATTCATTGGTTCACCAAGTTGGACTTTGGTGATGTCCTTACTTTGGCCTGTGGCCAGTTCTCTGTCTAGGATGTTCACATCTCCCCAGAAAGTGTCACACATCTCCCCAGAAAAACAAATCTCACATAACTCTGTACACACACACACACACCCCTACAGCATTAATGAGGTACACATTTGTGTGTGATTGTGAGGGTGTTTGCTGAGAAGATTAAGCTAAGAAAATCCTCTGTCAACGTAGGTGGTGCTGTCGCATGGACTGGGGGCCCGGACTAAAGAAAAATAGAAAAGACAAGAGCCAGCAGAGGGCCAGCATCTCCCTCTCCTCTCCTCCCCTCCCCTCCCCTCCCTCCTCGCCTCTCTTCTCCTCTCCACTGAGCTGTGAGCAGCAGCCCCCCACCCCACATCTTGCTGCCTCTACCATCAGGATGATCTGGTGAACAAAAGTAAAACTTGCCCTCCAGTGCTTTATGCCACCAATTCAGTCGAAAGAGTGAAGAGCAAAGAATTAACAGATTCATCACAGAAGCTGTGATCAAATAGACCTAACTGGGCTCCAACTACAGCCTTTATTTAGTTAAAATGTTTAGGAATGGGTATTATATGTATTGATTTTTTTTAAAGATTTAAATACACTTTTCTTCAAAATTATTTTATAAACTTTATTTGGTTATTTTTATTTTATTTGTGGGTGTTTTGTCTGCATGTGTGTAAGTGCACCTGTGTCATGCAATGCCCACAGAGGTCAGAAGAGGGTGTTAGAGCCCCTGGAACTGGAGTTATGGATGATCATTAGCTGCCACATGGGTGCTGGGAATCGAACCCGGGTCCTCTGCAAGAGCAGCCAATGCTCTTAACCACTGAACCATCTCTCCAGCCCCTTTTTCTTTTGATTTATTTTTATTTTATTTGTATGAGTGTTTTGCCTGCATATATGTAAATGTACCGTGAGTATATAATAATGCCCAAGGAGGCCAGAAGAGGGTGATGGATCCCCTGGAACTGGAGTTATAGATTGTTGTTAACCATCATGTGGGTGCTGGGAACTGAACCCAGGAACTCTGCAAGAGGGCTCTTAACCACTGAACCATCTCTCCAGCCCCTGATTGTGTTTTTAACAATAAATGTTTTAGGCCGGGCATGGTGGCAGAGGCAGGCGCATCTCTGTGAGTTTGAGGCCTGCCTGGTCTCCATAGGGAGTTCCAGGTCAGCTGGGGCCACATAGTGAGAGCCTGTCTCAAGAATTTTTTTTTAATCCTAAGTATTTCTCACTCAAAGTTTAATAATAGCTGTATTTAGCAACCAGCTCTTAAAATTCCTGAAACTTTTCCAGTAAATTCTATGAGCTGGCACGTTCTGTCTCTGGTATACATTTCACCTGCCACCAGCCCGCTTTTAATGGCCTTTTTTACACACAGGGACTCGGCTTGACTTTTTATTGTTTATTGTTTCCTGTGAGTTGCCCACTGCTAGAATCCAGGCTGCGTAAGAACGTGGATTCAGAAAGGACTCTTCACTGTGTCCTTCTAGCAACTAGGTCAAAGACTAGTGCACAGTAATTGCCCAAGAAGTAGACAGATGCAGACCCATCAACAGTCCTCAAGGAGAAAAAGAAAGATTCACAACACAGTGTTTACCAAGCTTGCATGTCTGAGATAGCAAAATTCTGATGACTCTGAATCAAACATGGTTCTGGGTCTGGGGGAGAAGGCTGGGGAGGACCCCTGGGTCTGAGGCAGGAGATGTCCTTTGCCAGGACATGAACTCAGCTGTCCTCCCCCAGGTCTGACTAGCAGAAGGAGGACTCTGTGTGAGCAGAGGGAGGACTCTGTGTATGTGCAGTTTCTAGGAAACTATGAACCTCAGCAGCTCAGAGGTGGGGAGCCCAGCCTGAAGAACACAGTGCAAGACCGTGTTATCTTGGTCAGGTACTGGGACTGGGGTGGGCAGACTCCAGGGAAGGGCTTAGGGTCTGCTGAGTCAGCATGTGGTATTCATGGGAATCCACTCAGAGGAAAGGACTGAATGAAGGAAGCATAGAGAACATTTGAGAGAAGTTCTTTTTTCTTATTATTTATTTGGTTTGCAGAGACATTAAATGTTTTGAAAATAGCCTTCTTTGGGTTGGGATGCTGGTCCAGAACGTTTGTGCTCCTGCCTTTGAACGCAGTGGATCTTGACCAGTGACAATGAAGTGGTAGAGAAAGAAGGCCTGGAATCAGTGCTCCGGAAAGGGGCTGAGAAGGAGCCTATGGTTAAGACTGAGGATGCTGGGGGTGAGGCTTCTGGTCTGAGGGGGGAGGCTGGGGTCTGGACCCCTGGGTCTGAGGGAGGAGGTTTAGAGATAATTCCAGAATCTGAAGGAGAAGACTGGGGAGGACTCCAGTGTCTGAGGGAGGAGGTTGAGACCTAGACTCCTCAGTCTGAAGCAGGAGGCTGCAATCTGGACCCCTGTGTATGAGGGAGGAGGACTGGAGAGGGAGGACTCAGTGTCTGAGGGAGGAGGGTTGGGGAGGACTCCATTGTCTGAACAGAAGGGCTGGGGAGGATCCAGTGTCTGAGGGAGGAGGGCTGGCGAGGGAGGACTCAGTGTCTGAGGGAAGAGGGTTGGGGAGGACTCAGTGTCTGAGCGAGGAGGCTGTGGAAGCTCAGGGGCTGCTGGTGACGTGATCAGTTCCTCTGCATCGTCCTCTGGACCCAGTCATGGTAATTGCATAGGTTGGTGTAGACCCCAGGGTAGCCAGGCATGGCACAGCGCTCCATCCCCCAGGACACGAGGCCCTGGAGCTTCCCTCCACAGACCAGGGGTCCTCCAGAGTCACCCTGCAAAGGGGAAGGATAGAAATGGAGTCAGTACAGAAGGGCTGCAGTTGAGACAACAGCCCTGTCCCCCTCGGCCATGGGTTGGGGTAGCTGCTTCCCCTTGCACTGACTCTGCACTAGTTCCCATCCATGGGTCTCACCCTCTCCATCTCTGCCCTGTCTCCAGATGACCCTATCCATCTCTTCTCACATCCCATCTCTGCTTCTCTCACTGATGGCTTCAGACTTCCAGCAACCCCTGCAGACTCCCAAACTCCTCTACATGCACACTTTTCTATGACCATGTGTCACTTCCAGATGACCGCACCAGTTCCATTCTGTACCCTGAGATGTTTATCCTCATTTGATGGAGTAGGGCACTGAGATATAACAGGGTCATATTTACAGGGGCACATGACTGCTCCCTCCAGTCTCCTCCCTAAGATGTTCTGGTACCTGAAACCCAGTCCCAAATCATCCTGCTCCAAACCTGAGCCTCACCTGACAAGAGTCCTTCCCGCCCTCGGGGACCCCAGCACAGACCATGCCGGATGTGATGGCTCCAGAGTAGGCCTGACGGCACACCTGCTCTGACATAATGTTGACGTTGACGCACTGCAGAGCAGTGGGGTACTTGGCTAGAGGGACACAGAGGGATTACCAGGGTCAGCTTCTTCCCTTAGACTCAGGGTTCCAAGTGCAGCTTCCCCCCTCAGACCCAGGGCTCCAGGAACAACCTCCCCATCAAAAAAAGGAGTCCAGAATCTCCCCTCCTCTCTCAGATCCCAGTATCCAACCCCTTCCCTCCTCCTTTAGACTGAGGAATCCAGACCCCAGCCTCCTCCCTTAGACCTAGGGATTCAGACTACACTCCCCCAGACTCAGGAGTATAGACCCCAGTTTCCCCCTTAGACCTAAGGATCCAGGCACCAGTCTTCTCCCTCAGACTCAGGGGTCCAGGCCACGCTTTCTATCTCAGAAGTAGGGATCCAGACCCTCTCCTCCTCCCTCATACCCAGGGGTCCAGACCCCAGCCTTCCTCCCTCAGACCCAGGGGTCCAGGCCCCAGCCTCCTCCCTCAGACCCAGGGGTCCAAACCCCAGCCCTCCTCCCTCAGACTCAGGATCCTCCCCACCCTCCTCCCTCAGACCCAGAAGTCTAGACCCGAGTCCTCCTCCCTCAGACCGAGGATCCTCTACAGCCTCCTCCCTCAGACCCAGGGTCCTCCCCAGCCTCCTCCCTCAGACCCAGGAGTCCAGACCCCAGTCCTTCTCCCTCAGACCCAGGGGTCCAGACCCCAGCCTTCAGACCCAGGAGTCTGATCCATCTTTCAGGGTGGGGACGCCTTACCAATGGGGCTGGACGTGGTCCCCCAGCCCGACACCCTGCAGGCAGTTCCGGGGCTGGCACAGGCGCTGGCCAGGGTGATGGGCCTCACTGCCCGCCCCAGCCTCGCTCTCCTTTGTAGTTTCAGCAACATCAGATCATTGTTGTGGGCTCGAGGTTGGTACTGGGGATATGGCACCTGACGAACTACGCGCACAATCTGCTGAGTCGCCTCCCACCTCCTCAGATTGTGCTTGCCCAGGGCTACGTGAAGAGTCCTGTCCCAGGAACCCCAAGAGCAATGCTGGTGACAGGGTGAGAGGACCCTCCCATGCTCTAGCCCCACCACCCTAAGTCCACCCGCTTCCCATTAGCAGTGGGCTGGACATTGTGTGTCTTCCCTTCCCATGACCTGGGCAACCTCTCTTTACCCAATCTCACTTGATGCTATGTTTAGGATATGTCAGGGGGTGCTTGGGGATCCTAGTGCTGTTCCTGAGTGCATGTGTTTTGAGTGCTAAATGGGATCCGTGCTGGAAGCTTTAGTTGTCAACTTGACACACCTGGGTTGAGGAAACCTCAATTGGGGAATTGCCTCCATTGGTCTGGCCTGTGGCCATGTCTATTGGGGCATTTTCTTGATTGCTGAGCAATGTGGGAGGGCCCAGCCCACGGTGGGTGGTGCCACCCCTGGGAAGGTAGGCCTGTGTTGTATAAGAAAGCAGGCTGAGCAGGGGCCAGGGGAGTAAGTCAGTAAGCAGTGTTCCTCCATGGCCTGAGCTCCAGCTCCTGCCTCCAGATTCCTGCCCTGAGTTCCTACCTAGGGCTCCCTCAGTGATGAACTGTGACTCAGAAGACGTAAGTCAAATAAACCGTTTCCTCCCCAAGTTGGTATTGGTCAGAGTGTTTTGTCACAGCAGTTGAAAGCAAACTAGGACAGGATCCTAAATTACAACTCGAGGCTCTAAATCAGAACTGATATTCTAGACAAATCTTTCTGACTCTTGCGTGAGCTCTGTGTGATAGACATGTTCAAGGTAAGGTCAGTTCTAGTCCATTCTGGATTGGGGCATAATTTTGATGTGAGCTTTCTATTTCAGGATAAGCTGAGGGTTCAGTTTTGAGTTCTACAGTATGGACTGACTTTGAGTTCTAGACTTCAATGCAGACTTCCTGTTCTAGGGTAGTCTCAGGGTTCCGTACTGAGATTTGAGTCAGGTGGATTCTGGATTCCAGACACCGATAGAGGCTCATTTTGAGATGGAGCTCTGGGTTATAGGCTAAACTCTCGTTTCTGACCCGAGTTCTAGACAATGGTTTCAGATCTATGTTCTAGCTGGTTTCAGGGCTCTAAGAATTGGTATGAGCTCATGATCCTAGGTGAAGCTATGTTTCAGACCAAACAGCAGGTAACAATCTAAGCTGTTGATTCTAGACCCTGGTCTGTGTCCTCAACTTCAAGTGAAGCACCGGGTTCTAGGTAAAGCTCTTGATTATGACCTAGATCCAAGGACATGGGGGCTGGTTTCCATTCTGTGTTCTAGACTCTCGTTTGACTCAAGCCTCTAGGTTCTCAATTGAACAGTGACTTGGGTTACATTCATGTTGTATATGAGCCTAAATTTGATTTCATGAATTGACTTGGTAGCCTAGACTTTGACCTCAAAGCTGAAGTCTGCATTCTGGGAGGGGCTCTGGGTTCTTATGGAACTACGAATTATAATCAACATCTTGGGATTTAAGCTTGGGGCTGGAGTTAGGGTTCTAGGATACTCAAACATGATTTCGAATTAAACCTTGGACCTAGAGCAAGTTCTAGATTCTGACTCTATTGTGGGAGGGCTGCATGCCCTGGCATACATGTGGAGATCAGAAGACAGCCTTGGGCATTTGTCCCCAGCTTCCACCTTGTTTGGGACAAAGTGTCTTGTCATCTGCCTCTGTGTACTCCAGCCTGGCTGGCCCCACAAGCTTCCAGAGACTCTCCTGTTCCACGTCCCATCTATAGGAGTGCCATGATTACAGACGTGTCTACTACCACACCCAGCTTTTAGGTGGGTTCTGGGGATCCCAACTAGGGTGGACTGGCACAGCACATGCCTTGCCCACTGAGCCATCTCCCCAGGCACTGACTCTATTCGCACGGCCATATGTTACAGCTACAAACATGGGTTCCAAATTTATGTCTACATCATATGTTTGAACTGGGTTCTGGGCTCCTGGTAGCATTCCATGTTTCTGGGTGTAGACCATGCATGCACCAGTATGGAATGGGCTACTGGCCATCTTGATGTAGAACTCAGTCATTGGATGAATGTATAGGTGGTCTTAAGATTCTAAACCTGCTGACTGGCTTTCAGAACGCAAACAGAATTCAAGAGATCTGTTTCTTAGGCTAGAATCTTGTCGAGACTCCAGGACCCAGCTACTACACTGGGCTATTCACAGGGCCCTGGGTTTTAGCTAAGCTCTGGGGCTCTGAACTCTGGAAACCACAGGGACAAGGTCACTCACGAGTGGGCACAGTGAGCAGCAGTGATGACCCACTGGTCTGACAGCAGAGCCCCTCCACATCGGAAGCGGCGCCCAGGGCCTGCAAGCAGGGCCACCTGCCATGGCTGTGAGTTCTGGATGCAGGTGTAACCACCGATTATCTTGTTATCGTCTTCTTGGCTCTGGACCATGGCTAGGAGGAGACGGGTGAGCGGGATGGGAAGAGCAGGTAAACAAACGCTCTCTCTCATCTGGCACTCTGCACAATGCACAGCTGACAGAGACTCCTCCTTGTGGTCCAACCCCTAAACCCATCCACCTTGTTCATGACTTCTATGATGTCATTTGTCATGACTGACAACCAGGGAGTTTTCTGACCCCTCCCTCAAGTGACCTCCATGGTTTCTATTGACTCTACATCCACCTCCTCCAGAACCTTGCTACATCTATAACTCTTGATGCCACACTCTCACGAGTACTTTCCTTTTGGCTAAGACGAGGTCTCATATAGCTCGGGCTGATCTCAAACTCTCAGCTAACCTCCCACCTCAGCCTCCCGAGTGCTGGGATTGTAGGTGTGCATCAACTCTCACTCTCCTAGCTTTCCATCGTGTGTGTGTGTGGTGTGCACGCATGTGTGAGTCTGTGTGCACGTGTGTGCATGCATCTGGAGGCCTAAGGTTGCTGTCAGGAATCCTCGTCGCTCTTCTTCCTTATTTACTGAGGCAGGCTCTCTCAGTCCCACCCGGAGCTCACCAAGGATCCCTCACTCTGAGGATCTCCAGTCCTGACTCGCACGGCCATCACGTTGACGTCTGAGGCATCTCTGCAGCTACCATAAACACGTCCTATTCCTTCTTCCCATGACATGCCCCATTCTACACTAGTCCTTCCTCGACACGTCCAAAGAGCTCCTCTCTCTCTCCAAACCTCCCGACCCAGTGTGGCCCCTGGGACCCACCATCTCACCCCACAACTCCCTCCATCCTCTCACACTCCGTCTTGGCATCTCCACGTGGTTTCTTCTTCCCTGACGTGACCAATGACAGCCTTGAGGGCCTCCGTTCTCACAGAACTCACTTGGGACCCCTGTCACCTACAGCATCCTCTTTCCCCAACCCTATCTCCTGATACCTCCACTTGGAATGTGGACTTGTAGACAGAGGAGGTCCTCAGCTGCAACCCCAGAACTACTCCCTGCTCTTCATGTGTGTTTATGTGTGCACATGTGTGTGTTCATATGCATTCATTTACACAGCTGTGTGTTCATGTGTCCATGTGTGCACATGTGTGGTCATGTGTGCACCTGGGTGTACATGCACACATGTATTTCATACAGAGATCAAAGGTTAATCTCTGCTGTCATTTCCCAGGCAATATCCACGTCGTTCATTTGTTTTTTGTCTTTTGGGTTTTTTTTTTTTTATTTTGAGACAGGGTCTTCCTGTAGCCTCAGCTGGCTGGGAACGTCTATGTAGATCAGGCTGGACTCAATCTCACAGAGATTGACCTGCCTCTGCCTCCTGAGTGCTGGGGTTAAAGACATGTACCAGCATACCAGGCTCACCTTGTTTTTTGTTGTTGTTTGTTTGTTTGTTTATTTGACACAAGGTCTCTCATTGGCCTAGAACTTGCTGACCAGTAAGCCCCAGGCATCCTTCTGTCTCTGCCTCTCTGGTGTTGGGGTTACAGGGCTCCCCTGTACCCAACTTTCTCTCCCGTGAGCCCGGAGAGCACTGAACTCCGTTCAGGACTTTACTGGCTGAACTATCGCCCCAACCCCTCCCTATACTTTATAACCAGGTGTCCCAAAGCATACTCACACCCCAGAACCCTCCCCAGCTCTTCTCAGAGTCCCCCAAGAGACCCCATCGCTCTTACCTACAGCCAAGACTTGGAGTGCTGTCAGCAGAAGGAGCATTCTGGAGCTGAAGGTTGGGCTCCGGCAAATGCCGAGAGCAAGCCGAAGGGAAGGAGCTCACAAGAGACCCAGAGGGAGTGAGTACTACTCACACAGAGACCCAGACCCTCAGTGACATGCAGGTAGGACAGCGATGGAGAGGGTGGGGTCACAGGCTCCAGGGGCTGAGCAGGCTGGCCTGGCTCTGCTCTGGTGTGAAGGAGGCAGGGATGGTGTCCTCCCAGCCACACCAGCAAAGCCTTTTATCCCTGGTCTGGACAGCTGGCCCTGCCCCCACCGCCCTTCTGATTTTTTTTATTGACTAGTTTCCATTCCAAGACTCCCCTCTCCCCTCTCCCCTCTCCCTGCCTTCCCTCCCTCCCATCTCTGACCAGAGAGGCAGACACAGTTATTAACGAGAACCACCCGGTGAAAGATGCTATAATCTGTAAGGAATGGGGGGAGGGGTGACCCCAGGGCAGGGTGGACAGGGTGGGCAGGGGAGGTTCCCAGCCAGGTCAAAGTGGATGTGCAGTGGATTGGTGAGATCCGAGTTGGGGGGCAGGTTTCAAGAATGAGGCTGGGAAGGCCTGAGAAGTGTTGTGGGGACAGAGACCCAGAGAGGGAGGCCGAGAGGAGGAGGGGGGGAGGGGGGAGGAGGAGGAGGAGGACTCAGAAGGGGACAGAGACCCAGAGAAAGGGGGACAGAGACTTGGAGAGAGAAAGAGACACCCAGAGAAGGGCAGAGACCCAGAGAGAGTGGGGGGGGCAGAGACCCAGGGAGAGAAGAGAGAGAGAGAGAGAGAGAGAGAGAGAGAGAGAGAGAGACCGACCCAGAGACCCAGAGACCCAGAGTCCCAGAGTCCCAGAGAGAGGTAGGGGGCAGGGACGCAGACAGAGACAGAGAAGGCAGGAGAGATGGAGGATAAACTGGGGTGAGCCTGTGGTGGGACCTGGGGCTGGGGGTCCCATTCCAACCTGCCCCTTTCAGCCCCACCCCCAGCCTCTTAAAGTCCCTAATGATTATAATTTGTCCCTGGGACTTGGCAGCCCCATGCCCGGACCAAGCAGTGACTCACGGCCTGACACCTCCCTCCTCACCCCACCTCCCGTCCCCACCACTATCCTCCCAGCCCTTCCATACAGGAAGCTGCTTCATCCTTCGGTACAGGAAGCTAGTTCATCCTTCTGTACAGGAAGCTGCTTTGTTGCAGTGTCTCTGGACTTCTCCCAGACCTGTCCCACCTTGTGGGAACACACACGCCTCGGCCTCCCAGGATGCATTTCTGTTTACCCTGAACTACTAACTGGGGGCTTCACTTACCTGCTATCTCCAATGGCCCAGGAGGGCCAGATGAGTACAGAGACACACCTGTCTTTAGAAAACATATCTCTGAGCACATAGGAACAGAGGCATGGATGAACAGCCCCGTGGGACAATTCATGCTGGGTTCTACACAGGTGTCAGGGAACCCCACAGACACGTGTACACACAGTCAGATGGATGCGCTCAACAACCAGTGCACAGTGAGCTCAGCATAGTGGGTAAGGTATCCATGTTCATCTCTAGGCTGTGGTACCAGGTAGGCCAGCAGTCAACGTGCAGAGTCTCAGGGAAGAGCGCCTGGAGGACGAGGTTGAATCCAGGGGACTTGGTGCCCACAGAGCACCAGAGAAAATGTTAGGGATCAGCCATGAGCCCCTGAGGAGGAATGTTTCCCATGAACTGCCAACCCATCCCAGCCTTATCATGGCTGGTTCCCTCCTTCCTCTCCCTACCAGACTCTGAACTCTCCGACATCTCACTCACCTGCTTGCAGAGTTTCACTTTCCACACATGGGTGTTCAACAGATTATTTGATGATTTACTCAAAGAATGAATGAACATATGACCTCAGTTTCCGCGTCCACTGCCTGGTGGGAGAGACAAACAGGAAACTCAGTCCAGTGTTCTGTGCACTAGAAGTGTCTGTCGACAGGAGCCCCAGGCATGATGGCTGGTTCCCTCCATCTAGGATGGTTCTAGGGTTCTCTGGCTGAGTAGGAGTTTCCAAGGTGGTAGATGACATGAGGGAGCAGAGAGGAGACCTTGGCAAGAAGGGGTCAGAAGATATCACAGACATGAATGGGCCAAATGCTGCAGGGGCTGAGGTGGTGGGTGACAACAGCCTTCTGAGAAGGAAGTGAAGGGCTCTTCAGCATACTTGCTGGGGACTCCTCGAGGCTATCAGGCTAGATAATGATGTGTCAAGGACACTAACACTGTCCCTCAGGAGACCGGGGACCATGGAGACCCTGAGGAAGGCCAAAGCTCAGGGGGGCAGGAAGCTGTGATCCCGAAGAATGGAAGGAACAGAGAGGGAGCCAGGAGGGAGATAAGGAGAGGGAGGTTAGTACCTTGGGGGCTGAGACTATTTTATTCACTGTGTATGTGTATGTGTGTGTGTGCGCGCATGTGCGTGTGTGATGTGTTTGTGGGTGCAAGTAGAAAGAAACCAGGGAGGGTGCCCAGCTTGATCACTCCTTTTCCTGAACCTGGAGGTGAGCTGGCGAAGACCAAGCCCTAGTGAGCCTCCTGCCTCTGCCCGTTACTGCCCCAGGGTTTACAAGTGCTCTGGTGGCCAGGCCTGGTTCTTATGCGGGTGCCAGGAGTTTGAACTCAGGCCTCACACTTGTGCAGCAAGTGTGAACCATCTCCCCAGCCCCCATTAGGACATTTTAAATTAATTAATTAATTAATTTATTTATTTATTTATTTATTATTTTGTCTTTTTTGAGACAGGGTCTCCCTGTAGCCCTAGCTGTCCTGGAACTCACTATGTAGACCAGGCTGGCCTTAAACTCACAGAGATCCGCCTGCCTCTGCCTCCCAAGTACTGGGATTAAAGGCGTGCACCACCACGCCCAGCAATTTATTTGTATTTTATGTGTATGAGTGTTTTGCCTGCACATATGTAAGTGTACTATGTGTGCGCAATGCCTGTGGAGGCCAGAAGAGGGCATCAGATCCCCTGGAACTAGAGTTACAGATGGTTGTGAGTTGCCACATGGGTGCTGGGAACTGAACCTGAGTTCTCTGCAAGAGCAGCCAGTGCTCTTAACTACTGAGCCATCTCTCCAGCCCTTGAATATATATTTATATGTGTGTCTGAGTATGTGTATACCACAAGGTGCAGTGCCTCCAGGGGCCAGAAGAGGGTATTGGATCACCTGGGGCTGGAGTTACAGGCAGTTGTGGAGAGCCCAGTGTGGGTACTGGGAACTGAACCTGAGTCCTCTGCAAGAGCAGCCAGTGCTCTTAACTGCCGGGACACTTTTAAATCAGGAAGTGGTGGGAGAGGGCAAAAAGGACTGTCCCTGAGAGGAACACGGTTGGGTGGCATAGGGGGCAGGGAAGGGAGCAGAGGGAAGCTGTGAGGCAGAGAAGGGGTGTAACTTTTCATAAGAAGGAAAAAACTAGGTGACTTGGAGGATACAGACAGCAGCTTGTGGCCACTGGGGGCTCAGCACAGGCCCGCCCTGTGCCCTTTCAACTGTTTTTTTAAAAATGTATTTTGTTTATTTTATGTGTATGCGTGTATTGCTTGCATGTACGTAAGTGCACCCATGTCGTCCAATGCCCGTGGAGGACAGAAGAGGCTGTTGGATCCCCTGGAACTGGAGTTACGGACAGTTGTTAGCTGTCATGTGGGTGCTGGAATTCAAACCTGGGTCCCCTGCAAGAACAATCAGTGTTCTTAACCACTGAGCCATCTCTCCAGCCCTGAAACAGGCATTTAAAAAAAAAAGAAATCTTGCTGGGTGTGGTGGCACATGCCCAGCACTTGGGAGGCAGAGTCAGGTGGATCTTTGTGAGTTTGAGGCCAGCCTGGTCTACATAGTGAGTTCCAGGCCAGCTGGGGCTACAAGGAGACCCTGTCTCAAAAAGACCAAAAAAAGTATTTATTATTTTTATTTAATGTGTATGAGTGTATTGCCTGCATGTGTGTAAGTGCACCCTGTGTTGTGAAATACCTGCAGAGGTCAGAGGAGTGTGAGGGATCTTCTGGAACAGGAGCTAAGGACAGTTGTTGGCCATCATGTAGGTGGTGGGAACTGAACCCAGGTCCTCTGCAAGAGCAGCCGGTGCTCTAACTGCTGAGCCATCTCTCCAGCCCCCTTTCAACTGTTTTCATTTTAAGACAGTTCAGTGGGATTAAGAGAATATTCACTTTGTTGTCCTTCCATTAGTGCTGCCCAACTTGCACAAACACTTTGCTTTCTTTCTGTCTTTTCTTCCTTCCTTCCTTCCTTCCTTCCTTCCTTCCTTCTTTGATATATGCATGTGTGCATGTTCCTATCTGTGCATATATGTGTGAAGGCATGTGTGCACATCTATACATGCGTATATGGAAGCCAGAAGCTGGTATTCTTCTTCCTTAATTGCTCTTTGCCTTTTTGTGTCCTTTTGAGACAGGGTCTCCCTGTAGCCCCAGCTGTCCTGGAACTCACTGTATAGACCAGGCTGGCCTCGAACTCACAGGGATCTGCCTGCCTCTGCCTCCAGAGTGCTGGGATTAAGGATGTGTACCACCATGCCCAGCCACTTTACTTTAAAAAAAAAATCCATTTATTTATTTATTGTGTGTATGTGTTTGTGATGTGTGTGTGGTGTGTGTTTGTGTGTGTGTGGTGTGTGTCTGTTTGTATATGTGGTGTGTGTGTATATGTGGTGTGTCTCTGGGTGTGTGGTGTGCCTGTGTTTGTGTGTTTGCGTGGTGTGTGTGTGGTGTGTGTTTGTGTGTGTGTGTGTTTGTGTGTGTGTGTGTATTATGCAACCTATAGAGTCAGATTTGTGTTCCTAAACGTGCTTCAGTGTGGGCTCATCCACTGGGCTCACCGGGAGTCCATCCCTGTAAGGCACTTCCTCTCCCCGTCCCAGCACCCAAAGGAGCATTGCAGAAGAGGAGGCAGAAAGATTTTAAGAGTCAGAGTGGGGTGGGTGACCAACTGTGTCCTTTTATATTTTTGTTCTGAGACACAGTCTCATGTAGCCCAGGCTGGCCTCAAACTTGATCTGTAGCCGAGGATGACTTTGAACTTCTGATCCTCCTGCCTTTACCTCCTGAGTGCTGGGAGTCCTGTCTTCATTCCACCAGCTCTGTCCTTTCAGTGGGTTTGCATCCTACTTACCTCTTTCTTCTATTCCATCCTCTCTCTTCCTTGTCGCCAACCTGCCTGTCTTCCTTCTCCCTCCGGCTTTTCAATCAACACTTACTAAGCACCTACTGTGCATCTACCCAGCATGACCCCAGGCTCTGGGAAACAGTAATGAACAAAATAGATGGAATAAGAAAAAAAAAAAAAACTGTCTTGTATCCTGGAACAAAAAGAAAGTAAATAAATACATGCAGTATGTAGCGTGACAGTTATTTTCATATCTATTATCACGGGCGGGGGGGCTCTTATGATAGAGATGTGGCTCAGTGCGTAAGGGCCCACACTGCTTCTGCAGAGGACCTGGGTTCGGTTCCTGGCACCCATGTTGGGTGGCTCGCAACTGCTTGTGACTCCAGTTCCAGGAGATCTGATGCCCTCTTGTGGCCTCCAAGGGAACTGCACTCATGTTCATGTACTCACCACACACAGACACACATACATAATTTTAAATTTTCAGTCAGGCATGGTAGCACAAGCCTGTAGTTCCAACACTAGGGAGGCAGAGGCATGTGGATTTCTGTGAGATGGAGGGCATCCTGGTCTACATAGTGAGTTCCAGGCTAGCTGGGGTGACAGAGTGATTCTGTCTCAAAAAGACCAAGATAATAATAATGATGATGGTGATGATGATAGTAAAAAAATCTTTAAACAAAAGGGAAGTGGTACTTGTAAAGGCTCTGGGGTATGGGTGGGGATGTTGTCTGGCAGATGTCGAGACCACAGAGGAGACCAGCATGGCTGGGACGTGAACAGGGTCAAAGGAGGGGGGTAGTCATGTCAAGTCTGTAGGCATATTCTCCTCACCATGCTGCAGACTGGGAAACTGAGGCTGGGGGAGAGGATGCAGTTTGTCTACCCAGCTGGGAAGAGAAAGAGGCAGTGCGCAAAACCCACCACTGTCCCAAGTCTTCCTTTCTCCCGCCTTGGGCAACTGTTGACTCTGTCGGCACACCTGCTTATACGTCCAAAAGGATTTCACGCATGTTGATCAAATGAAGTCACATCCTTCTCCTAGCCGTGTGAACTGAAGCATCCCGGCATCACTCTGACCCTTGCCGTGCGGGTCTCGGAAGCCAGGATGAAGTCAGCCGCCTCTCCCGAGGTTGCACAACCAGGCTGAGAACCCCAGCACCTTGGTTGGGAAATAGGTGGTCAGTGGAGCCGGCTAAGTGGTGAGATTGACTCCAGGCAGCAGGAAGGACGCCTCATCCATTGTCCGAGGAAGGAAGAGGGAAGGGTGAGGCTCCCTGTGCGGTGTAGCTCAGGTGCAGGAAGCAGAGGCCGCGCCTGTCTAGTGACTTGTGGGGTTTGTGTTTTTTTCTGGGAGACCTCGCCCAGCTCCTCTGCAGGGGCATGCACAGGTGGGGTCAGGGAGGGCTGAAGATGTTGCGGATGGTGTCCCAGACTCCGGGCACCATCTCACCAGGTGGTGGGAGCCCAGGAAATCACCTGCAAGACAGATGCTAAACCAGGGGGTTGAGTATGGTCAGCAAGCCGGGAGGAGGGAGAAGACAAAGGGGGTTGGAGGGGGCAAGGCCTTCCTCGGGAGGGTCAGGTGTCTTTGGAGAGTAACAGCGGGAATGGGCCAGCCACCCACAGCGCCCACTGGAAGCCGGAGACGTTTCTGTCACCACCGAGGAGGATGTGGGATTTTGTGCCTTAGAAGTGGAACTCTTCCTCTGGGAGCTGGAGGCTCAGCAGGACTGTGGGAATGGAGGGTGGGGGGCCACGCAGAGGTGATGGGGCTCTGAAGGTGGTGGGTCCTTTCTGCCCACTGAGTTCCTGATCTCTTGGGTTGCCCAATATTGGGTCGGTGAGGGAAACGGCTTAGAGAGGAATAGCTCAAACGGTTCAGGGATAGGAGCACTGGCTGCTCTTGCAGAGAACCTGGGTTCAGTTCCCAGCACCTACATGGAGGCTAACAACCATTTGTAGTTCCCGTTCTAGGTGATCCAGTGCCCTCTTCTGGCCTCTGCAGGCATTGTATGCCCATGGTGCCCTTACATACATGCAGGCAAGCACTCATACACATAACATAAAAATAAATCTGAATTGGAGGGATGGCTCAGCAGTTAAACACTGGCTGCTCTTGCAGAGGCCCTGGGTTCAGTTCCCAGGACACACATGGTGGCTATTAACCATCTGTAACTCCAGTTCCAAGGGATCCGACGCCATCTTCTGACCTCCATGGACATTGCATGACACAGGTGCACCTACCTACATGCAGGCAATACACTCGTACATAAAATAAAAATAAAGATATTTTAAACAAAAGTAAAAATGAATAAATACATCTTTGAAATAACTTGTACAATGGGTGTGAGGGGGTGGGGGGTCTTGAACCCTGCTCAGATGACTGTTAAACACCCTGAAAATGTCATAAAAAAAAGCTCTGTTTGCCTGGTTCTCAGATGGGAACACACATCCCACACAACAGGCTGACACCAGCACAAACCAAGCAAAGGTCCACCTCACCTTCCCTGGAGGCCCAATGGGCTCCTGCTTCTCTGTGACAGGATTTCATGTAGCCCAGGCTGGCCTCGAACTCTCCAAGTAGCCAAGGATGACCTTTAAATTCTGATCCTCCTGCCTCTACCTCCCAAGGGCTGGAATGACAGGTGTGTGCCACACACCTCCTTCTAATGGGCTCTCAATTGACACTTTTTTTGGGTACCTGTCTGTGTAATATCTCAATTCTCCTGACATCCCTGCACACCATGAAGCTGATTTCACAGGTGAGGAAACAGACAGAAATGAGGTCAGTTGGCCAACTTTGCACTGTGCAAACAAATGGCAGAAGTGAAATTCGAACCTCAGTGCTCCTGCCTCAGTGTCTCCCTGCTATGGGGAACTGGGTGGTTCTCTGGTTACCCACACTCCCCCTGGGTAAGCGCTAAGTGTTTTTTTTTCTTTCAAAAATTTTACTTTATAAGTATGTGTTTTGCCTGCATGTATGTAAGTGCACTACATGAGTGTAATGCCCATAGAGGCCAGAAGAGGGCTTCGGATCCCTTGGAACTGGAGTTACAAATGGTTGTTAACTGCCATGTGGGTGCTGGGAACTGAACCTGGGTCCTCTGCAAGAGCAGCCGGTGCTCTGAACTGGTGAGCCATCTCTCCAGCCCCTCTAGATGTTTCTAAGTTAGCATCTATACCTGTTAATGCCAGGTATTCTTGATGGTTTGATGGTGGTGGACCCCAGTGGGGTCTCTCCCCCACATTCCTCCATCGTCACTGACTCCCATTTATTTCTGACGAAGCTCCAGGGTCCACTGAACCTGCCTTTTGTTCATCTCCTCAGCTGTGCAGGTCAGAATCTGAGAGTGGTCCTGGACTCCTGCCTTCCCTGGCTCCCGCCTCCCAGACTGCTGATTCCCCTTCCCCTTAACTCCATAAGGGAGAGCAGAGGATCTGCCCACTTCCCTCCTCCATCCCTCATCCAGGCTACCCTTATCTCTGACTGCACAGGCTGAATAACATGCAAACTGATCTCTTGACTTTCCACACTGGTTTGAACCCCCTCCCACTTCCTCCTGCCCCATACCAAACCCACAAGTGACAGCTGCCATCATACCACTCAGAGCAGCACCTTGTCAAAACCTGCCTAAAACCCACCTGAGTCTCTGATGTAATTGTAATAAATCTAAATGTCCCCAAGGCAACCAGCACATAGCCTCCATCCATCCTTCCACCCCATCTTCCCACCATACTCTCTGTCTCAGACCCTATTTCTTTTATATATATATATAATTTTTGTGCATTCCATGTAACACATCTTTTTTAACTTTTTCAATTAATTTTTATTTTATGTATATGAGTATTTCGCCAGCATGCATATAAGTGCACCTGCATCATGCAATGCCCACAGAGTACAAAAGACGGCATCAGCTCCTCTGAAGTCATGGACAGTTGTTACCTACTATGTGAGTGCTGGGATTCGAATCTAGATCTTCTGAAAGAACAGCCAGTGCTCTTAACTGCTGAGCCACCTCTCTAACCCCATACAACACATTTTAAAAATATTTTATTTATTTTTATTTTATGTGTATGAATGTATTGCCTGCATGTGTGTAAGTGCACCCATGTTGTGCAATGCCCATGGAGGTCAGCAGAGGGCATCGGATCCCCTGGAACTGGAGTTACAGACAGTTGTTAGCCGCTATGTGGAACCTGGGAATTGAACCCATGTCCTCTGCAAGAGGAGTCAGTGCTCTTAACTGCTGAGGCATCTCTCCAACCCCATACAATACATCTTAATCATATTTGGACACCCTCCCCCATCTGTCATGTATGTAAGCCTATCAAGTTTGTGTCCCCAGATGTCCCTGGGTGTGAGTTCACCCACTGGAGTCCAATCAGCCTATCTAGAGTCCCTTAAAGATGCCCAACTCCCCCTCTCCCAGCAGTGATCATCTGCCAATAGTTCCTCAGCTAAGGCTGGGACTTCTTACCCATTTCCCCACTTCTATTCTGGGTTTTTGTCTGGTTTGAGATTGCATGGGTCTTGTGCATGCTGTCACCACTGCTGTGAGTTCCTGTGAGCAAGTTCCCAGCTGCCTGGAAAACTCTTGCTTCCTTGTGGATCAGACCCCCTTTTTTTAATGTCCTCATCATGGCTAGTGCCTGTCCACCTCAAGGCTGGTCTTTTCTGTTCCCTCTGCCTAGAATACACTTCAAATCTAAACTCCTGAAGGCATTCTTTTCTGGTTTCTCTCTCTCTCTCTCTCTCTCTCTCTCTCTCTCTCTCTCTCTGGCACTAATCACTGTTGGATGTCCTCATACAAGTCTGTCAGCAACAGGAGTGTCACTTCTGATGAGAAAATGAGTGAGATTATTTCAAACTTAATTTTTTTAAAAAATATGTATATGTGTTTTGCCTGCGTGTATGTAAGTGCACTAGTGTCATGCAGTGCCCACAGAGGTCAGAAGAGGGCATCGGATCTCCTGGAACTGGAGTTACGGACAGTTGTTAGCTGCTGTGTGGGTGCTGGGAATCAAACCCAGGTCCTCTGCAAGAACAGCCAGTGCTCTTAACCGCTGAGGCAACTCTCCAATCCCCCAAATTAATTCTTTCTAGAATTTCTGCATCCTTCACTTCCCTCTTCAGACCTGAGGGTTGTCTCAACATGCATCCCTCAGACAGCACACAGCCAGAAGACAGGGAAGCCCAACTCCTGGAGTCTGACTGCCAGATCCCTGCAGAGGCTGCCTCAGACCTCAAGGGATGGAACAGCAGGAATGGCAAAGTCCTACTGCCACATTTCAATGAGAGTACGGGGCCTAGGGGTTGGAGAGGTGGTTAAGAACACTGGCTGCTCTCACTGAGGACCCAAGTTGGATTCCCAGCGCTCACATAATGGTTAATGTGTATCCATAACTCCAGTTCCGGGAAATTCTCTTCTGACCTCCGAGGGCACTGCATGCACATGGTGCACCTAAACATAAAAGGAGGCAAACACTCATGCACATGAAAATACGTACTTTGTATCTCAATAGGGATTGTGTTTAAGGAAGCCACAGGCCTCCTCCAAGGCACTGACACATCCTCTTGCCTTGATGGTCTCCTCAGCCATCCTCCCAATGAACCTCGGGTATTTTCTGAGGCATCATCTCATTTCCATTCAGTCCACTTATTAGTAGAGATACGTCATGTATTTATACCATTAAAAAAAGATTTCTTTTTAATTATGTGCATGTGGGTGTGTATGGGCGCGCAGGTTTTGCGGAGCGCCAGCTGCTGGCTGGTGCCTGTCTCTCTTGCGCCGCTGGGGCGGGTCCTGCGCGCCGCGTTGCTGAGGGTCTCCACGGCTACTGGATGCTGGCGACTCTACTGGTCACTGCGCTTCCAGGCGTGTTCCGTTCCAAGCTACCAGGCACTCCCTCTAGGTTCGAGATCCGTCGGCCGCCGGGTCATGAGGGGAGGTGAGGGAATGGCGAAAGCAGGGTCTTCGCGAGTGAATGTTTACGAAGGGACAGCCCCCTCCGGAGAGACTGAATAAGAGACTGGTAGAGCTCAGCTCCTGATGCAGCTCCAATTTATTGAGGGGAAAACCAGGATATTTATAGTGTGAAGGCAGTGGCAAAAGCCTTAGTTGATAGGTGCTTTGTAGGATGCCCCATTTGCATGTGGTGGTGGGCTTCTGCCAGGCTGTCAGACAGTGCCTGATTATCACACAGGAAAACCTGGCAGTTTATGTATCTGTGACGGCCACTTCAAAGATGAGTCAGGAAGAGAGTAGGAAGGCGCCCTGCTGAGAAAAGGAGTCTCTGCATAGAAATGCCGAGCCCCTTGGGCTATCCGGACATGGAGAGACTTTGACCTAACACAGCAGGGGTCCCCAACAGGTGTGTCTCCATGTGGGTATGTGCACGTGAATGCAGATGCCCGTGGAGGCCAGAAGAGGGTGTTGGGGCCCTGGAGCTGGAGTTACAGGGGGTTGTGAAACACCTGAAGTGGATTCTGGGAACTGAATTTGGGGAATGAGCACTCTTAACCACTAGCCATCTCCCCACCACATCTATACCATCTTTGAGTTCACACAGTTTTTTAAAGCTTCCAGAACACAGCCCAGTGCAGTATCTGCAACTCTCGCTGAACAGTTCCCAAAGCCCTTACAACTGCTCCCCACCTTTGAGACCCTAACCCTCAACACTACCTGGTCCAGCTCCTGGACCCCTGGCCTCCCCCAGAGAAATTTTTGTTTTATTTTGTTCTGAGACAGGGTCTCATAACCCAGGCTGGCCTCCAGCTCACCATGTAGCTAAGGATGACTTTGAACTCCTGACCCTCTTACCTCTACTTCCTGAGTGCTGGGGTGACAGGTGTGCACCACCAAGCCCAGTTTATGCACTACTGGGGGTAGAACCCAGGGCTTCATGCATCCCAGGAAACTTCTCTACCCACTGATCCACATCCCCGGCCTGTCTGCTCTGAGCCCTTGCTGGGAAGCCCCATCTCCCCCGAGTGGAACGTCCATCTAGGGCAACCTTCTGCATCCAATATTAGGATCCGCAGTTCTCCACAGGGACAGCTGCTTCCTGGTTTATGCCCAGTCTCTCTACCAGGTAGGTACCTTACCCATCTTCTATCTTTTTCCAGACTCAGTCTTACTCAGCTCCTGGGTTCTGGTTTAAACAGTACCTCTGCATTCTGTGACAGCATACTGAGCTGGGTGCCCCACCTCTGAGCTACCCCCCACCATGTGTCCTCCTGAACCCTTGCAGTGGCACATAACCCTCTGGCCTAGACTCACCAGCATCCTTGCCCCTACCAGACAGGGAGCCCACTGAGGGCAGGGACCAGAGCTGGCTCAGTTGTCTCCCCACTGTCCAAGGCTGGGCCTGACTCTGGGAGGTGTCAGGAAATGTCTGCAAGAATGATGCTTATCTCTCTCCAGTCCTCTGCCTCCCTGGCCTGTCCTCCAGACTCAAGAGTTCAACCCTTGGATGAGTGCCTTTTCCTCTCCCTCCCTCCCTTCTCCTTCCCTCTTTCCCCTTCTCTTCCTGTCTCTTTTCCTTCCTCCCTCCCACTCTTTCTCTCAGCCCCACCCTCCCTTCTGTCCCAAGAGCTGGCTTCTGTTTTTCTCTGGGTCACTGTTCAATGCTCGGTCAGCGAACACAGGAACACAGGTGTCTTTGTGCCAAAAGTCTCCATTTCCACTCAGCTGTCCACTGTCTCTTGCCCAGGTCCTGCTTTAAAGATGGGGCTGGGGGTGGGGGCGGGAGCGGGGGGATGGCCGCTGTGTGTGCCAAGGATGAACCAAGAATGGAGACCCAGCTTAGCCACCTGGGGCACGGACGTGGTCACGGCACCTCCTTGTGGCCATATCCGAGAACAGCACCTTTCTCAGGCCTTCAGAGGCCTGGTGAAGAGAGTTCTGTCAAGAACATGAGGGGTGCTCAGGAAATAAGGGGCGCTCTGCTGTGTCTGCAACCAGAACTAGGGTCCCCAGGGTCCCAGCTAGGGGTAGAGAGAAAGGACCAAGAGTCCCAGATCCCTCCCAGTTCACTGCTATGTGACGCTCTGGGTTGCAGGTCTATCATAAAATCAGTCCTAAGCATACTAAGGAATGGCAGCTTGTCAGGGGGCCAGCCCACAGGCACCGTCCTGCAGCCGGCCTGGAGGGTGTTCAGCGCCTGCTCTGCCTCCTGTCGCTTCTCTCTGCAGCAGCTGGAAGGATGCTTAGAAAGTGGAAATTGGCTGGGCTCCCGGAACGGAAGACCTCGGAGACCTGCAGTCACTGCTAGAATAAAATCCAAGCATTCACCTCCACAGTCTGGCCCAGACCCAGTTCAGACCCTGCACAGGTAGATCCCTGGCCGGCCAAGTTTATTCTCAGCTCCCGGCTACCGGCTCCCTCCGCCAGGGGGCAGTGCTTCTACAATAAGGATTTGTCCTCTGCTCTCTGTGGCCGCTGCTCAAAGACCACCTGCCCAGGAACCTTCCTTCCCGTTAACCCTAAGACAGAAGCAAATTAAAAAACCTCTGCGCTGGGGATGTAACTCACAGAGCAACTGCCTAAACTTCAATAAGGAGAGGTTGGGGGTGTGGCTCAGTGGTAGAGCCCCTGCCTAGAGTCCCCCAGTGAGGGGCTGGGGTGTAGCTCAGTGGTAGAGGCCCTGGCTAGGATCCACCAGTGAGGGGCTGGGGTGTAGCTCAGTGGTAGCCCCTGGCTAGGATCCCCCAGTGAGGGGCTGGGGTGTGGCTCAGTGGTAGAGCCCCTGCCTAGACTCCCCCAGTGAGGGGCTGGGGTGTGGCTCAGTGGTGGAGCACCTGCCTAGAGTCCCCCAGGGAGGGGCTGGGGTGTGGCTCAGTGGTGGAGCCCCTGCCTAGGATCCCCCAGTGAGGGGCTGGGGTGTGGCTCAGGGGTGGAGCACCTGCCTAGAATCCCCAGGGAGGGGCTGGGGTGTGGCTCACGGGTGGAGTCCCTGCCTAGACAACCTGGTGAGGGGCTGGGGTGTGGCTCACCAGGTAGAGTGCTTGCCTAGCATTGAAAAAAAGTGACAGTCACAAGTACCTCTCTCTCAATCTCTATCTATAGATAGATTGCATTTGTCCTTTTCTCCCAGTGAATGTCCCAAAGGCAGGGGCTCCAGCCTCTGCTCACCCCAGACTCCTGGCACCTGGAGGAGGGTCAGACAAGGATTCTCAATGAGTATTTACTGAATGAATAATTAACTCGGGGCTCAATTGTCCCATGGGAACCTGAGGGAGGCAAAGTTCCTGCCCTCCAGGCCTGTCTAATTAGGAAAAAGAAGACCTAGAGAGTTGGCCTGTGAGGGCAAGATCACAAACAGGTCAAGGAGTACCGTCTGCCCAAAGACTGGGAGAATCAGGGAAGGCTTCCAGGTCCCTGAGAAACAGTACATTCTTGACCGCCCGTTACCAACATCAAGCCTCTCCTGGAAGTTTCCCCAGCCTCTCCACTTCTTGTACAAGGCAGCAAAAACAAATCTAGAGCCCCCTGGTGGCAGATGCTTAGTATGAACAGTCAAGTTGACCACCGTTGGCTGAGAACCTTGAACACTGGGTCCCCACAGAGGTCTGATGGGGGCCCAGGCGGGCAAGTTCCATTTTCACAGGAGGAAATAGCAGATTAGAGAGGCGGAGGCGGGGACCCTGCATGAGCTTTGTCTCAAGTCCAAGCTTGGGTGCCCTCCTCACCCACAAGACACTAGAACTGGACAAGGTGGTCCCCCTTTCACGGATGGGGAGGTAAGAGTCTTTGTGGTCCCTTCGAGGTGAGTGCCTTGTGACCCCTTACAGCAAATGAGGTCACCACCAGGATGAAATAAGAGGGGCCTGTAAGGGCCACAAAGTGTGAACTGAAGCTGTAAATGATGGAGCGATTAGAACTTCCCGTCGTGGGAGGCGTAATGTTAGAGGCAAAATGATCTTGACTCAACTTTTTATTTTATTAAACATTTTATTTTAGTGTATGAAGGTATTATCTGCCTGTAAATGCACCCATGTCATGGAGTGCCCACAGAGGTCAGAACAGGTGCTGGATTCCCCTGGAATCAGAGTTACAAGGAGGTTGTTAGCTGCCATGTGGGTGCTGGAAATCGAACCCAGGTAGGTCCCCTGGAAAAGCAGCCAGTGCTCTTAACCATTGAGCCATCTCTCCAGTTCCTTGAGCCAACTTTTACAAAAAGACTTTATTTTGTGCATGAATGTTTTATCTGCATGTATGTAAGTGCCTCACGTGTATGCAGTACACTCAGAGGCCAGGAGACAGTGTCAGATCCTCTGGAACTGGACCAGGTAGTTATGAACCACCATGTGGGTACTGGGAATTGAACCTGGGTCCTCCGTAATAGGCAGTGCCCTTAACCACTGAGCCATCTCTCCAGCCCATCTTGAGTTTCCTTAGTCCCTTTAATAGTTGTTGCTCACTACCTCCACATCTGTCCTAACATCCTTGGGAATATGTTGCCCCTAAACAGTCACTGGTTTCCAGCAACCCGAACGGCTAAGAAAGTCATAAGAGTCCCTGAGACCCACAGCAGGGGTTCCCACCCGGCTGTAACCACCCACCTGATGCTCCCACCAACCCTATTTGGAGATGGCTTGATTTAGGACTTCCTATTGTTCCTAGGAGTTTATGTAACAGCTTAAGCTGTTGCTGGGGGGACCTGAATCCATGTTTCCCAGCCATGGTCACTTCTACCTGACTCGGAAGAAAGGATCTGATTCCCTCAGAAGCTGTTTTACCCTGATGAGAGGGAGTCTTGTGGTGCTGTGAATAAGTACTCATTTCATCATGTGACTTTGTTTACCTAATTTGGGCAAACAGAAAATGTACTAGAAGGGTGTGCTTGGAGAGGGTCAGGGCCATCCTGGGCCAGCAGAGACCTCACAGAACTGGCAGAGATCAAGGCCATCAGCTTCCCCAGCACCACCTCAAACCCCAGAAACTTGGCCTGGGGCTCCATCCTCCTCCAGGTGCAGACATCCCAGCCATCTTTCTGTGAGGCACAGGCTGCTCCCCAGGGCACAGAGTCACTGAGAGGCCTGCTCATTCCAGAGTATGCTCACTCTGCAGGGCACTGGTCACTCCACAAGACGGGGTTCAGTCCACAGGACAGAGACAGCTGCAGGGTGCAGGTAGTTTTGCAGGGTACTGTTACTCTGTGGGGCACAGATGACTCCCTGGGGCACAGTGGCCCTGCAGGCAGAGGGTACTGCAAGGTACTGTCACCGCAGGGCTCAGGCCCCACAGGACAGAGTCACCAGCACAGGCACCATAGGGCTTGGGCCCCGCCCCTCCATCCCTCCGCTCACTCGCAGGCACAGGGTCCCGGCCGGGCCGCGGGGGCCGCGGGGTCGCAGGCCGGGCTCCCGGGAGGCTCCTCGCACGGTCCCCGGCGGCCCTTGCCGATGGCCA
>NW_008348313.1:2815360-2923697 GCF_000622305.1 Nannospalax galili
GCCCCGCAGCGGGAACAGGCGCCGGGACGCGGGGGCCTCACGGCCGGGGCCAGCGACAGCCGCTCGGCCGAGTGCACCAGGTCCAGCACCGCCGACGGGCGCGCCGCCTCCAGCCGCTTGAGCAGATCGCGCGCGTGTCCGCGGAAGGCCTCGGGCGCGTACACGCAGTCCTCGGAAAAGTAGCGCAAGCGCCGGAAGTGCGCGTACAGCACCACCTCCTTCTGCGACGCCAGCTGCAGCGGCCGGCAGCGCGGCAGCGCGCACCCCTCGCCCCCCGAGCCCAGGCCCCCGCCGCGGGCCAGTCGCCCCGCGTCGCCGCGCAGGAAGTTCATGAGCACCGTCTCCGCCATGTCGTCCGCGTTGTGACCTGAGGGGGAGAGTGGGGTGAGGGGCTGAGACCCAGGCAGGGAGACCCCGGGACCAAGGAGACCCCAGGACCCAGAGAGACCCCGGGACCCAGGGAGACGCCGGGACCCAGGGAAACCCCGGGACCAGAGAGACCCCAAAACCAGAGAGACCCCGGGAGCGGAGAGACCCCGGGACCCAAGGAGACCCCGGGACCCGAGAGACCCCAAAACCCAGGGAGACCCCGGGACCAGGGAGACCCCGGGACCCAAAAAGACCCCGGGACCAGAGAGACCCCAAAACCCAGGGAGACCCCAGGACCCAAGGAGACCCCAAAACCCAGGGAGACCTCAAAACCCAGGGAGATCGCAGGACCAGAGAGACCCCGGGACCCAGGAAGATCCCGGGACCCGGGGAGACCCCTGGACCGCAGGGAGACCTCAGGACCCAGAGAGACCCAGGACCCAGGGAGTCCCCAAGACCCAGAGAGACCCCAGGACCAGGGAGACCCCGGGACCAGGGAGACCCCAGGACCAGAGAAGCGCGTGGAAGTGGGGATCTCAGGACCCAGAGAGAGGGGAGAAAGGGAGTAAGACCCGGAGAGCGAAGAAGGGGCCTGGAGACCCCCATTCAGTAAGAGTAGGGCAGTGGGGGTGGGCCATGGAGATCTGCATCCTGTCCCTAGAGCAGCCAGGACTCAGAAGGCAGACAATAAGAATGGCACTAAAAACATGCTTGTGGAGGGTCTGGAGACGTGGCTCAGCCAAGAGCACCAGCTGCCCTTGTAGAAGTCCGGGTTCGATTCCCAGCACCCACGTGGCAGCTAACAACCGGCCAGAACTCCAGTTCCAGGGGATCCGACGCCCTCTTCTAGCCTTCACAGGCATTGCACACACGGGTGTACTTGACACGTACAGGCAGCACACTCGTACACAGGAAATAAAGATGAGTTTTTTAAAAGATGGCAGGAGAGAAGCCCGCCAAGCCCACCCCACTCCACTTCCCCACCAGGCTCCAGTAGCAAAACGGACCATGCGCACGTCCTCCGGCTCCTCCAGGCTGTCCTTTCCCATGCCCCCCTCCCCCGCTGTCCTCCCACGCCCCGGCTGTCCTTACCCCCACCCCCGCAGTCCTCCCACGCCCCCAGCTGTCCTCCCCCCAACCCGCACTCCTTTCCCACGCCCCGCGCTCACCAGTCACTATGTGCGTGGCTCCCACCAGGCGCGCGCCCTCTTCCAGCGCGCGGCGCCGCAGCACCCCGCAGAAGGTGCAGCAGTTGCGGCTGCGGCCAGAGCCAGCCGTGCTGCGGGCCACGGCGTCCATCGTCCAGCCCCCGAAGAGGTCGGCGTAAGCCACGACGGTGAGCGGTAGCCCCCAGCGCTCTGCCTGGCTGCGCACGGCCGCCAACGCCGCGTCCCGGTAGCCGCCGATGCCCTCGTCCACCGCTACCAGCTGCAACGCGATGCCCAGGCGCGGCGCGAGCGCGCGCAGCACGTGCGCCAACACGGTGGAGTCCTTGCCGCCCGAGGCGCCCACGGCCACTACGGCCCCGGGCGGCAGCAGGCGGCCCGCGAGCACCGTGCGCAGCACCTCGGCCTCGAAGGCGGCGCAGAAGCAGGAGCCGCACAGAGCCTGTCCAGAGCGCGGCCGGCGTAGGGCGGCGCGGGCCACACCGCAGGAGGCGCAGGTCGGGGCTGGCATCGCGAGGCCGGGGTGGGAGAGACGCGGGTCAGCGAGACGTGTGGGTTACCCTGGACGTGTGCACTGCGGAGAGAGGAGAGGGTCACCGGAACGTGTGCACTGCGGAGGAGAGAGGAAAGGGTCACCCGGACGTGTGCACTGCGGAGGAGAGAGGAGAGGCTCCGCTGGGATGTGTGTAGTGTGGGGAGGCTGCCGAGATGGCGGCCTGAAGGGAGTGGCCCTTGCACCGTGTGCACACAGGAAGGGCGCCCCTCTGCAGGAGGCGCTTCTTCACCATACACCCAAGGAGTTGATTATGGGGTCACAGAGGAAGAGGGGTGCATTCAGGGGGTGCACAGACTTAAATTATAAGTCCGGTCCAGAGAGTGACCTGGTGCCTTTAAGGGCCTATTGCACAGCATCCAGGGAGACCACTCTTGTTAAATCCCTGACCAGAAGGACCTGGGTCTCCAGGGCAACTCAGAGGTTGGGATGAAGCGGTCCCAGAAACTCTGAGGACAGAGGGTTGCAGCTGTTTGGATTGGGAGAGGAGAGGGTCACCAGGACCTGTATACTACAGCCTCTAGGCCTGGACTCAACCATAATTCCATACACACAGGCTCATAGGGCAATGGGTCAACCCATCCTTGGCCCTTTCCATCTCCTTTCCTGCTTCCTCTCTCCTCCTCCAGCCAAGCTTCTAACCCCCCTCCTTGGTCCTGTCTGTCTCCTGAGCCCATAAAAACTGGGCTTGGTGCCCTCCTCAAGCCACCGTCATCTCCAACCTGAACCGTAGCCATCCCGAACCACTGCAGAAACCTCTTTCCATTCAGAGCAGCCCAGGCTGTTCCTAGGATGGCAGTTACCTTGTGACTACGTGTGTACTGTGTGTAACTCTGGAACACGGCCCTGCAGACATGTAACCAGCATCTCTACCCCACCCCAAATCCCTGATTCCTTTAACCACATGATGTTCTCTTGCCATGAAGGGGGGCGGTGCAATACCCCTAATCTACCCTCAGACCTCACACCCAGATCCCCCAAAATGAACACAGCAAATCCTGTTGGCAGCTTCAACACAGATTCGGAAGCGGGACAGTCTCACCGGCTCCATGGCCAACATCATAATTTGGGCCATCTCTCCCCAGAGAATTGTAGGAGGCTCCCCACTTGTCTCCCTGCCTCAACCTCCCCTCCCTTACATGTGCTCTTCTACACACAACAGCCAGCCAGTCACTTTGTCCAGAGAGCTCACACTGTCACCAAGCCCAGCAAGGTGCCCTTGGTGACTCACCTGCCACGGCCCATCCACCATGACTGAGTATCACCCCCTGAAATTTTTTCTCCCCCAGCTTTTGACATTTCCTTTTCTCTCCCCTGGCCTCCTTCATCTCCACAAGCCCTGCCCAGCACCCCTCTGAATCTTCAGACTCAGATGTCCCTCCAGGCTCAACCCCCAAATTACCCACTGAGGATCCAGCCTGGAGCATCTTTCAGGTGCCCTTGAACCCGTCTGTCCCTTCTGCCCAGCTTAACTCTGTCTCCAGAGTGCAGTCACCATCTTCTACCCAGCACTTCTGCAGAGAAGGATGTCAAATCACTCAGGGTCCTAAGTCACCTGGTCCTATGGGGGGGTCAGTCCCATCCTGAGGGAGGGAGACCCTGGCAGCCCATGACGTCTTCAAGTAGTTTTAGATTTGTTTGGTTTGGTTTGAGACGGGGTTTCACTATGTAGCTCTGGCTGGAACAGGCTATGTAGACCAGGCTGGCCTAAACCAGGGAAGCGAGTAGTTTGGGGATGGGATCTGATCTCATCCCACAGGTTTTAAGAGGATTCCTCTGACTGCAAGGAAGAACTTAAGGGCACAGGCAGGAAGCCAGGGAGACCATGGCGGTAGTCTTGGGCTGATGGAGTGAACCAGGCCTATGCTCAGTACATACTGGGATGATAGTAAAGCAAGAATTGTGAAGACTTGTGTCCTGACAGGTTGCAAACCCCAGGGGTGCCTCTGGGTTGCTGCCTTAAGGGCTAGAGGGATAATAGAGGATGGGTCTCCAGGGCCTACTCGGCTGGATCCAAGAGGAAGCAACCGGTCTATCCAGACCCTGTAAACAGGCGGCCTAGTAAGAGGCCGCTAGAAAGGGATCCTGGCCAGAAGGCGTCTGGACATGCATGAGTTGGAAGTCACAGACACCCCCTAGAGACACCCTCAACCCTCCCCGGGGTCCCACAACCCAGACCCGGCCCGACCCGCTGCAAGAAGACTCACCCTGACCACCGGGCGCACTCCACCGCCAGCACGCGGAAGCCAGGCGCGGAAACTGCTACAAGACTACAACTCCCACAAGGCCTTGGGGGCTGCCCCGCCTATAGCTTCCAGAATGCAACAGCCCTGGCAGGGAGCCTGTCACTCTCTCGGGGCTTCTTGACCTACAACTCCCAGAAGCCCTTAAGGACACAGCTTTGCTGTTACTGTGGCAACGCATGGTGCAAAGGCGGGATGCTTGAAATCGGAAGTGGTTGCGGTCTAATTTCTAGTTTTTGTGGGAGAATTATAAGCTTCAGGGAAGCGGAAGGAGCCCAAGGAGTCACACCGCTAAGCACGCGGTTGTAATATACATTATGTTAGTAAACTGCTGTGTGCTGTTTGAATTCACTGAGCAGTGGCGTTTCAGGTGGGGTTCTCCCCCCCTCCCCCGTTTCACATCCATGCATGCATGATGGTCTTGGAATGTCCTCTGAGATCCCTTGTCTGGATCAGGATGACCCACCTGACAGGGTAAAGAAAACATCAAAACAGCCCAGGAGTGGAAATAACACTCTTGATCTAGGAATGTAAATGGTCAGAATTCAATCACTGTGTCCCTGAACACAGCTGGGGGATGAATAATTTCCAGGCAACTTCCCAAAGCTGAAGACTCAGCTGCTGTTTAGTAGCCAGTGCTCTTGCAGAGGATTCGGGTTCAGTTCCCAGCATCTACATGGAGGCTAACAACCATCTGTAACTCCAGGCCCAGAGGATCTGACACCTTCCTCTGACCTCCTAGGCATTGCATGACACAGATGCATTTACATACATTTCATGCAGGCAATACACTCATACACATAAAATAAAAAATAATTTTAAAAAAATTGGTCTTTTTGAGACAGGGTCTCTCTGTAGTCCCAGGGGCCTGAAACTTGCTATGTAGACCAGGCTGGCCTCCAACTCACAGAGATTCGCCTGCCTCTGCCTCTCGGGTTCTGGGATTAAAGGCGTGTGCCACCACTCCCGGCTCATAATAAAAAGTTTTTAAGAAGAAAAGAATGCGTTTACAAAGACTCACTGGGGTAAGTGCAGAGGTCTGCAGACAAACCAAAGACAAAGTGGGTGGAGAGGCCCTGGAGCTGCCCCCGCCCTCCCTCGGAACCCGGACAGCTCTACAGGTCAGGGTCAGCTCCTGCTGGGGTAACATCAGGCTCTGCAGAGTCAGTTCCCTTCCCAGGTCAGACAGTTCTGGGTACACTTGGTCTGTCATGAGGTAACAATAAAGCCCTGCCCACTGTCTACTACCCTCTTGCTGCACAGATGTTGGCCTGGAGGTTTCCAGGGCCCAGCAGGAAGCCCTCAGTCCTCGTCAGAGAGCTGCAGACCCTCCAGCTCATGCTGTGGTCCCTGGGCCAGCTGCCACAGTTCACTAGGGTCCAGCCCCATCCCTGTGCCTTCATCCTCTGAACTCCGGTACCCTCGTCCTCTTTCTCTTCCTCCTGGACTCCCTGCTGAGCTCTCGGGAGCCTAGGTACCCCTTTCTCTGAGAAGTCTGTACTATCCTCTTCAGCACTGTCCAACTCAAACAGGTCTTTAAACTCCTACCTGTTGGGCTGGAGAGATAGCTTAGTGATTAAGAGCACTGGCTGTACTTGCAGAAGACCCGGGTTTGAATCACATGGCTGCTAACAACCATCTGTAAGTCCAGTTGGGAGGAGAACCCATGCCCTCTTACGTCCATGTGCATTGCACGATATGGGTGCACTTACATACATGCAGGCAGTACACTCATACATAGCACACACCTTTAATCCCAGCACTCGGGAGGCAGAGGCAGGCAGATTTCTGTGAGTTAGAGGCCAGCCTGGTCTACAAAGTGAGTTCCAGGGCAGCTGGGACTACAGGAAGATCCTGTCTCAAAAAGGCCAAATAATAATAATAACAATATTAATAATGATAATAATAAATATAAATAAAAAATTTTAAATTCCTTCCTATGTTCCATTTTCCTCCTTTTTTTTGCTTTTTATTTTAGTTTTATGTATATATGTGTATTGCCTGCATATATGTAAGTGCACTGGTGTCATGCAGTGCTCATGGAGGTCAGATGGGGCATCAGTTTCCTTGAAACTGAATTACAGAAGGTTACTAGCCCCCATGTGGACCCTGGGATTTGAACCCAGGTCCTCTGCAATAGCAGCCAGTGCTCTTAACCACCTTGAACTTTACCTAAAGGGTGTGCTTCTGAGCCTAAGGACCAGCTCTCTTAGCTGAAGGACAGAGACCCTGAGTGCTGCAAGTTTCTGCTGGAGAATGGTCAGCGTCTGCTGTTCTTCAGTGACTCAGACAGCTCTGAGGGAGAGGAGCAGTTCCACTCCCTGGCAGACATGCTGCGGAAGCAGGTGGGGGGGAGGGGGAGGGGGAGGAGGAGGAGGAGGAGGAGGAGGACAATGGAGGAGAGGAAGAGGACCGAGCTTGTTATTGTGACCCTCACCAAGTTGGGGAAATGGAAGCAGGGTAAGGCAGCACCTTGTTCCTCAGCTGTTCCATGACGTCATGCAGGCATTCCAAGCAGCTGTGGCCACCACCCAAGGAGAACAAGAGGCTGCTGAGGCTTGCAGATTACAGGTCACAGAGTGCTGTGTTCAATGCACTGGTCACCTTCTGCATTAGAGACCTCTTTGGCTGTCTTCAGAAGCTGCTATTTGGAAAGGCACTCAGCATCAGGATGCTGCTGAGGTCCGGCAGCCCTCTCTCCGGGAAGCTCCATGTGGATGTCAAGGTATGGCTAAGTGCAGTCATGCAGCTTGGTGCCTTACTACCTACTTGACCTTTCCCAAGCAGTGCCACATGCTGCTCTAGAGGATGGTGGGTCTGTGGAGAATGAATGAAGAGTCCCTATGGGTCTTGGCCTTCCTGGTACTTATCAGACTCTGCCAACACAAGGATATTGTCTTTGGTCCCATCCTGAAGCAAATGTACATCATGTACGTGAGAAATTGCAAGTTCACCTCTCCTAGTATCCTGCCCCCCCCCCATACACTTCATGCAGCGAGCACTGACCAAACTGCTTGCCTTGAACCCCAGGGTCTCCTACCAACATGCCTTCCTTTACATCCGCCATCTTGCCATCCACCTGCGTAATGCCATGACCTGGTCTGCTCCCACCTCCTGGGGCTCCGAGTCTGCTTTTCTCCAGGGAGTCTTCCAGTGTCAGATGGGGACTGAGTCAAAGCCTGAGGCCAAAAACTTGCTCACTGTCAGCATGCCAGGTGCCTCCTGGAGCACATGCCACCACCGTCAATAAAATACTTTTTTTTAATGCCACTGGAAGGAATGGATGATTGCAAACCTCATCCAGGAGAAGATGGTCTGTCTGGGACCCTTGTTAACTGTCAGCTGAGTGTTTTCATTCCTGGAGTTTCCATAGTCAGTCTTTGCTGGGTGGCGTGTCTGATCTGATGCTTCCCCTGTCAGCATGCCACTCTATGTTTTATGCTTTCCCTTACGCTTGCTGTTTACTTAACAAACTCACTCATCTGAAACCAAAAGCTATGGTGGATCATTGTCCAAACCAAACATTTCTCCACCACTGAGCAACACCCCAGCCCCTCACTGGGGGACTCTAGGCAGGGGCTCTGCCACTGAGCCACACCCCAGCCCCTCACTGGGGGACTCTAGGCAGGGGCTCTGCCGCTGAGCCACACCCCAGCCCCTCACTGGGGGACTCTAGGCAGGGGCTCTGCCACTGAGCTACACCCCAGCCCCTCACTGGGGGATCCTAGGCAGGGGCTCTAGCACTGAGAACACCCCAACCTTCACTGGGAGATTCTAGGAAGGGGTGCTACCAGGGAACCATGCCCACAGCCCCTAGTTTTTCTAATAACTTTCATCAGCTCTCCCATAGTGCTCCAAGCTGTGTTGTTTTCTTTCTTGTAGAGAAAGCTGTGTGCCTAGGGAAACCCCAAACCTTGGGCTTTACCTGGCTGGATGTCACTGCTTCACTTCAGCTCAGTTCCTTGCTGAGAGTAGGGTGCATCCCTGGCATGACAAACACTACACACTGCGTCTGATTTCTATGTGTTCTGTATCACATTAAGTCTGGAACACCTTTTTATCTCTTGAGGTTGGTTTGTCTGTGAGAGAGAAAGGATAGAAAGTGGTTTTATCAAATGCCCAACATTTGATAAAATGATTATTTCATTTTAAATATTTACTTACTTTTATTTTATGTGTATGAGTGTATTGCCTGCATGTGTGTAAGGGCACCTGTGTTATGCAATGCCCACAAAGGTCAGAAGAGGGCATCGGATCCCCTGCAACTGAAGTTGTCAGCCACCATGTGGGTGCTGGGAACTGAATCTGGGTCCTCTGCAAGAGCAGTTAGTGCTCTAACCACTGAGCAATCTGTCCAGCCCCCTAGGTGTCATCTCTTAAATCTTCCATCACCTGTCTCATTTCTGCACTGGAGACCAAGTTTCTGGTGTGTGGACTCTTGGGCATGAAACCACATGCAAAGTGGTAATGTCTCAGTGGGGGCTGACTAGGGACTTGTTTCTAGTGAGTAGAACACAGTAGGACTGGTTCTACAATGTGGATTACTACCAAGACCCTACAATAAAAGACTGACTGTGGTCCTAAGAGACAGCTCAGCCAGTTGGAGGAGCTTGCCACCAAGCTGTTGGGGAACCCTGCTGTTAAGGTTGGCTCCTTTCTCAGCAGGGGCTTCCTGCTTGACTTACCTAGAAAGTGCCTCCAAGCACGGATGCTTGGCCTTATTTGGAACATGACCTTTGGCATAGTTACCTGCAATAAAACTACCCCCAGGTTTTTTCTATATGATAATTAGGCATTGCCACATAGTGGATGCTAGGATCCTACTACCACAGGTATATAAAGCATACTATGAGTACCTATCAGCTGAAGCATTGGCTGCTGCCTCCACACTATATTTTCCCTAACCCCCACTGAATAAATGGAGGTGTATTACCGAATCTGACTCCCCGGAAGGGCTTTCTTCCGTCAGTGCTCCCTGGCCATCCTGACCCCGTTCGTCACTTCTGCTCCCTTTGCCCTCATGGACCAGTGGCCAACGACCCACGAGGGGAGGGAGGGACCCCTTACCAAGCCTGACCACCCGAGTCAGATCCCCAGAAACAATGTGGGGGAAGAGAACTGACTGAATGTTGTCTGCTGACCTCCACATGTGTGCCAGGGCACTAACTAAATAAATACATGTATATAAAATAAAAGACTGACTTTTCACCTTGTTTGCTTTTTTTTAATATTTTATTTATTATTTTATGTGTATGCACGTATTGCCTGCATGTAGGTGCGTGCACCCATGTCATGCAATGTCTGCAGAGGACAGAAGAGGCTGTTGGATGCCCTGGAACTGGAGTTACAGACAGTTGTTAGCTGCCATGTGGGTGCTGGGATTTGAACCCGGGTCTTCTGTGAGAACAACCAGTGTTCTTAACCGCTGAGCTATCTCTCCAGCCCCTGTTTGCATTCTTTTTAATAAGGCTGTCTTACAGGGAAGTCCATACTTTGAGGAACTGAGGGTGGCCGTAACTCAACCAACCAATATATTTCGAGGAACTAACAGCTACCAACAACCACTGAGTCATTTATTCAGGAAGAAGGTCCCTTCCCTCCAGCCTTGAAATGATTATCAACATCTCCTTTATAACCTGTGAGGGGCCCTGAGCCACAGGACCCACTAAGCTGTGCTCCAATTCCAGAACCAAAGGAATCATGAATTAGTTTTGTTGTATATGAGAGTTTTGCCTACATGTATGCATGTGCCCCATGTGTGTAGTGCCTGCAGAGGCCAGAAAAAGTCACCAAGTCCCCTGGAACTGGAATAATAGACCATGGTGAGCCACTATATGGGTCCGGGGGACTGAACCTGGGTCCTCTGCAAGAACAGCCAGTGCTCTTAAATGGTCAGTGTTCTTAAATGGAGCTTGCTACCAAACTTGACAACATGAATTCAATCCCTGGGACCTATATGGTGGAAAGAGAGAATCAAATCCTGCAAATTGTCATCTGACCTCTACACTTTTGTCATGGAATGTGCCAGCTCACACACTTACACATTAAATAATAATAAATAAACAAATTTTGTTGTTGATTTTTGAAACAGGGTCTCACTATGTAGCCTTGGATTTCCTGGAACTCACTATGTAGATCAGGCTAGCTTTGAACTCACAGAGATCCACCCTCCTCTGCCTCCTGAGTGCTGGGTTAAAGGTGTGCACCACCACACCCAGCTGAAATGTAATAAAAGGGTTGTGTTTTTTATTGGTTTTGGTTTTTTATTCCAAAGAGAGGCAATTTTTAACACATTTTTCCAGAAATAACTTGAAGCAGATTACTTTATATATATATATATACAGTGGATTTTAGGGGGGCAGGGATAGGAATAAGAAATCAAAGACCAAAGGATTTGCCAACATCAGGTCAACTTTGGTAGAATAATGAAGGTTTCCATTAGCTCTGTTCTTTTTTTTTTTTTAATTCTAATGAGTTTATTGGGTATGCTAACAGAGCATAGGGTGTGTGGGGGCAGAAGACTGGGTGCCCCTCCATTTGCGGATGTGCTGGAAAGTCCACACTCAAATATAGATCCTGTGATTTCTCAACAGCAGCACAAAATGGTGAGAGAGGTTCCTCCTGGCGTTCTGGGCTTATATGTCCTTAGCCCCTCCCCCACATGCAGCTAAGGTCCACTGGGTAGGAGAGACAACTGAAGGAAGTGTGACTATAGCTTGCCAGCATAGTGGTCAAAGAACACTTCCAGTTAACATTCTTCCTCCGGCTCATATTCTTTCTGCCAACCTCTTTCGCAAAAGTCCCTGAGCCTTGGAGGGAATGGTAGGTGTGGGATGATCTTCCTCTTATTGTGGCAAGACACTGAACTTTTGGGTCTCTGCATCATCTGTTTCCATGGGCTGTTGGCCCATTTCAGTGGGATTTCATCTACTATAAAAACACACACAGAAAGAAGCAAGAACATCTTAACAGTGGCTGCTATAATAACCTATGGGCATAAACACAAATGTTTAGTTGGTACTTTAGCAGGTGCATCACATCCGTCTAACAAAATACTTGCAATGGGCCTCCCACTGGGGCCTATATCCTCCCCTGCTACAGGGGGTTGGCCTTGTCTATAGTACAAGATGTGTAGTCCACCCCCAGGAGCCGGAATTATATCCAATTGAAAATTTGCTGGTTATATGTACACTAGACACCCCACTATTGCACCAACTGGAACATCTTGTTGGACATGTTGATAGTGCAGTATGTGGGGTCTGTTGCTGAGAATTATAGGGGACTGTTCTCCCGGAGTCATCTGTCACCATGAAAGCCACCCACCCAGTGGCAGGGAGTTTCCAGCTTAGTCCAAGCTTGATTTCTTCCTCTCCCACACCACTTCTGGTGTATAACCAACATTATTGGCAATGGCCTTTATTGTTTTGAGGACCTCTAGGGCCCCTCCAGACTACAGCCCATAGGCGGATGGGGGACAACCCACCTCTGGCACTAGGATTTTCATTTAATAACCAATGGCTTCTGGTAGGGCTTTCTTCCATCCCCACAGGATTCCTTCTGTGCTTAAGGCTTTTTTTTTTTTTACTGTGTATCTGGAGAGAATTTTTCCCCTTTATTCCCATAGTTCCTACAGCTGCTCACTCACTGTGTGAGCATCAGCTGTCTTATGTATTCGATGGGGGAGAGGATCAATCCACTCAGGGATGTTAGGAAGACCAATGACAGCGTGTCTTAGAGAACAGCACAGTACCTCCACCTCCCCTGCCTCTGAAACAGGTAACAACAGCCTGCACTACCCACAGCTCATCCCTGAAGATAAACAGAACAAAGAGGAGAAACCGAATCTGCACCTCTCTTGGGCGCCTCCTCCACGGTGGACATAGGCCGCCATCAGCATTTCCAGACCAGAGACTGTTCTGTGTGACCAGGCTCCACGGAGCATCCCACAGCGCAGCCTCCATCGGCACCATGGACAGAAGCTCGCCCCTTTTGCCTTGGGCTCCCCAGGACCCGTGTTGCCTCTCACCCAGACATTGCTGTCCGCTGGATCTATCCTTCCTGCCTTTGCTGGAAAACTGAGGGCACAATGTGAATGTGCCCTATCGAATGAATGGCCAAATGAATGAGTGAATGAATGGACGTGATCTTGTCCCTCACACCATGGACAGATGATAATTCATAAGCATTGAATTGATCCTAGCAGGTAAAAGTTGACAAAGAGACTCCCTGTGCAGACGGGAGCATGAGAACCCATGGACTTGGACAATTCACTCCCTGTGCTGGTAATATCGGGTTACTATAACAACATACAAATATAAATAGTGTGGCTTACAACGATAGAACTGGAGGTTAGGAAGTCCAAAATCAAGGCACTGGCGGATTTTATGTCTAGCAAAGGCATGATGCTTCCCATAGGTGTTGCTTTCTTGTGTGATAGAAGGAGCCAACCACCTCCCTTGAGTCTCTTGTTTAATGAGCACTAGTCCCACTTGGGAGGGCCTCACCCCTGATCCTCTCCTGAACAACTCACATGCACAGAACTGGAGAGATGGCTCAGGGAGTAAAGTGCTTGCCTCACAAACATGGTCAGATCCCCACCATCCACCTGGAATTTGGGTGTGGCAGCACATGTCGATAACCATGGTGGTGGAGTAGGGGTGGAGCAAGCAACAACCAGCCAGGGAGGGGGGCTCGACAACCAGCCAGGAAGAGGCCCTGTCTTCTTTTCTTTTCTCTTGCTGTGATACATGACCCTGAAAAAAGCCACTTAAGGGAGAAATGTTTATTGTGCTCACAGTTCAAGGACCGGTCCTCCCTGGCTGGGAAGTTAAGGCAACAGACGCTTGAGCAGCAGCCACGTCACATCCACAAGCAAGATGCAGACAGCAACAAACACTGTGCAAGTGCTCAGCTCTCCTGGTTTCTACAGAGGATTCCCTCAGATGATGGCCACCCACAGTGGGTGGGTCTCCCACCTCAGTGAACATAAGACAACCCTCCAGGGGTGTGTCCAGAAACCCAATACCTGGGGGATTCCAGCTCTCAAGTTGACTATTGAGATGAACCATCACAGACTCTGCTTGAAAAGTAAGGAGGAGGGCGATGGAGGAAGAAGCCAAAGTCAGCCTCTGGCCTCCGAGTGCACACACACAGACTCCCCGCCTCTATTTAACAAGCCTTGGGGGTGGGAATCTCGACACATAGAGGGGCTCAAGGATTCAGACTTAGCATTTGCACCCTGGAACCAGCAACCCCTGAAAATAGAGAAGTGTCACCACGGGGCCGCTCCCCTCTCGTGCGCTGAGCGTCATAAGTTCCTCTCTTGGGAACAGAGTCTCAGAGTCTTCGTTGAGTCTCCTGTTCTGCTTTTCTGTGCAAACTGTGGGCAACGGGGGACAGGCGGGTGATGGCCCAGCCCTTCTGATCGTGGAGTTGCTGTAGCTGCTGCTATTGGGAAAGAGTTTGGGGAAGAGTGTGAAAGGTGCCGGGTGACGACTCGGGAAGTGTCGATGTAAGCTGTGTGTGTGCCTGAGTAAGCTGTGTGTGCACCTGTGTATGGTGCATGTGGGGGGGTATGTGTGTGGTGTGTGTACGAATGTGGGTGTGTGTGGTGTGTGTACAAATGTGGGTGTGTGTGGTGTATAAATGTGTGTGTGTGTGGTGTGTGTACGAATGTGGGTGTGTGTGGTGTGTGTATGAATGTGTATATGTGTGTGTGGTATGTATGTATGCATATACATATGTGCATGTGTTAGGTGTTAGATGTGTGGTGTATGTATTGTGTGTGCTGTGTATATGTGTGTGGTTATGTATGTGTGTGCATGTGTGTATGTGTATATATGTGGTGCAGTGTGTGCTGGGTGTGTATGTGTGCATATGTGTTCATGTGTGTGTGGTGTGGGTATGTGTGTGGTGTGTGTACAAATGTGGGTGTGGGTGTGGTGTGTGTATGAATGTGTATATGTGTGTGTGGTATGTATGTATGCATATACATGTATGCATGTGTTAGGTGTGTGGTGTATGTATTCTGTGGTGTGTATATGTGTGTGGTGTATGTGTGGTGTGTGTGCATGTATGTGTGTGATCTGTGTGTATCTGTGCAGTGTGTGTATGTGCATGTGTGTATGTGTGTTATATATGTGGTGTAGTGTGTGCTGGGTATGTATGTGTGTGCATGTGTATGTGTGTGTATATGTGTGGTGTAGTGTGTGCTGGGTGTGTATGTGTGTATATGTGTGCATGTGTATATGTGTGTGCATGTCTGTATGTATCTGTGAGGTTTGTGTGTATGTTTGTGTGGTCTGTGTGTATATGCGTGTATATGTGTGTATTTGCATGGTGCGTGTGTGTGTGTGCATGTGTCTGTGTGTGTGTGTGTGTGTGTGTGTGTGTATTGGGGACAGTGGCCAGGCATTTGTGAACTGCACACCTTGCCATTTCTGTTGTCACAGACAACAACTTTCATTCAGGTTACAGTTGGGCAGATTCATGAAATGGAGTAAAAGAATACAGGCTAAGCTTGTACACATACGGTACTGAGACAAACACGTGCAAAGCTACAGAGCTCCAGGTGGCATGCAGACGACCCTGCGAAGCAAAGGCTGGGAACATTTCTGTGATGCTCAGGGTCCTCAGGGTCTCCTTGGAAGAACAGGTGTGGAATAGGAGACGGGAGCTGCTGTGTCCCGGAGGGCTCACCGGGCCAGCATCGTGGATAGTCATTGTGTGGTAAATCGCTGAGCTGTTCTTTAGAGAGACTTTGACTGAAACGTTGGACATTTTCTTCACCCAAAACATGTTTCAAGGAAAACTAACATGAGTCAAAGGAGGCTCCACTTAGGACCATACCCGCCTCCTCCCAGCTCCCACCACAAGTGAAGCACAGTCATGTCTATTGAATTGAAGTGTGTGTTTCTTCTAGGAGCTGCCGATGGTAGGAGGCTGGGCTCCTTGTTCCAGGTCCTCTGCTCACACGGATTTCCAGGGATCCCTGAGCAAACCAGTCACCCTCTGGACAAGGGGGCAGCGGCAGAGAACAGCAGGGAGGAAATATATATTGGTGGGCTGGGGTGAGGCTCAGTGGTGGAGCCCCTGCCTAGAGTCCCCCAGTGAGGGGCTGGGGTGTGGCTCAGGGGTAGAGTCCCTGCTTAGGATCCCCCAGTGAGGGGCTGGGGTGTGGCTCAGTGGTGGAACCCCTGCCTAGAATTCCCTAGTGAGGGACTGGGGCGTATGACTCAAGGCTAGGGCACCTGCTTAGCATGTGGGAGGCCCTGAATTCCGTCCTTAGCATGAAGTCCATCCTGGCAGAAATCTGTGTTGTAGTTTCCAAGGTCAGCACTAACAGGCTTCTTTGTCTCTCCTCCCCCATACACCAATGTAGGACCCAAGAAAGAGAGAGGAGATTGGGAACATGAATAAACAAAAATACCCAGGGACCCTAAATTTGTTGCCCCCCCCCCGACTCCCCATGTGGTGCCCCAGAGGCCCCAAGTTCTATCAAGCGCCTACTGGACAGTGAGGCCTTGGGGGCAGGGCCTAAGTCACTATGCGGAGAGGGTGTGGCCACAGCAGGCTGCTGTAGGAGGGGAGAGAGGCTGCTGCTCCCCAGACTGGACTTCTTGTGTCCCCCACCCCTGAGTCCCACCCCTAACTTCAATGCTATCAGCCTCAGGGGAGATGCAAAGGTCTAATCAGAGGAGACTCATTTTCACAGTGCAGAAAATGTCACCCAAGGGCCAATGTGTATAGGGAGGGAAGAGACGGGATTGTCTGGGGGTGGGGGTGGAGTTTAAGAGCCTCTCACCCTCCCCTGCTTCAGAAGCGGACCTGGGTAGGAGGCCGCTGGTCTTCGAGGGCTGACAGCCTGGACAGGGCCTGGGTGGGAAGCTCCTCCCCTGAGGCGGCCACTGCCCTGCCCTCGCCCTGCTTCCTGTGGGCTCCTCCATGTCCTGCATCTCTTAGTTCCTCAGAGAAGAGTCCAGAGCCACCAACTTCCCCTGGTGGCCCTGCAGCTGCAGCCAGACATGCTGCTGTTGTCGCTGCTGCTCTGGGGGATGAAGGGGACAGAGGGTGGGAAGGACACCCTGGAGGGTTTCAGCCTAGAGGTGACAAGGGAGGTGACTGTGCAGGAGGGCCTGTGTGTCCTTGTGCCCTGTGAGTTCTCCTACCCCAAGGAGCACTGGACTGGCTCAGACCCCGTTCATGGATATTGGTTTCGGGAAGGGGCCAAAACAGACCGAGACCGTCCAGTGGCCACAAACAACCCACAGAAACCAGTACAGGGGGAGACCCAGGGCCGATTCCTCCTGCTCGGGGACCTGAAGAAGAACAACTGCTCCCTGGACATCAGAGATGTCAGGAAGACGGACGCAGGATTGTACTTCTTTCGACTGGAGAGAGGACAGACAAAGTATAGTTATGCTAGGAACAAGCTGACTGTGCATGTGGCAGGTAAGTCATTGGCTGCAGAGTGGCCACAGGGGGAAGTCATGAGAGACACAGGGCGGGGCTGGGATGGGACCCGTCCTTGGAGCAGCTGGGGCTGGAGCTTCAGGACAGGGGAAGAGCTGGATCAGAGCCTGGGATTCCCCCATAGTCGCACCTCACCCTCCTGATCCTGTGTGTTCCCTTCTCCTCACCAGCCCTCACCAACACCCCCCACATCCTCATGCCGGAGACCCTGAAGGCTGGCCTTCCTAGCAACCTGACCTGTTCTGCACCCTGGGCCTGTGCAAGGGGGACACCCCCCACCTTCTCCTGGACTGGGACTTCTGTGTCACCCTTTGACTCCTCCTCCGTGCTGACCCTCATCCTGCAGCCCCAGGACCATGGCACCAACCTGACCTGTCAGGTGACCCTGCCTGGGGCTAATGTGAGCACAGAAAGGACCGTCCATCTCAATGTGTCATGTGAGGCTGGGCTGGGATATTGTGACTCTGATGGAGAGAGGTCCCTAAGAAAGGGAGGAAGGGGTCAAGGTCAGGACATGAATCACTGAATAACGATTGGGGGCAGGTCAGGACCAGATGGAACCAGATGGAGCCCACCATCCCCACCTGGTCAGCTCCTGGGGACAGAGGGTAGATGTCCACCCAGCCTTTCCACTGATGGGTCCTCTGTGTCATCCTTTCACAGATGCTCCAAGGAATCTAACTGTGACCATCTACCAAAGAACTGGTCCAGGTAGGAGGGGCAATCCTGGGTCAGGGGGGATAGTACATGTTTAGGTAAAGCAGGGGCTGGACTCACCCTGGAGACAGAGGCTCCTTGTTGAGGAACCAGTGGCCCCTCCTCTCTGAAGGTCTCTCAGGTGTTTGAGAATGAGTCCTTACCTACCCCTCACACCTCCAGACTCTGTACATGCCCCTCAGCCCCCACAAGTCCAGAGCAGTGCACACACAGCAGAAACAGGTATTCCAGACCCTCATCCATTTGGGGCTGCCTACAGCCTCTGCCTTTCCCTGCACCCAATAGCAATGATTGGAGTGCCACTGGTTTTATTCTGCTAGCATACAGTGAATAGTCTTTTACTTTTATGCATGAGTGGTGTGTGTGTGTGTGTGTGTGTGTGTGTGTGTTTGACTCTCCTTCATGCAGGGGATGTTAGCTCAGTGGGCAGAGTGCTTGCCTAACAGACACAGAGCCCTGGGTTCCATCCCCAGCACTGCATAAATCAGGTGTGGTGGTGCACACCTGTCATCCCAGCTCTGAGGATGGGAAGGCAGAAGAATCAGGAGTTCAAGGTCATTCTTGGCTACATAGTGATTTTAAGGCTAGCCTTGGCTACATAAGACTGCAATAAACACACACACACACACACACACACACACACACACACACACACACAAAACTCCTAAATTCAAAATGTACAGCTGGCCATGCCTGGTGGTACATTCCATTAATCTCAACTTTGGAGAGGCAGAGGGAGAGGCATCTCTGAATTCAAGGCCAGCCTGGTCTATGTAGCAAATTACAGGCCAGCCAGGGTTACATAATAAGACTTTGTTTTAAAGCAATACAAAACATGGGCTGGAGAGATGGCTTAGCGTAGAAGAGCACTGGCTGCTCTTGCAGATGACCCGGGTTCAGTTCCCAGCACCTACACAGTAGCTAACAACCGTCTATAACTCCAGTTCCAGGGGAATCTAACAGTCTCTTCTGACCTCCCAGGACATTACACTCATACACATTAAAAAATTAAAATAATAAAATAAAATAAATTTTAAAAAATTTAATGTTTAAAAACAAAACAGAAAACCAATATGTATAGTTGGGTCACATTTTCTTTCTAATTTTGAAACTTATGATCAAGTTATTCACATTGAAATCAGACGAGTTTAGATTCCTGCTGGTGATGGGTGAAAGTGTGCATCTTCCTGTCCTCAGTCCCTGTCTGTCTGTCAGTCCCCTCTCTCTGGATCCCCTTCCAACCTCTCTCTCTCTAGCCTCCACAGTCCAGGAAAATGGTTCATCTTTATCTGTCCCTGAGGGCCAGTCTCTGCGTCTCCTCTGTGACGCGGACAGCTATCCCTCTGCCAAGCTGAGCTGGACCTGGGAGAATGTGAGCTTGTGTCCCTCGCAGCTGCCCAACCCTGGTCTGCTGGAGCTGTCTCCAGCGCACACTAGGCAGGGAGGACTGCTCAGCTGCCAAGCTCAGAACAACGTGGGCTCCCAACAACTATCCCTGAGCCTGTCCTCGCAGAGTGAGTGGCCTGTGGGTGGGAGCTGGTCAGGAGGACACAGCATCTGCCCTGCCACAGGGACTGGGACTTGGGCATACTGGAGACACAAAGTCTTGGCTGTTGCAAGAATAGGGGGTGGGAGGCGCTTGCCCTGTGTGCAAAACTTAAGGGAAAATCCAACTAAAACAGTATGACCACAAACAAGAATCAACTCAAGAATCAAATCAATATGGTGATGGGGGCACTGAAAAGACTCTAGATCCTAGACTTATATCCCTGCATCTGCTAGGCAGGGGCTCTACCTCTGAGACACATCCCAGCCCCTCACTGGGGGAGTCTAGGTAGGGGCTCTACCACTGAGCCACACCTCAGCCCCTCACTGGGGGAGTCTAGGCAGGGGCTCTACCTCTGAGACACACCCCAGATCCTCACTGGGGGATCCTAGGCAGGGGCTCTACTCCTGAGCCATACCCAGCCCCTCACTGGGGGATCCTAGGCAGGGGCTCTACCACTGAACCACACCCCAGCCCCTCACTGGGGAATCCTAGGCAGGGGCTCTAACTCTGAGCCACATCCCAGCGCCTCACTGGGGGATCCTAGGCAGGGGCTCTAGCACTGAGCCACACCCCAGCCCCTCACTGGAGGATTCTAGGCAGGGGCTCTAGCACTGAGTCACATCCCAGCCCTCTTTTTAATTTTTATTTTGAGACAGAGTCTTGCTAAGTTGCCCCTCTGACCTTGAGCTCCATAGACCAGGCAGGCTTTGAACCTGTCATCCCCCTGCCTCAGTCTCAAAGGCCGAAATGACACACATTCTTCCTCACACCTGGCTGGGGATGGAGAAAGGCTTGCTTTGTTGTGATGCTGGGGTTGGAGCTGAGGTCCCAGCACATGCTCGCCAGTGTTACTGAGCTACATTCCTATGTATTGCTGGTGTTGTGGTATTCATGTTTACTCCTAGCACTTGGGAGGCAAAGGCAGGCATATCTCTATGAGTTGGTGTATATAGTGAGTTCCAGGTTAGCCAGGACTAAATAGTGAGGCTCTATCTCAACTGCCCCCCCAACGTAAACAAATATTTTTAAAATTGAAAACTTAAATATAGCTACATAAATATAAATATAGAATAAATTCTATGTTGAACAAAACACTAAACTCTAAATCAAGACAAACTGCAGCCCAGCTCCTTCACCCCTCTGCTCCATCTAGTCCTGACCCCTGTCCCCTCCACTTGGGTCCCTGTTGGGTCCCTGCTCTTGGTGTCTGAGTGAGGAGTGGACGAGGCCTGAAGTGGAGGTTCCCAGGGGGCTGGGATGGGTGAGAGAAGAGCGGTGGTTCCTCAGAGTCTCGTCCATTCACAGGCACTGCGGTTTCATCCAGAATGGTGCTCGGAGTCTTCATGGGCGCGGGAGCCACAACCTTCCTTTTCCTGTCCTTCTGCTTAGTCCTCCTGGCGTGAGCACCGACCTCGAGTGGGAGAGAGAACCCGGGGTGGTGAGGGAGAAGCCGGTGCCTGACCCTGAGGCCAGAGCTAGAAGGACCTAGTGGGCCAAGGGGAACTGTGGTCCAGGCGCATGGTCCGTGTGTCCCGCAACCCTGGGGCCCCGCTGTCCTCAAGGGTGGAAGCCACCTTCTCAACACAGAAGCCTCTGCCACGGGACCTCCGTGACCACCCTCCAGCCACTAACAGGAGAGGGTCGGGGGGAGTCTGCGCCCTGAGCCCTCATCTGCCCACACTAACAGACTGTGCTGTGCCCCATTCAGGGCGCGGTCCTGCAGGAGGAAGTCAGCCAGTCGAGCAGCCGGGGCACAGGATCCAAATACCCTCAAGGGCTCGGTTTCTCAGGTGAGGGATTGGGGTACCTATGTCGAAGCCCAGCATCCTCCCACTTAACGTCTCCCCGCGGTGGCTCCCCGGATTGATGCTCTGAGGATGGTCCAAGTTGTTCCGTCTGCCTCTCCTGCCGGTTTCCCAGGTCGCTGGCTGCGGACAGCCCCCTCCTCTCTGCTGTCCCTTGGGCGGGCTCTGAGGAGGACTTAGCTCTGCTCTGCCTTCCTTTTCCTCTGTTCGTGCTTAAATTCCACGGCTTTGGGTCCAGTGTCCTCCTCAGAACAAGAACAGGCTCAGGCCCTCTGCCTCTTGACCCCACCATGACTGTCTGTCTCCCCCTCCCTCCCTTTGTCCTCCTCCCTTCCCACTTCTCTCTCTCCCTTCTCTGCTCACATCTCCCTCCCCTCCTTCATCCTCTCTCCTCCCCCTCCTCCCTCTCCCCCTCTGGTGTTCCCCACTCCAGTGCTGGATTATAAGCCTGGATCACCAAGTCTGGCCTTTTTCCTTTTGTTGGGGGGACAGGCGTTAGTGTTTCTCTGCAGCTCCAGCTGGTCTGAAACTGGCTGTGTAGATCACAGTGATCCACCTGCCTCTGCCTCCTGAGTGTTGGGATTTAAGGTGAGCATCACAATGCCTGGCTAAACTTGGCCTTTTTACAAACTGGGGTCCTCACGCAAACATGTTACTGATTGAGCATCCCCCCAGCCCTGGCACCTCGCTGAACCTTTGCTGGTCTCGGTGGGTGCTGCTGTTCTGTCCACACTGGAATTCTCTCTGTTCTCAACCACAGGAAGGTTTTTCGTGCTTCTGGGAGGTTCTGAGCACAGAATTCCATGTATATTTTCTCTTCTTTGTCCATCGTGTGTGTGGGGGGGGTGTAGTGTGCATTTTTGTATGCATGTTTGCATATGTATGTATGTGGGTGCACATGAGTGTGTGTGCAGGCGGCCTGAGGTTGACATCAGAAACCATCTTCCACTGCTCTTCCACCTTATTCATAGACTCGGTCTCTCAGTCAAACCCAGAGTTCACTGATGAGGCTAGTCTCCTCTGGGGATGCCCTGTCTCTGTCTTCTGTCTGGAATTACAGGTGGGCTGCTTCACCCACCCAACATTCACATCAGTTCCAGGGCTCCAAACTCTGATCCTCAATGCTTACACTGCAAGTACTTAACCACTGAGTCATTACCCCAGCCGTGTGTATCCTTGTATCCGCTTGGAAAATGACAAGAATGTCCCAAGAGGCCAGCAGTCAGTGCCAGGGACCCATCTTTAAGAATCCGACAGAACCTTAGGGTTAGTCATGATTTATTCTAAAGACAGGCATATCATCAAACCACCCAAACAGTCCTAAGTGAACACAATAGAAAGGGTAGAGACAGTGTTGGGGAAACGGAAGGCATGGAGACTAGGAAGTGCTAGGAGACAGGCTGTGTGGTTTGGTTCTTCCCTACCCTTGCTAGTGTCTGTCTGTCTGTCTACCTATGTTATCCCTTGTCTAGTTAGCAAACTCTATCATCTATTGATCACCTATCCATCTACCTTCTGTCTGTGTAGCTTGCTGGCATCTGTCTGTCTACCTATCTATATTATCCTCTAACTAGTGAACTCTGTCAATATCCATCTAGCTATTAATCTACAGCGATTTGCCATCTGTATAGCTGTATCTGTCTATCAATCTGTCCTTCTAAAAATATTTTATTTATTATTTTTATTTTGTGCGTATGAGTGTTCTATAGCCTATAAGTATGTAAGCGCACCTGTGTCGTGCAACGCTGCGGAGGTCGGAAGAGGGCATTGAATTCCCCTGGAACTGGAGAACTCGGGTCCTCTGCAAGAGCAGCAGGTCCTCTTAACTGCTGAGCCATCTCTTCAGCCCACCCCACTATCTATTCTTTTTGTTGGGACAGGGTCTCATGTATCCTAGTCTGGCTTTAAATTCTTGTGTAGTCAAGAAGACCTTGAATTTCTGATCCTCCTGCCTTTAACTCCTGAGTGCTGGGATGACAGTGTGCACCACTGTGGTGCTGGGAATGGAACTCAGGGCTTCATGTATGCTAAGCAAGCACTCCACCAACTGAGCCACATCCCCAGCCCTATCTATCTATCTATCTATCTATCTATCTATCTATCTATCTATCTATCTATCTATCATCTATCAATCATCTATCATCTATCATCTATCTATCTACCTATCTATATATCTATTGATGATGTCTACACATATATCTATCATCTATCTATCTATCTATCTATCATCTATCTATCTCTATCTATCAATCATCTATCTATCATCTATCTAATCTGTCTATATTGATGATGTCTATCTAGCAATGTATATAATCTATCTACCATGAATCTTCTATTATCTATGCTATAGACACGTTACCCCATGTAGCATACAATTTACCATCTTCACCATTTTAAAGTATGCACTTGTGTGCAACAGTTGCCTAGGATTTTATCATCTTGCAAAACTAAAACTACACATTGAGCAATGACTCATGTGGCTTCCCCCTCCCTCTTAGCCCCTGGCATTTTTATTCTGCTTTCCATTTGGGTGAGTTTGACTATTGGGTACCTCACAAATGGAACCATACCATATTTGTCGTTTGGTTAACGGCTTATTTCATTTAACGTGTGTGCTCAAGGCCTGCCCATGTTGTAGCATGTGACAAGGTTTCTTTCTTTTTTAATGTTAGTAATATTCCACTACACATGTATGTACCACGGTTTCAGGCAACACCTGAGCAGCTTCTGTTTGCTCTTGTAGGAAGCACTACAGCGAGTACAAATGGTAGATGTTCAGGATGATATTTCAAGTTTTTGGCTATATACCCATATTTTTGGGTCATACAGCTCTACTTTTAGCTTCCTAAGAATCTGTCCCACTGTTTTCCACTGTCTGAGCCATTTTACATTTACACGAAAAGTGCACAAGGAATCCCGATTTGGCACACACTATTTTCCGTTTTGTTTTGTTTCATAGTATTTTAATAGCAGAATCCTAATGAATGCCAGGTGCTATTTCTTTGTGGTTTTAAAGTTTTTATTTATTTATTTTTATTTTATGTGTATGAGTGTTTTGCCTGCATGTATCTAAGCATACCCATGTGCATGTGGGTGTTGGATCCCCTGAAACTGGAGTTCCAAATGGTTTTTAACTGCCATGAGGGTACCTGAGGACTGAACCTGGGTCCTCTACAAGAGCAACAATGCTCTTAACTGCTGAGCATCTCTCCAGCCTCTTCTTTATGGTTTTAATTTGCATTTCTGTGATAATTAATGACAGTGACCATCTCTTCACTTGTGTATCTTCTAGAGAAGCTATTCAGGTTCTTTGATTTCCTAGTTGGAGTGTATTTGTTGCGGTTGAATTATGGACATTCTTTATCTACTCTGGTTATTAGTCCCTTACCAGATGTCTAGCCCCTAAATATTTTCTGTAGGTTGATGGTCATTTTGTTTATTGATGACAGAGACACTGTCATTTGGATGTTTCAGGCAAGAGGATGGGGCAGATAACAGTTTTTAGAAACAGGAGTCAGCCAGGGAATGGAGGAGGAGAGCAGTGAGGGGCCTGTCTGACAACATAGGGGAAGGAGAGCCAGCAGAGGAAGTGATTTTGGAGAAGTTGAGTGTGAAAATCATGCCTAAGCTCACTCACCATGGGGAGCACAAGAAGAAACTAGAGAAGCGATGTAACTGTGACTTGGATGGATGCTTGTGGAAGGTTACTAGATGGCTTGGGGAGCCAAGATGCATGGGATAACTGGGGACACAGCGTGGGGTTCAAGTGGCAAAGGATCAAGGGTGATGGAGTGACAGAGGTTGGAGGCTGACTGGCAGATGTTTGCCTTGAGCAGACAGGAAGGCGAGGTGCCAAGCACTGAGGGCCAGATGACTGCAGGAGACACCACGAGGCACTGAAGGAGAAATGAAACTTGAGTCTGTTTGTTTATTAGTATTCACGTTATTTTTAAAGTTATATATGTATGAGGGGTATGTGCACATGGAGGGGGTGTCTGAGCCCCTGGAACTGGAGTTACAGATGGTTGTTAGCTGCCATGTGGGTGCTAGGAACAGAACCCAATCCTCTACAAGGGCAGCCAGTACTCTTTTTTTTTTTAACGTTTACAAAAACTTTATTGAGAACTTCATACATGCATATAAGGTGTTTTGATCAAATCCATGCCCACTCCAATACCTCCCATATCACCCCATCACTTTTTTCTTTTCTTTTTTTTTTCTTCTTTCATTTATTTATTTTTATGGGGTTTGGGGGTACTCTAACATTCCCCCCGCTGAAAAGGTAACCCTAAATTCTTAAGGACTAGATACAAGTTCCCAAATACTTTTGAAATTTTTGGCCTTTGGAACAGAGTATGTAGCTAAGAGGCCCAAGGACATTTTGACTTTTAGCCAAGAAACTGGCTACTTTTCTTTGGGGTCTTTTTTCCCTAACTGCCTAGCCAATTCCTACCTCTTATTCTTATCACACCATCCTCTGAAGAGGCTTACCCAAATTGCCAATAGGGAATTGGGACGCAGACCGCTCTGGCTTCTTCCATGCTGAACAGGGACGCAGGGTGAGGCAATTGGAGTACCCCTTCAGTGAGTCTATCTAAAAGACTCCCAAATTGCATAACTCTTATCTCAAGGAGGAAAAGAAAGTCCTTGAATCATGAATAGGAGATGTGAAGGAGAAGTAAAGACAAGAGTAATTAGCATTACAAGTTCTAGACGGGGAACTAGAAAAAAGTCAGAACAGGGCAATTTTCCAATGTTCATATGAGAGTCCATTGGGATTTCTTGACCAAGGCTTCCAAAAGCATCCCTCTATTGGATTCCTCCTCTTTTTTCTTTTGCTTTCTAAGGCTGGACTCTAGAGTAATGGATTCAGGATTTGCTCTCAGGTATTTTGATAACTGTTGAACTGGTTAGAATCAGTGTCAGTTCCCTCTCAAAGGCTTCTAGATCGGGGGAGAAAAATTTATCCATCATTTTAGAACAATAGCTGGTTGTCTCCCTTAGCTACAGGTGAGCACTACAGTATTGGAGACCAAGATTTGAAGTCTTACATCTGAGGAGCACTTTCTGGTTAGAACAAAATCATCAGTGAGAAATAATTGTCTAAACTTTTTTTTGGTCTTTTTGAGACAGGGTCTCCCTGTAGCCCCAGCTGTCCTGGAACTCACTATGTAGACCAGGCTGACCTTGAACTCACAGAGATCTACCTGCCTCTGCCTCCCGAGTGCTGGGATTAAAGGCATGTGCCACCATGCTTGGCTCTAAATAACTTTTTATATAGACTTAAGCCTAATGTCTGGGAAGTGCAATCCCTTGAACTCTTAAAGCAATATACTGATGACTTTACTCTTTTGTTATACTTTCCTTTTGGGTGTTTAAGACCATACGGTTGACCCAAATAAATCAATTTATTTTTACACTTAAGGTTATTTGAGGATCTGTTCCTCAGGGGTCACATGGGCTTGGAAGGAGACCCTGGCTCCTTTCTTTTACCAGTTTCATCTATGTGAAGATAAGTCAAAGGTCCGCTGAGCCATCTTTCCAGCCCCAAATATATTGTTTTGTGGATGGTTAGACAAGGGGCTGAGGGTTTAAGTACAGATACTCTAGGGTCACAATGTTTTGATTTATAATTTTTTTGACTTATGAGTTTTCTTTATTTAAATTTTATTGCATTTATTTATTTTGTTTGGCCTAACTGGCAAGCTCCAGGTTTGGGCTCAGAAAGACTCTGTGTTAAAAAACAAGGTGGATGGAGCTGGAGAGATTGATCAGTGGTTACAGCACTGGCTGCTCTTATGGAGGACCTGGGTTCAGTTCTCAGCACCCACATGGCAGCTAATGGAACCATCCATAATTCCAGTTTCAGAGGAACTAATGCCCTCTTCCAGCCTCCACAGGCATTGCACGCACTTGGTGCACTTACATGCAGGCAAAACACTCATACACATAAAATAAAAATAAAATTAAAAAATAAGGTAGAGGAACTGGAGAGATGGCTCAGTGGTTAAGAGCACTGGCTGTTCTTGCAGAAGACACAGGTTCAGTTCCCAGCATCCACATGGCAGCTAACAACCATCTGTAACTCCAGTTCCAGGGGATCTGATACCCTCTTCTGACCTCAGCAGGCTAAATGGATTACACAGAACTGAAAAAAGGCCAGGGGACTCATGTGGTTTTATTTCTTTACCCTTATTCCATCATCTACGCAGGAGTGTCAAAAGCAGAGAAAGTGCGTGCAACTCTGCTTTATTCTCGTAATCATCAGAGCTGCAGTTGAAAGTTTACAGGACAGTGAATAATAATAAAGAGGTTGGAATATAGCAGTGAAGCAAAATATGACTAGAATAACAGTACCACCATAATATGCCTTGAGAGATAAAAGTGTCTCCTGAGAAACTAGAGGACTACCTGCATTCCAGAGACAGTTCCTCAGCAGGCATTCCTGTATGAACTTTCTCATGCGACAAGGCTCCCCAGGCATACATGTCCAAGGTTTGGCTAAATTTACCAAGCATATTTTGGAACACTATTTCACAGCCCCTTCAGGAGAGCTATATGGGAAGACTACTGATGTCAGCTTCCGGTCTCAACACACATATGTGCACACACAGACACATCAAAAAATAAAAATAAAAAAGAGGCCATGTTCCATGTCTCTCACATCTGCCTTGGTATACCAATATCCAGTTGAGAATCTCACATGTAGGATATAAATCTTTAGTAGGACACTGAGCTTTGGCATCAGAAAGAACTGGATCACCTCATGGGTTTTTAAAAGTATTTTATTTATTGAGCCAGATGTGGTAGTGCACGCCTTTAATTCCAGCACTTGGGAGGCAGAGGCAGGCAGGTCTCTTGTGAGTTCAAGGCCAGCCTGGTCTACATAGTGAGTTCCAGGCCAGCTGGGGCTATAGGGTAACTTTTTTCTTTTTTTGTTTCAATGTTTCATTACATAGTCCAGGCTGGCCTGGAACTCACTTTTGGTGATCCTCTGCCTCTGCCTCCTGAGTGCACCAAGTCCTGGCTTTACCAGGGAGATTTTTGTTTTTACTTTTGTTTTGGTTTTGGTTTTCTTTTACTTTTTATTTTGAGATGGGGTCCTAAAACTCACTATGTAGTCCAGGCTGGCCTCCAAATCAGTGATCCTCCTGCCTCTCTTTCATGAGAGGAGATTACAGCTGTGCACTGACTGTCAGGGAGTCTGGGAGAGCCACTTGCTTATTTCAGACCCAGCTTCAGAGCTATAAAATAGAAACAAAAATTATATCCTGATGTGACAAGAGGGATGACTTGGGTTAAGAGCACTGGCTGCTCTTGCAGAGGACCTGGGTTGATTCCCAACACCCACATGGCAGCTAACAACCATCCTTAACTACAGTTCCAGTGCCAGGGAAATCCAATACCTTCTTCTGACTTCCATGGCCATTGCACAATACAGGTGCACTTACATATATGCAGGCATACACATAAAATAAAAAAGCACATGGGAGGGGAGGGGCTAGAGAGATGAGTCACTGGTTAAGAGCACTGGCTGCTCTTGCAGAGTACCCAGGTTCAGTTCTGAGCACCCACATGGTGGCTAACAATTGTATCTAACTCCAGTTCCAAGGGATTTGACACCCTGATATCCGTGGGCATTGCATGACATAGGTGTACTTATATATGTGCAGGCAAAACACTTACACATAAGTAAATTAAAATTTAAAAATAAAAATGTGTCTGGATAAGTGGATGGAGGAGCTCGGGGTTTCCACCTGGACTCTACCTTTTCCCTCTGCCCTCCCCTGACTCCCCCCCTTTCCTCTCTCTATTCACAGAGTCCCCTAGTTGAACCCCAAACAGATGACAACTCTGTATCCCAGCGTCCCACAGCCAAGGCCGCCCCCTCCTCCACAGAGGACGAAGAGGTGCATTACGCATCCCTCAGCTTCCATGAGATGAAGCCCAGGAACCCAAAGGGGCAGCTGGACAGCACCACCGACTACTCAGAGATAAAGCCTCATAAGTGACCTTCAGGGTGGGGGTGGTGCACAGCTGGGGTAGCATGCAGGGAACACAAGATGGAGGAAACGTCAGAGCCTGGCTGGCCCTGGGTTCCATGCCGAGCAGGATTTTAGAGCTGCTCCTTGGGTCACACAGGTCAGGCTTGCTCCTCCGACTGCCTCGTTTCCCTGCCCACCCAACCCCCAGCCTCTGACAATCTCTGCTGTATCCTGTAAGTTGGGAGTGTGATTTTTAAATTTAAATTTAATTTTTTAAAAGTGATTCATATATTGATTACAAAGCAATAGGTTTCATAACGATATCTCCATGCAGTGTTTCGTGTCCTCTGACCGCACCCTCACTACGTTCCCATGAGTCGCCTCTCCTTTTTTCCCTCAGTAGACGTCTTTTTCCTCTTGTGTCTTATGTATTAGTTGCGTCTCCGTTGCTGTGACAAAACCCTCAACAGAAGGCGGCTCATTGTTTCGTTCTATCACGGTGGGGAAGGTGAGGTGCAGTTCACAGCAGTGGGCACATGTGGCAGCTCAGGTCAGAGCCAGAAGATGTCACTTTGAAGCCCAACCCCAGCAACCTGCTTATACCAGCTAAGCCACAAGTCTGGAAGGGTCCGTGACCCTGAAAAGCAGCGGCACCAGTTGGAGACCAAGTGTTCAAATACATGAACATGCAGGGGACACTGTATATTCAAACCATAGACAGGTGGGTGGAGAGAGAGAGAGAGAGAGAGAGAGAGAGAGAGAGAGAGAGAGTGGATAGATAGATGACAGATACATGATACATGAGAAAAGATGTATTATAAAAAACATGATTGATAAGGGTTGGAGAGATGGTTCAGTGGTTAAGAGCACTGGCTGCTCTTACAGAGGATCTAGGTTCAGGTCCCAGCACCCCAAGTCAGACAATTCCAGCTCCAAGAGATCCAATGCCCTCTTCTGGCCTCTGCAGGTGCTTCACACACACACACACACACACACACACACACACACACACACACAGAGAGAGAGAGAGAGAGAGAGAGAGAGAGAGAGAGAGAGAGAGAAACTTTAAAAATTTTTAAGGGGAGAGTGAGCCAATCCTGGTGGTGGGGGTCTGTAATCCCAGCATGGAGAGGTTGAGAGGCAGGGGAGGAGAGTTCAAGGCCAGCCTGGGCTGTAGTGAGACCCCTGTCTGCAACCCAAATACCCAAATACCCATTAACAGGTGCTCAGGTGCCTAAGAGTGGCATATCCATTCATATGAAGGAGAGTCACTGATTCCTGCAGCAACTGACATGGATTTTGCAAACAAATGGAGTGAAAGAAGGCCAGATGCAAAGTCATACGTACACTGTGTCGTGGTTCGGTTTCTGTTGCTGTGATAAATACTATGACCAAAACCAACTTGGGGAAGAAAGGGTTTATTTGGTTTACAGGTTATAGCCCATCATCGAAGGAAGCCCAGGCAGGAACTTGGAAGCAGGAACTGAAGCAGAGACCATGGAGGAATGCTGCTCACTGGCTTGCTACCCGGGCTTTCTCAGTGACCTTTCTTATACAACACAGACCCATCTGCCCAGGGATGGCACCATGTACCTGCCCAGGAATGGCACCATCCACAGTCGGCTGGGCCCTCATACATCAATTAGCAATCAAACAGATGCCTCATAGACATGGCCACAGGTCAATGTGATGGAGGAAATTCCTCAACTGAGGCTCCTTCTTCACAAGTGACTCTAGTTTGTACCAAGTTGACAACTGAAGTTAATTATGACACTCATAGTCACTCCACGTGAATAACATTCAAGAACAGATCAAATTACAGGGGGTATTGGTGCACACCTGTGATCCCAGAGGCTGAGACAGGAGGATCAGGAGATTTTGGCCAGGCTAGGACATAATCAGAGAGAGATGGGGGGGACTCAGAGAGAGAGGGATGGAGACCCAGAGAGGGGGACAGAGAGAGAGAAGGAGGGAGGGAGGGACAAAGACCCAGAGAGAGGGAGAGAGGAAGAAGAGGAGGAGGAGGGGAGGAAGGAAGGGAAGGTAATAAAAACACATTGAATTATATAAATCTATGCATTTTACTGTCTTTAAATTTACTGTGACTGAAAACGGAATCAAATATTTCTTGAGTTAGGGTCTCATGTTGCCTAGGCTTGCCTCAAACTCCCTATAAAGCTGAAAATGAAACTGAAGTTTTGACCTTCCTTCTCTTCCTCTTCCTCTTCTTCCTTTCTCTACTGTAACTGCCAGAATACTGCTCAAATCTGCTTAAATATTTGAGGTGTACTTCATAGTCATGTCACAGACATGGTATTGTGAGTGCTGAGATGTCTTAACTTTAGTGTTTCTTTTCTCTGATTTTTTAAAACAATATATGTACTTTGTAAGGGGGAAAAACCCCTTCAGAACATGAAGTATAAAGAAATGAAAACAGTTAGTGTTGGGGGACCCTGCTGCTAAGGTTGCAGTCCACCATGTCGGGATAGCTCTAGGGGCTCGGCGCTATATGGAAGGACTCCCTTTCTCAGCGGAGGCCTCCTGCTCTCTGCCTGACTTACCTGGAAAGTGCCACCAAGCACGGATGCCTGACCTTATTTGGAACATGACCTTTGGCATGGTTACCTGCAATAAAACTGCCCCCAGGTTTTTTCTATATGATAATTAGGCATTTCCCTATAGCCAGATGATAGGATCCCCCTACTACATGTAAATAAAGTGTACTATGAACACCTATCAGTTGAGGCTTTGGCTACTGCCTCCACATTATATTTTCTCTGACCCCCACTGAATAAACGGAGCTGTATCACTGAATCTGACTCCCAGGAAGGTCTTTTCCATCATGCTCACTGGCCATCCTGACCCTGTTCATTGCTTCTGCTCCCTTTGTCCTCATGGATCGGTGGCCAATGATCTATGAGGGGAGGGAGAGACCCACAGTTGCCGCCTGAACATGAGGCTCCTAGAACATGCAGAGTTTGTGAGTACCCCCTCTCTCCAAGAGGGTAGCAGCAGCTTTGTCTTGGCCACCCCCACCCTTGAGGATCGGCAGTCTCTCCTCTTTTTCCTCCTTTTATTTTCGGTCTGAGTCTTCATGTGGGACCGTTAAAGATGAAGGAGCAATTGAGGCTTTCTAATCAGGGCTACCCCCGATGTTAGCCAAAGGCTCTTAGCCCCCTTAACAGACCCTGAATGCCCGCATGGGTGTAGACAAGACCCCCATCTATACATCTTTCTAATGCAAAAACCAGTCACACAACAACCAGTTAATTGCTCTTAGAGCCAGTTGCCGGATCTCTTAAATTTGTGGACAGGCTTGCGCTGTGGACCAGGTGGAATCTCCTGAGGGTTTTGATCCTAGGCATGTTCCCCTAGGAATCAGCGTTTCACCCACCCCTTTCCTTTTCTATCTTGAACAACACCCCTAGGAACAAAATCCCCAGAGTTCTAAGGGATTTTCACACAACCATTGAATTCAACTTCTAAGATAAACTTCCTTATCTGTTTTGTTATCTCATCCCAGGGGCACTCAGACTCAAGCTAAACCAGTTAGGTGAGAATTTAAATTTATATGCCCCTGGAGAAAAAAGGAGGGGCAGGGGTAGTCTCTCTCTGTCTTTGCTTTACTTTCTGTTAACACCTTTGCGAGGGTCTGGATATGGTTTGCGGGCAACTGAAGCCTCTTGGTCGGGGCAACTCCCCGATATTGGCCGAAGGCCCCCTGCCCTCTTTCCGGACCCCAACAGCCCAACTGGGTGTAGGCAATAACCTTTACAACTATCATAAAAATCTGGCAATGCAGCAACCAGTTAAAGTCACAAGGACAGTTGCCAGTTTCTTAAATCTGAGGCTAGGCTCGTGTTTATCAAAGCTTCTCAATCCCCCATAGCAGGCTGCCTCAGGAGCATCAAACATCACTGACAACACTTCCTTTCTTTTTTATAATGGGGAATTCAGCGTCACGCCAAAAAAACCTCCAAATTCACTCCCTTAGAGCCCTACTTAAATCAAGAGGACTTAAGATTTCCCAAAAGGAAGGGTCAAAATTTTGGAATGAAGTATTTCAATTCATACCCTGGATGCTGTTGGCAGACATCTCCAACCCAGAGGTCTGGACCCATGTTGCCTATCTGGCTCATAAAAAAGAAATCCAAGAAAGACACCATTTGCCCCTTTCCTTCCTTCCTGTAACAGCTGCCATTGGACAATGCTTAGGAAACCCACCTAAGCCTGAGGAGGATTTACTAGACAGAAAACAAACAGGGGATAATAAAGGGGAGGGTTCAAATAAAGAAAAAGACCCTAAAGATTGCCAAACAGCAGATTTGACAGCCATAAAAAAATAAAGAAAAAATATCCTAAAGATTGCCCGATAACAGGTTCAACAGTCCAAAAAATAAAAATTGACCAAGTCAGACAAAAACCACCCATCAACAAAAATAACCTTTACCCCCTCTTCCCCCCTATGAATCCTCATGGACTGATTTAACAGACCCAGATGTTAAAACCCAGACTTCAAAACTTCCAAAGATTCCCAGATAAATCCCCCTCCCCCTTCACTGCCAGCACCACCATCTATGGCACCCCAGGATCCTCAGCCACAATGGCTTCAGGACCCAAAAACCCCACCTGTAGAAGCTTTCCCTGTTAACCTACAAATAACAAGACAATGTCCATTGGCTTGGTATCCCCTCCGGGCACCAGACTTAAAAGAACTATGCCAAGCTGTCCATGAGGATGGGATCCATGCTCCATTGACCAAATCTATACTACAGACCTTTAATACTAACCTCCTAATCCCCAGGACTGGAGCCATATCTCTCGATCCACCTTCCCCAGTCCATTATTTGTACAATGGGAGGCTTTATTTAGAGATGAATGCCTGATGCATGTTAAAAGAAATGACATACATAACCAACAACTAAGACCACAACAAGGGCAAGATCCACCACCTGGATTCATAGATTGGAATTATGACCAACTGTTCGGTCAGGGCAATTTTTCCACAGGAATCCAGCAGGCTGTAATTCCTGCTGGCTGTTTTGAACAGGTCCACTTATGTGCACTACAGACCTGGGACTGACTAACCCCCTTGTCCACAGAGCCTGGAGAGACCTCTTCATTAACCTTCCTAAAGCAGAAACCAACTGAAACCCTCCCAGACTTTATATTAAGAGTACAGACCTTTGTAGCTGCAACCCGACCCAACTCAAAATGTTTTAAATGTGGAGAAACTAAACACTGGAAAGAAAATTGCCCAAAAAACGCTTCAGCCACAGTCCCCCCAATACTATACTCTGGAGATTTTATGTCAGAGAAACATATCAAGGGAAAAAAATCAAATAATCGGAACCACAGACGCCCCCCTAGTGGGCTGTCAAAAACCCATATAAATCATAATATACCCAAATGCTAGCAGATACAAAACTGACGAATATGTTTGCTTTCCTTTCTGACAGACAGATCCATCATGCCTCAAGGAAGTTGATACCTATGGGGGTTGCCACTAGTTCAATCCCTGTAAGTTGGAACTAGGATTAACTGGGGGATATCAGGGCAAAACAGGATAGGAAAGACCCATCTACCTAAAGGATAAGTATCTCTATGGGAACCATGACTATCCCCTAATATATGTTGCAGATCCATGGGACGATCACTGGTGTATAGGGGTAATGGGAAAGTTCTACCCAGGTGCATTCTCTAGCTACCCTACAGCTGACTTTCATATCTCTCAACAGCTTGTACCTGCAGCTAAGCCCATGCTAACTCATCATAATATTATTCTACAGGAAAAACAGAGGACCAGATAAGATCAACTATGTCCTGGAGCCGATACATTCAATATGTTGCTAACTTTCTTCCCTTCAACACCCACCCTAATGCCTCTAACTGTTTCTTTTGTGTATCCAGCAATAGACCTTTACTGACAGCAGTACCAGTTAATACCACCCTTCTTTACCCAGAAACAAAAAAAGATTTCACCAACTCTCATCTGATCTCTCACCATCTCATCTGATGGATATTCCCTTATTCGAACAACTGGCTAACTATCCAATTTGCATTTCCAGCAAGAGTAAGCCTACTCATTACAAATGCCTCACTAACATTACTCTGTCCAGGATAGTGTGCGTCGCCCCACCTCTTTTTCTACGGTGCAAAGGAAAAGCCCAACACTGTGTTAACTCCTCTTTGTCCACCTTTTGTGTACCTGTAATGATTACTCCCCAGGTGTACCTATTCGAGGAAGAAGAAGCCGCCCCACTCCTTCACACCTGCCAGCGGAAAGAAATCTTCATCCCCCTGCTAGTGGGATTTGGATTTGACCTCTCCCTGGGTGCCAGAAGCACTGCGACTGCTGCTATTGTGCAAACCCATCACCTGGCAGGAAACTTTTGAGACAAGCTTGACCAGGCAATGGCATCCACGACTGACAGGCTTGAGTCTCTCCAACAACAAATGAACTCTCTTGCCGGGGTTGTGCTCCAAAACAGAAAAGCACTAGACTTATAACTGCTGAACATGGGAGAACGTGTATAGTATTGGGAGTGGAATGCACCCTTTTTGTAAATGAATCAAATGTTGTTGAGACCAATGCTAATATGCTCAAAAAACTTTGTAATGATCTATTTTCAAGATTTCAACCCACTGAACAATTAGGTTGGTTTAGTAACCCCTTGTTTTCATGGCTCCTACCCTTTGTTAGCCCCCTGATCATGCTGTGTGTCATTTTGATGCTTGCTCCCTGTTTCATACAATTTCTTCACCGACAAATTACTACCATTGCAAAAACTCCTACCAATCAGGTCATGGTCAATTATCAAACTTTGGATTCTCCTGAGATAGATGAGTTGGCTCTTAAAGCTTGTGATGACACTTCTCCATTATAAAAAAAAAAACAGGGGCAGATGTTGGAGGACCCTCCCACTAAGCTTGCAGTCCACCATGTCCAGATAGCTCTAAGGGTCTTGGCGCTATGTGGAAGGACTCCCTTTCTCAGTGGGGGCCTCCTGCTCTCTGGCTGACTTACATGGAAAGTGCCACCAAGCACGGATGCCTGACCTTATCTAGAACATGACCTTTGGCATGGTTACCTGCCAGGTTTTTTACCCCCAGGTTTTCTCTATATAATTAGGCATTGCCCTATAGTTGGATGATAGGATCCCCCTACCACATGTAAATAAAGTATACTATGAACACCTACCAATTGAAGCTTTGGCTGCTGCCTCCACATTATATTTTCTCTGACCCCCACTGAATAAACAGAGCTGTATCACTGAATCTGACTCCTGGGAAGGTCTTTTCTGTCGTGCTCACTGGCTGTCCTGACCCCGTTTGTCGCTTCTGCTCCCTTTGTCATCATGGATCAGGGGCCAATAACCCATGAGGGGAGGGAGAGACCCACAAGTTAGTGTTTTACCTCATCCACTGGACCCCAAAAAGACCACTGAGGACCCAACACACCAAAATGCAAAAGCAAAGGTTTATGGTTTATTCAGGCTTAAGCTCGGCCTCTCAGACCTCACCAACTCAACGGATCCATGCTGAGAGTCCAGAGTAAGAGAGAGTGGAGACTTTTATAGGTTTTAGACAAAGGGGGGGGATACCGAAGATACATTTTGGCTGGTTCAAGGAGCCCACGTGCGCCAACATAATTTTGAACCAATTGGATGTATAAGATGCAGCCCTGGAAGTTTCTTATTGGTGGGTGCTATTCTCAGAGCTGTGAAATGTGCTGTTACCTGTGGGGCCAGGAGTCTCCGTTTTTATCTTATAGGGCAGTTTTTATGCACGGGCTTGCTTAATCTATAGTTTCCTGGAAGGGGGGTGGGGAATAGCAGGCGGGGGTCAGGGCATGCCAGGGTATGTCTAGGCATGTCTAAAGCAGCAGCCAAGCATTTTACAGAAGCTAAAAGAGCAATTAGTGGGGGTCTGGAGGGATTGGGGGGTAGCGGGTGAATGAAGAGGGTCTCAGAGTTGTACATTAGCACAATTAATATTTAATATTTTTGTATTTTTACTTCATGCAATCATAAAACTGGGCTTAACCTGTATTTGTAGTGTGCATGTAGTCATCACTGTTGACCAATATTTTTTGATTGGTGTTGTCTCATGTAGCCCAGGATGGCCTCAAACTCACTATGTAGCTGATGCTGACCTTCAACTGATCCTCCTGATGGTATCTCCCAAGTCCTGGGATCACAGCTGTGATTCCACCCGGCCTAATCATTCTGTTTCACACCAGTTAATCTTCACACTTTCTTAAAGATTTATTGTTTCTTTTTTTAATTAAAAAAAAATTTTATTTTATGTGTATTGCTTGCATGTAGGTAAGTGCACCCATGTCATTCAATGCCCGCGGAGGTCAGAAGAGGCTGTGGGATCCCCTGGGTCTGGAGTTACGGACAGTTGTTAGCTGCCATGTGGGTGCTGGGATTCAAACCTGGGTCTTCTGCAAGAACAACCAGTGTTCTTAACCACTGAGTCATCTCTCTAGCCCCTAGATTTATTGTTTTAATTATGTGTATCCATGTGTGTCTGTGTGGGGGGTATGTGCATGTGAGTGCAGTGCCTTAGAAGACAAGCACAGGGTCACAGATCTCCTGGAGCTAGAATTACAGGAGGTTGTGAGTCACCCAACCTGGGTGCTGGGAACTGAACACCAATCTTCTGCAAGAGCAGCCAGTGCTCTTAACCATGAGCCACCTCTTCAGTCCCTAATTTGCACCCTAACACTGACCCTCACCTCTGTTCTCCATCTGCACTGTGATCCTATCAGATGTAACTGTGCATTTTCATCCCTCACTTAGAAGACACACACCTGTCATTCCCAGTACACTTTCTAAGCACGACAGATTCTCTGGGCATGTGCAGTGGGCCCTGTAAGCCAGGGCCTCAGTGGTCTGCACTCATAAATTCCTTCATTTCTCTCTCATTGGCCCTGGCACCTTTGCAGCATCACTCAGGATTCCCTGGCATCAGGGGGTGTGGTGGAGTTGGAAGGCGCTGGGGGCGGCTGTGTCTAGAATTAGAGCCTGGGACTCTGCACATGACCCCGCCCCAGCTTTCAGCCCATTGATCAACTCTGACTGGCACACAGTACTGCTGATGGCCAGGCTGCAGGTGATGTTATCCTCCCTCCACACCCCACATGGAGTCTTCCAGGTCTCCCAAGGGCCTCCACTTCCCCAGCTCACTGAGCGTGATCCCACCAGAGAAGCCTGTGTGGCTCTAGTCCAGCTGGTCTCCATGGGAACCTCTCCATCTCTCTCCCTCAGCCCCGTTGCCCTGCTGGGACTGTCCTCCAGGTCTGTGGTGGGCACCTACACTCGGTTTTTCTTGTGGGGAGAAACAAAGCAAACAGTCACATCTTGAGTTCCTGAGTCCTGGGGAAAGAAAGAGATGAAAGGATTCAACTTCTACTCACTGCCTGTATCCCACAGAGGAAATGAACCCCGGGGCTTAACCTTTGCATCTAGAGTCCTCAACATTTGATCCATGCTTTTTAAAACTAATTTATTTTAATATCAGAAGAAAGAAGTATTAGAGCCTGTGGAGGTTTGAATGAGAATGTCCCTCATGGCCTCATTATCTCCATCATCACCATCAGTTATCACCATCACCATCATCATCATCACCATCATTATCACCATCACCATCACCGTCATCACCATCATCACCATCATCACCATCATCACCATTATTACCATGATCACTGTTATCACTATCATTACTGTCATCACCATCATCATCACCATCCCTGTCATCAACATCAGCATCACCATCATAATCATTAGTAGCATCAATTCCAACATCATCACTGTCATCATCAACACCATCACCATCATCACTATCATCATCATCACCAGCATCATCACTATCATTATCATCATTGTCATCATCATCAACACCATCACATCATCATCATCACTATGATTATCACCATCACTGTCATCATCGTCATCACCATCATCACCACCACCATCACTGTCATCATCATCATCACCATCATAATCATTAGTATCATCAATGCCAGCATCATCACCATCACCATCATTGTCACCATCACCACCATCACTGTCTTCACCATCACCATCATTGTCATCATCACCACCATCACTGTCATCACCAGCATCATCACCATCATCATCACCATCACCATCATAATCACCATCACCATCATTGTCACCATCACCACCATCACTGTCATCACCAGCATCATCATCATAACAATGATCATTGTCATCACCACCATCACCATCTCTTTCACCACTTCCACCACCCCAGTGTCATTATCATCGCTGTCATCGTTACCAGCGTCACCTTTATCATCATCATCACTGCTGCATATTAGCTCTAGAATGTTCCCCACAGGCCTACATGTTGAAGGTTTGGTGCCCAGCCTGTGGCACTACTGAGAACTGTGGACCATTTAGAAGATGGGGCCCAGTGGAAGGAAGCTAGGTTGCTGGGGGGGGTGGTTACCACAGAAGGGGATATTGGAAGCCTGGCCCCTTCCTCTCTCTTTGCTTCTTGGCCACTGTGAGATGAGCAACTTGCTTGGCACTCTGCCAAGATGTTATCGCCTTGGCACAAGTCCAAAAGGAATGGGGGCAATGGACCACAGACTGGAACCATTGTCTCCACCATACTACCACTGTTACCACAGCATCACCTTCATCCCCATCATTATCATCATAACAAGCCTCACCATCACTGTCGTGTACTGTGCATGTGTGTACATAGATGTGCAGGTGAGCGCACTTGTGCATGCACATGAGGAGGCCAGAGGTCGACCTAGAGTATCTTCTCTATCTCTCTCCACCTCATTTTTCTGAGACGGGGTCTCTTACCGAACCTGCAGCCCACCATTTTGACTGGAATGCTTGGCCAGCAAGCCCTGATACATACCAGTTTCCCCAGCACTGGGGTTATTGCACACAATGCCACATATGGCTTTTATGTGGGTGCTGGGATAGCAACTCAGGTTTTCATGCTTATACAGCAAACACTTTACCCACTGGGCCATCTCCCCAGCCCCATCACTCACTGAATCTCACCCCCTGTGTGACCCTATGTAGTGCCTGGAGACATCTTTGGCTGTCTACACTAGGGTGGTGGTGGGCTTTGTTACTGGCATCTACTGGGCAGAAACAGTGGCACTCAACACCCTACCATGCCAAGACTGCTGCCTTGATCCCCCAGCCCCAGCTTCTGATCCTGGGGACCTACCTGTGCGCTCCCGGTTGAATGCTGATGCCCCTCCCCATCTGGCCTTGCCCCTGGCTCTTGAGGCCCAGCCTCTAGACCATTCTCCCCCCATTAAGCAATAGTCATCTGTGGGAGTAAATTATGATTAGGGTGTAGACCAGGATTCCATGGGGGTAGATGCCACCCAGGTCTGTCACAATGATGAGAAATATTGTCAAGAAGCCTGAGATGTAGAACTCATTGCGGACGACAGGTGGTGGTCCTGGATGGAGAGACAACAGGGCATCAGGACACCGTGGCTCTTCACCCATCACTCACCTGTCCACTCACCCACATCCTGGTTCTTCAAATATTCACCAGCACCTCTATGTGCCATGCACAATCCAGGTACCAGGGATACATCCATGAACATAGCCAACCTCTTGAAGCCAGCGAGATGATTCAGCAGGTGAAGCCCTTGCCTGAGCAAGCCTGTGCTCCATCCCTACAACTCATGTTAAAGTAGAAGGAGAGAACCAACTCCACAAAATTGTCCTTTGACCTTTACTGGTGCATGCTACTAAGTATGCACCCCCCAAACACATCATACACACACACAATAATAATAATAATAATAATAATAATAATAATAGTAATAATAATAATAATAAAACAGGCTGGAGAGATGGCTCAAAGGATGAGAGAGCTGACTGCTCTTCCCAGCACCCACATGGTCCAGTTCCAGGGGATCCAATGCCTTCTTCTGACCTCTGAAGACACTGCATGACACAGGTGCACTTACACTTGTAGGCCATACACTCATACATATAAAATAAAAATAATAAATAAAATATTTTTAAATAATAATAACAACCAATCCCTTGCCCTTCTGGGCAGACACCTAGGTGGGAAGCTATGATGCCTCCTATGGATTATCCCCGTGACTGGACTTAGAACCATTGAGGACACACATCTCTGGGCACACCTCTGAGGGCGTTTCCAGAGAGGGTTAGCTGAAGAGGGAAAACCTTTCCTGAATGCTGGTGGCATGTCCATGGGCTGCAGTCCCAGCTGAATAAAAATGAGAAAGCGAGCTGAGCACCAGCGGTCACGGCTTCTCATGCTTCCATTCCAGGATGTCATGTGACCACTGCCTGCCCTCCCTGTCCCATAGGCCATGAACCAAAATGAGTCTGTCAAGCACTTTCTCACAGTGACGAGGTGGTGACTAAGAGACAGGGAGTGGACAGCCAAGCATGCCTGGTGCGCCTGCTCCTGAGGACAAAGCATCTGAGGGCTGAGGTGCTGGTTACTCGGAGCATCAGCCTTCCGCACGGATACTCACTGAGCCCCAGCTGTATCTATCCTGGGCACTGTCAGGGGACAAGCGGTGAGAAGATGGCTCGCCAGCCTCTGCTCTCCTGAAGCTTCCAGTCCAAGGGAGTAGAAAACACGAATCCGAGGGTCTCAGAAACATGCGTGGCGGGCGCGTGGCGGGGCTCAGTGCACAGTGGAGTGGCAGGTGGACCTGCTCAGAGCTTTCCCGGGACAAGGCTGGCAGGTTCTCTGCACTGCTCTGAAGCCTTTTTTTTTTTTTTTTTTTTTTTTTTTTTTTGTCTTTTTGAGGCAGGGTCTCCCTGCAGCCTCAGCTGGCCTGGAATTCACTATGTAGACCAGGATGGACTTGAACTCACAGAGCTCTACCCTGCCTGCCTCTGACTCCTGAGTGCTGTGATTAAAGGTATGCGACCACCACCCTCCGTAGTGTCTATCGCCCACCTCCTACGCTCTCCCCTGGGAGGCAGTGTGTGGCACCTTCAAGGGCACAGGCAACTTTTGGGCCAGAACTCCTTCTGTGGGAGTCTCTCTGCTGTGCATTAGCACTGGAGCCTTGAAAAAGAACCCAACTCCCACCAGCTGTAAGGTGGGCACGCCTTTAATCCCAGCACCGGGGAGGCAGAGGCAGGAGATTTCTGTGAGTTCCAGGCCAGCCTGTTCCACATAAGGAGCTCTAGGCCAGCTGGGGCTACAGGGAGACCCTGTCTCAAAAAGAAAAAACTAAAAATGATGGTGGGGCAGCTGTAGAGATGGCTCCTCAGTTAAAGAGCACTGGCTGCTCTTGCAGAGGACCAGGGTTCAAGTCCCAGCACCTATGCTATCTAACAACCTTCCAGAACTTCACTTCCAGGAGAGTCACACTCTCTTCTGGCCTCTGTGGGCACTGTACAACACAGGTGCATGCAAAACATTCATACACAGAAAATAAAAATTAAAAACTCCCTGGGGCTGGATCCCCTCACGTGTAAGACAGAGGTGATAGTACTTAGTCACCTGCTCCACTCGGAGGCAGGGATGCTCACACAGGCCAGAACAGCACAGGGAAACTGCTCAGTAAATGCTGGCCAGGCTCGACCCCTGTGGGATCTGCCCTGACTCTGGGATGGAGACTCTGAGTGGACAGCTTCGGACCTTCCCTCAGAACACAGGGAGGGAATCCCCCAGAAGCCATGGCAAGGGAGAAGCCCCTGTGCCATGGGTGCTGCCTACACAAAAGCTCATAGGAGAGAGAGTTAGGTTGGTGGGGGCAGGCTGCACTCATGAGATGGCTGCACAGTCACCTCCCTGTAGAATGTCAGCTGGGTCACTGGGTTCTCCACGATGCACCGGTAAATGCCCATCCCTTCCAAGGACAGACTAGGTAGGGTCAGGTTGGCCTCCGAGGCGCTCAGCAGGGAGCTGCTGTGAATCCAGCTGTACTTGGGTTCAGGGCTGCAGTGGGAGGTACACTTCAACTCCAAGGCTGGAACCAGCTGCAGCCATAAGCAGGCCCTCAAAGACATCGGGCTGGGGCCACAGCACCACACAGTCATGTCCATGTGCACAGACAGGGCAGGAGACACCAGAGCTATGTCTCCAATGTTCCTGCCCCCAGGTCTCATTTTGTTCCCTCAAACCATGTGACACCCTCCAGCCACAACGTGCCCTCACTGTGCCCGAGCCTGCCCATGACCCACCTCAGGGAACAACAGCAACAACAGTATCTTCCACTATGAGACCCTGGATCTACCATGGGCCAGCCCCTGCCAGGCCTTCACTTCATAGTAAAACAGTCACAGCTAAAAACAAAACACTGCTCCCGCCTACTGTGTGCGGGGACTCAGCTAAGCTCTGTGTGTGTTCATGTTAAGTGGATAATTCCCCAAACTCGTGTGATTCGGTTCTGGGAATGATCCACCTTATAGATGAAAACCCTCAGAGGGGAGGATGGGGGTTCAAGTCCCCTGCTTGCATAGGGATTGGCTGCAGTCTCTGGGGTCTGAGTCTGGGTTCTAGCCTCTAACCCACAGACAGCTGCATGGAGGTCAGAGGTGATCTTCCTGTCCTCAGTATGGTGCCAGGGCCTCTTAGGAACTACAAGGACCACAGGCGGTAATGATTTGAGACATGTGAGTTTGATTTGCAGCTGAAAGTTGTCCCAGTGTTTGATAAACACAGAAGATGGTTCTGGCTGTTGAAAAAATTCTGAATGAACGTATTTATGAGTCCTGGTATTTGTTGCTGTATTTGGGATCCCAGGGCCTCAGGCATGCTAGACAGGGACTCTACCACGGAACCACATCCCAGCCCCTCACTTGGGGATTCTAGGCAGGGGCTCTACCTCTGAGCCACACCCCAGCCCCTCACTGGGGGAGTCTAGGCAGGGGCTCTACCTCTGAGCCACACCCCAGCCCCTCACTGGGGGAGTCTAGGCAGGGGCTCTACCTCTGAGCCACACCCCAGCCCCTCACTGGGGGATTCTACTCTCTTCCACTGATCTGTATTCCATCCCAAGATCAAGCTTTTAAATCCATCTTTCTGCTAAAAGCAGTATAGTCAGTGTAATTGGTATGAAAATAAAATGTGAAAGTGGTTTAAATTCAGAACAGAACAAAATCAGTAAACAGACCTGAGGGCTTCAGAACTTCATAGCTGAACATCAATTTAAGAAATCAGTTGTAGGTGCTGGAGAGATGTCTCAGTGGTTAAGAGCACTGGCTGCTCTTGCAGAGGACCTGGGTTTGATTCCCAGCCCCCACATGGCAGCTCACAACCATCAGTAACTCTAGTTTTAGGGAACCCAACACCCTCTTCTGGCCTCTGCAGGTATTGCACGACAAGGGTGCACTTAAACACATGCAGGCAACACACTCATACACATGAACTAAAAATAACAAACAAAATAGTTCAAAAAAGAAATAACTTGTAGGCTGCCTCTTCTGTGGTGTGTTCTTGTGGGGGGGGGGAGTGTTTGTGCACACGGGTATGTGTGCCAATGTTTGCATGTGCATGTTGGGACCAGAGGTCAACATCAGCTGCCTTCCTCAACTGGTCTCCACCTTATTTTGTGAGACAAGGTCTCCCAGTGAGTGTGGAGATTGTTGGTTTGGTTGAGCTGGCTGGCAGCAAGCCCCAGGGAGCCCCCGTCTCTACCTCTCCCTGTGCTGGGATCACAGGTAGGTCCCACCACACCCAGGTTTTACGCCAGTTCTGGGGACCCAAACTCATGTCCTCATTCTTGCATGGCAAATGCTCTACTGACGTGCCATCTCCCAGCCCCAGATGCCTTCTTTACACAAAAGCCAGGCCTCAATAAACTCACTCTGCCCATTTCTAATGTCCGACTTGGGATTCAGTCAGTTATGAATCCACAAGGCTAAAATCCAGAGCTGAGATTCAAAGGCAGACCAAGCTGACCACAAGCTGGCTCAGCCCAGCTCCTCTCACCCTGGCTTCCCTCCCACGACCCTCCACTCACAGGCCATGGTCAGGGAGAGCTCCTCACTTCTCTGGAGAATCTCCGGGATGTCTTCTATGGCACACTGAAGTTTGCAGTCATGACGGCTGACCCTGTGGATAAGCAGAGTCTTCCCATCTGGAGAAATTGTCATCTGGTTACTGCCGGAAGTTGGTATGGGGTTCACATGCCACTGAAGTTGGAGGGGTTGGTGAGACATTCAGAGGCCACAGAGTCCATGCCTTCCACCAGGGTGCTGGCGTTGGCTGACACTCAGGTTGCTTCTCAACTCTGGGTGAAGCAGAAGGAGGGGATTAGGAGTGGGGTCTGCTTCCTTAGCTTTGGTGCATGTTGAAAGTGTGGCATGTCAGAAGGAAGCCAGAGCCATAAGAAAGACCCCAGAGCTGAGAGGGGCTGAGGGGGAGGCGTGGGCACCAGGCTGCACAGCCCTGAGCTCTGCCTGAGTCTGTCTCTCAATAATGGTGAGTTCTCGGTCATCAACAGGTGGCCTACTGGTTGTTGGTTTTCTCTGTGCGTGTGTGTGTGTGTGTGTGTGTGTGTGTGTGTGTGTGTGTGTGTGTGTGTGTGTCTGTGTGTGTGTGCGACGGACCAGCCCAGACCGGAGCGCGGTGCCTACAGAGGCCAGAGGCAATGGATCCTCTGGAGCTAGAGTTACAGGTGGTTGTGAGGTGCCCAACATGGGTACAAGAGCAGTAAGCACTCTTAACCACTGAGCCATCTCTCCAGTCCTGTTTTTGGTTTCTGAAAGTGGATAGTGCAGTATAGCTCAGGCTGGCTTCAAACTCAAGATCCTCTTGCCTCAGCCACCCAGGCACTAGGATAATAGGTATGTGCCACTACACATGACCTCATGCATCTGTTTTCATGTTGTGCCTAGCATTTAAATAAATATTTGATGATGTAGCTTTGGCTAATGAATTGCCTCTCTACCTCAAAACCCTCTGCCTTAAACTTTGCCTTCACATCTCTGTATCTGTGAATCACTGCTTGTTTTATTTTAAATTTTATATGTAGTATTTTAGTTCTTCAAAGAATTCATTACTTCCTTTGAGCTAAAGTCTTGACGTAAAAATAACTATTCCATCTTACTTTCCACGAAATAAACACACTCTTTAATTGTCTCTCTATGCTCTCCTTTTGTTCTTTACTAAGCAGGCACCAAGGTGGCCTAGATCTGGCAAGTCTATCCATGAATTGTAATGAATACCATGAAACTTTCCTTCCTTGAATAATCACTCATCTATTATCTCCTACATAAACTCTTGATTCTTACTGTACTTATCTAGGAGTTTCCAAGGTTGCCTATTCTTAGCTGCTTTGATTACTGTATGTTTAGGTCTCAGGTCCCAGGTCTCAGGCCTCAAGTCTCAGGTCTCAAGCCTCAGGTCCCTACATCTCCCCTTATTATTTTGAGTGAGGCTTCTCAGGGATAGCCCCGGGAATGGGAGTCACGATCAGGTTGCCTGTCCTCAGATGCTGAAGTTGCCATTCCTTGGGTAACCATGATTGTCATCATGGCCCCTGTCTTAGGTTCATCAGACTGGGAGGGTCTTACCCATCATTGGGATTAGTCATGCATGTGATTATCAGGGGTCTATCCCATAAAGAGGGCAAAACAGCCTCACATTTTTAGGCCAACTCAAGCATCCAGGCCTAGACTTGTCTAGGGGAGGGGGGCCCGAGGGAGATTGACTGGACCAAGACTTTCTCTGTCTTGGCTTCTTGATGACTGAACAGAGACACCTGAGGAAGTATAGTATCAGATGACTAAGTTCCCAGGAAATCATCCATATCTAATTTCTCTTTAGGTGAGCCTAACGATCCGAGTAGGAACAAAACAATCTCTCTATGAAGAAAGAATAAGAATAATATTGCATCGATAAAGACAGGAACTAAAGTAGAACAGCCAAAGACACGGCATGCTCTTTTAACACAGCCATCTCCAGGAGGCATTCTTCCTTTGAAGTTTTCTCAGCCTCGACCTACGAAGAGTTCCTCACGCAGGCTCCACTAGAGGTGGCGTGATGTGTGTGTGTGTGTGTGTGTCTGTGTGTCTGTGTGTGTGTCTGTGTGTGTGTGTGTTTACAGGTGTGTGTATGTCTGTGTGCATGTTTATGTATGAGTTGAGGTACATACATGCTGCTGAATACATGACAACATGTACATGTCATGAGTATGACAACCTCGAGTTTCAGTCTAGACCTTCCACCTGTTTGGAACAGGGTGTGCTGGATGCCTCAGGTGTCAACTTGACATACCTGGGTGGAGGGAGCCTCAATTGGGGAATTGCTTCCATTGGATTGGCCTGTGGCCATGTGGGGGGATTGGGATTTTCTTGATTGTGAATGATATGGGAGGGCCCAGCCCACTGTGGGCAGTCCCACCCCTGGGCAGATGGGCCTGTGTTACATAAGAAAGCAGGCTGAGAAGGGCCCAGGGGAGCAAGCCAGGGAGCAATGATCCTGAGTTCCTGCCTTTGCTTCCCTTGACTGTGCTGTAAGCCAAATAAACTCCCCTTTCCAAGCTGGTTTTGGTCTGTGTTTTAAAATATTTTATTATTTTTATTTTATTTGTATGCATGTATTGCCTGTGTGAAGGTAGGTGCACCTGTGTCATGTGGAGGTCAGAAGAGGGTGTCAGATTCCCCTGGAACTAGAGTTATAGATGCTTGCTAGCTGCCATGTGGGTGCTGGGAATCGAACCCAGGTCCTCTGTAAGAGCAGCCAGTGCTCTTAACTGCTGAGCAATCTTTGCAGCCCCCTTGGTCAGTGTTTTTATCACAGCAGCAGCAGTAGCTAGAACACAAGTTCTTTTGTTGTTCACCTCTGTGTCCACCAGGTTCACTGGCCCACGAGTTCCCAAGGCCTCTCCAACTGTACCTCCCATCTCACTGCAGGAGCTGGGATTGTGCACACTCGCGACCATGTCCAGCTTTATGTGGGCTCTGGGGATGTGAACTCATACGTCCTTACTTTTACACATCAAGTGCTTTACCCACTGAGCCATCTCCACAGTGGTTGTTTTTAGACCCCCTGATTCAAGATCTGAGGAGCTGGAAGAGATGGCGTTGGACTATCCATAACATTGAAGCCACTGTCTGAATTCCATTTCCTTTATCGAATGCTCTCCAAACTTACAGAAAACCAGTGGTGGATATTTCCCCTTCCTTACAAATGGAGAAACTGAGGCACACAGTTCATCCTAGCCCTGGAGAACATTCTTTCCTGAAAGAAGACAGCTGACCCAAGGCCAAGTGATATAGACCAGAAGCTAACAGCGGGCTTCCTGTCCCATGGTGCCACCAGGAGCAGCTGTAGCAGACAGAATTCCAAGACAGCCCATGTTGCAATGTACCTATTTCTCCAGGCCTGGTGTGACCATCACCACCATGGGGTAAAGACTGCTGTGGTAAATGACACAATGCTGGGCGTTATAGCCATGAAAACAAAATAAAATACAGTGATAGCTAGGTCTGCGGTCATAACGGCCACCAGGAAATGACTTCAGCCACAAGCCAGAAAGAGGCTGGAAAGAGATCTTCCCTGGGTAAGTTTTCGAGTAGGAACATTACCCTGAGGGACCCTGCCTAGGATCCCCCAGTGAGGGCTGGGGTGTGGCTCAGTAGTGGAGCCCCTGCATAGCCTACACAAGACCCTAGGTTCAAGCTCCAGTATTACAAACATAAATAAAAATAAATAATTAGATGTTTGACTGCTAAGCTTGGGGCTACTACACAGCAGTAGAAAATGCATATCCTCTCCAACATGGAACTGAGCCTTGGTGAGTGGTCAACCTCAGCAGGAGAGGGTGCAGAGCCACCTCTATGGCCCCCAGCACCACCTGCAGGTTACTGAGACACCTGGGCAACATGCTTCCGAGTGCCATTCCCCAAGCCCTCAGATCCAGCTTTCCTTTCCAGTGGGGCGGTGGGTCACCTGTCAGCTCACCTAGGACCTCTGGCCAGCCAGTCTTTTTGACTCCCGTTTTCTGTGTCCAATGAGCCGTGTAGTTGCTGGTGTCATTTAGAGCCGACCTCCTGATCACCAGGTTACCTGTGCAGGTCACCTTCTCCCTGCTACTGTACAAGGGACCTGGGTGCCAGGTATTGGGAGGTTTATGGCTGAAAATCATGTTCCCTGCATTGTCATCTGGACCCTGGTACAAGCTGTATTCCAACACATCTTCTGGAACATTCTCCAGGGCCAGGAGGCTCCAGTATCTTTCAGGCCCTGTGAGGGAGTCTGGGCTGATGAAGATATGGCTAGAAATGTGGTAGAGTCCAAAGAGTCCAAAGGCCATCAGAGTGGCTAGGGGTGGAGAGAGAGAGAGAGAGAGAGAGAGAGAGAGAGAGAGAGAGAGAAGAGAGAGAAGAGAGAAGAGAGAGGGAGGAGAGAGAGAATGATTTCTACAAATGATGGTGTATAACTGTTACGGTGTGAATCTGAAATGCTTCACACACACACATACACAGACACAGACACACAGACCACACACACACACACACACACACACAGAGGCTCAGATTCTGGATGCCGAGTCCACTGCTGGTAGTACTATTTTGGGAGGTGAGGGGGTGAGGTTTCTGGGACTGCCTCCCATCTTACCTTGTCACCAAAGTTAATCCTGTATTTTGAGATAATTTAATATTGCCTATTCAAACTGTCTTCCTACTGTATGTTCATCTTATGTAAATTGAGCTAGTCTTCAGGAGAACAATGCAAGCAAACCTACTAGGTGTTGGTGTCCTGTGTAATCAACCATTACTTGCTAAGCTAAACCTATGGCTTTCACCTTACCTGTGCTCCCTGTTTCTCCCTCATGATCCTCCCTTGCCCCTGACACAGACTGATAGACCGGTGTGTGTGTGTGTGTGTGTGTGTGTGTGTGTGTGTGTGCACGTGCGCATGCAAACACCTGTGTGCAGTGTGCCTATGAAAAGATGGGGAAGTAGGCTTCCTTTATATGCATACTAATCCTATGGAGAAGACATCCTAACTTTATCAATTCATTTACTTAATAATCTGATAAGGCCCTGTTTCCAAATATAGAAAAAAAAACATATACATTATACCCTTATATACAAACATAAATTTTGCCAGCTAACGTACCTTATATCCTCAGGCAACTAACCTTAGGTAAAAAATGAAGCATAGGCAGTGTGTGCGTGCGTGTGTGTGTGTGTGTGTGTGTGTGTGTGTGTGTGTGTGTGTTGGAAATATCTTCACTTTTAGGAACAACCTTGGATGCACATTGAAAGGAACAAATTATCCATAGTATATGTTACAAACAACATGTGACTCTAGATTGATAACATCAGCCATATGCTGTGCTTGGTCAGTAGGGTCAGAAAAGGAAAATTCTTCCCTGATAAGAAGTCTGATTAAAGATTCTTTGAGACAAATTTCCTCGTTTCTTTCCTATATGATGCTGAATGTGGTGTAAATAAATGCAGAGAAACAGTTCTGAGAACAGATCCGGCTCACTCGTGGTCTAAACGACTTAGTCTTTCTTGAGTCAGGCACCAGCCACAGGGAGACTGTGAAACCCTTAAGGTGTGGAATGTATGTGCAGGAAGCAGGTCGCCAAGGGTGAGCCTTCGAAGGTTAGACCCAGCCCCTGGTTTCCGCCTAGCTGTGCCTCCTTGTCTGTCTTGGTGTGAAGAGCCACCACTGCCACAGACTCACAAACTGAGCCATTCCCTCAAGCCCTCCCCACCACCATGATGGACCGAAACCCTCTGATGGTGAAGCCAGAATAAACCTCCACTCCCTGGGTCCTGTCAGATACTGTAGCCATAGTGACTCAAAAGTAACTACAATGGTAAGTTAGAGTTTCCAATCAGTTAGGGCTGGAGCGATGACTCAGAAGTTAAGAGCATTGACTGCTCTCATTGGGGACTCGGGTTCAGTTCCCAGCACCCACAGAGAGGCTCAGAGCCATTTGTAACTCCAGTTCCAGGGGATCTTCTGGCCTCTGCAGGCACTGCATGCACATAGTGCACATACATACACCCCAGCACACACATACACATACACAAAAATAAATAAATCCTTTAAGACCCTCCCTTTCCACTTCCTCAGCCCCTGCCTGATCCATCTGCCCACTTCCCTCATCCAATCCATCTTCACACCATAGTCTTAACAAAGGCCAAGCTGTGATCCTACTCCCCTCTCCCCGATGAGCCTCTGCACCTCCCTAGTGTTTGAATAATTAAGAGCCAACCTATTCACATGGTTGAGACGCCCTCAACAAGGGCTGATCTTTTTTAAATACTTTATTATTTTTATTTTATGTGTATGAGCATATTGCCTGCATGTATGTAAGGGCACCCATGTCATGCAGTGCCCATGGAGGTCAGAAGAGGGCATCAGATCCCCTGGAACTGGAGTTAGATGGGTGTTAACCGCCATGTGGGTGGTAGGAATCAAACCTGGATCCTCTGCAAGAGCAGCCAGTGCTCTAACCACTGAGCCATCTCTCCAGCCCCAAGAGCTGGTCTCCATGACCTCTAGCCTCCCTTTGGTCCTCTCCTCTCCTCCACACACACCATCCTTCATGAATGTATTTTTAGGGAGACAGGCGTGTGTGTTCTGTGCCCCAGCCATACACCACCCCATCCTAGCTCTGGGGTCACATACGCTGTCCCCTGTTGCTGACACATGGATCCCAGCTCCACCCTCCCCATTTGTAACTTCCCTGTGGACTCTCGTCTCCCTCTGGGCCAAGTGACCCTCTCTGGTTTCCTAGCACCCAGCCCACTGCACCCCTGTCCTAACCACTAAGACTATCAGAATTGGGGGCTAGATCTGTGAGCTCCAGGCAGGCAGGACTGGGCAGTGCATCAGCCCTGAGTCCCCAGCACCCTGAGAGGGCGTGGGGAGCACCGATGATCTGAGCATGAGTGCCACCAAGCCTCCCCAGAGACTGTCTGAGCCAGCCTGAGTGCGCGTGTGAATTGCAGGAGTGGGTGTGAAAGGGACAGGAGCTGTCACCGCTCAGCAGGGCTGGCGTCCCCTGCTCTGTGGTGCCTGAGGCCCCACTCCACACCACACCTCAGAGTGAACGCTGCATGTTCAAGGGCAGTACCTGTGTCCACCAGCAAATCAGGGCAGCCATGAATGTTGGAACACAAAGGCTCTGGGGAAGTCAGGTGTTAGAAAGGGACCCAGCCTGCGTAGAAGGGCATCTGGGTAGGGGAACCCCAGCGACTAAGGGGTGACCACAGGGAAGTGAAGGTCCAAGTTCATCAGACCACAGGGCAGAGAAGTGAATGTTTGTGTGCCTGTGTCTGAACGTGTGTCTGTGTGTGTGCCTGTGTGTGTCTGTGTCTACTTGGGTTTCTCTGCACTCTCGGGTGCACATGTGTGTGTGTGTGTGTGTGTGTGTGTGTGTATGTATGTATGTATGTCTATGCGTCTGTATATGTCTATGTGTGCACCTGTATACCTGTTTCTATTTGTGTTTCTCTGTATCTGTGTATCTGTGTGTGTACCTGTGTACCTGTATCTGTGTTTCTGTGTATGTATGTATGTATGTATGTATGTATGTATGTATGTATGTGTCTGTGTGTGTACCTGTGTACCTGTGTCTGTGTTTCTGTGTGTGTGTGTGCATCTGTGTGTGCACCTGTGTACCTGTGTCTATCTGTGTTTCTGTGTGTGTGTGTGTGTCTAGGGCACAGGCATACCCAGGTGTGTGAGCTCAGGAGCATCCTGGTGAGGGTCCTGTCCCTTCTGTTTCCTCCTTTCCTCTTCCTGCTTCCACCCCGGGGCTCCTGGGCTGTGACCCATATAATATTGTTTTTGACCCCTGCCCGGCTGAGCTGCTGGCTGCCATCCCTCAGCCTCAGAAGACCGGTACCTCTTCCCTTAACCCACAAAGGTGAGCTACCTCCAGGGGCTGCAGCTGGGCCTGGACTGGTCCATGAGCTTCCTGGTCCTCCAGAGCTGGGCAGGCTCCACTGCACTGCGCAACGCTGGTCTCCCCTCCAGTGTGGCACCTCCCAGGAGGGACTCTGCACGGTGGGGAGGTGGGCCCTCGGAAGTTAGTCCTTATCTTTATGGTTTTATGTCATTTGTTATTTATCTTACATTCATGTCTAGTGACATTATATTTTTCCTGGTTGTGAAAACACTAGATCCCTGTCAGGAAAACCAGAAACTTTGAGAAGCATCACAAAGACCTTTAATGTGTCTACTGTTGTTCTTGCCCTACGCCCACCCCTCCCACCACCGCCAACACTTGGGACTGAACCCAGGACCTTACATGCCAGGCAAATGTTATAGCACCAAACTCCACCTCCAGGCCCAAATTGCATTTTTGTGTATACATGTGTTCTGGGGATCAAATCCAGCACTTTGCACATGTTAAGATAAGACCTTTGTTTTTTAAAAATATATTTTAGTTATTATCCTTATTTTAGGTATACGAGTGTATTGTCTGCATGTATGTAAGTGTACCCTTGTCATGCAATGCCCACATACATCAGAGGAGGGCATCAGATCCCCTGGAACAGAGTTATGGATGGTGGTTAGCCACCATGTGGTGCTGGGAACTGAACCTGGGTCCTCTGCAAGAGCAGCCAGCACTCCCAACCCCTGAGCCATCTCCCCAGCCCAAGACCTTTGTTTTTAAAACTTATCTATTTATTTATTTTGTGTGTAGGTGTTTGGGCACGAAGGTCAGCAGACAACTTGCAGGAGTTGGCCCTCTCCTCCCACCATGTGGGATTGAACTCAAGTCATCAGGCTTGGCAGCAGACACCTTTACACACTGAGCCAAACCCAAGATGGACAGCCATCCTGGGGTTGACCTCTGGCTGCTACATGCACACACATGTACACTCTATCATCCATCTATCTATCTGTCATCTGTCTATCATCTATAATGATATTATGATAATCAAAATATAGATATTAATACATGTGGGATATAGAGATAGATATGTGGCTATAGATAGATATAATTACTGACAATAACTGTGACCTATAGCTATCAACAGTTTTTAGTGAAATTGAAATTTTTTTAAATTTTCAATTTATTTTTATTATTCATATATGAGTGTTTTGCCTGCAGGTACATAAATGCACCCAAATCATGCAATGCCTGTAGAGACCAGAAGTGGGCATTAGATTCCCCCTAGAGAACTGGAGTTCCAGTCAGATGTTAGCCAGCATGTGGGTGCTAGGAACTAAATCTAGGTCATCGGCAAGAGCAGCCAGTGCTCTTAACCATGGAGTCATCTCTCCAGGACCCCCTCCCCACTTTTTATTTTGAGACAGGGTCTTACTACGTGGCCCTGGCTGGCCTGAAACTTGCTATGCAAACTATGCCATGTCAGTTTAAGTTAGAAATAGTAGATGGGGGACCGACCACTTTTTCAAATTAGGTATAAAAAGGAGAGGCCATCTTGACAACGTGTATTTGCTGAATTCACAACGGCCTGCCCCCTTTCCGCAAAAGTAAAACTTGGGGCCTTGCAGAAATGCTTTGGATTATGTGGTCATTTTCTTGGGATCCCAGACCCATTTCTAACACCCTGATGGAGAATGCATGCACATGTGAGGATGGGTCTCATCTCTGGGATCTGAGGAGAGCCAGGTCGGCAGCTTATGTTTAAAGACTCAGTAGCTCAATGGGAGTGAGATAGAACCTACCATGATATACTGGGGCCTAAATGTTTACACTTGTGCTCAGATTCTCATATTAAAATTGTAATTCCCCCTGGTGGTGATGCTAACAGGTATGGCCTTTGGAAGGTGGTTGGCTCATGGGGGTAGTGCCTTCATCAATGAGATTTACACCTGCTTGGGTTTCAATGTGTCCTCTGCTAACTCATGCTGATAGTCCATCATCAATGCAATGTATAGTAGGTGGAACATTTAGGACAATGTTCAGGCATCCTCATGAAGTGGGATAACCAATCTTATAAATGACCAGAGGGAACCAGTTAGGCCCCCTCCAACACATGGCAAAGGTGTTTGCAGCACCATCTTGAAGCAGAAGTCAGGCTCTCATCAGACACCAAACAACAGTGCCTTCTTTATCATCTTGGCCTCCAGATCAGTGAGAACTGGGTTTCAATGGCTTATCAATGGCTTAAGTGACCATTCTCACATTTTATTAGAGCTGCACAAATGGACTAAGGCAGTACCCTTAGAAAAGAGAGCCCCAAAGGCCGTCTGTTATGTGACGATGGGGGAAGGTGCTAGCTATGACCTGGAGGCAGTCCTCGTCAGGCACCAAACTGCCAACCTTTGTGTTATGACATCCTGGCTTCCCGAATCAGGCAAAATCAATGTGTTGTCCATAGCTGCCCAATCTACATTGTTCTTACAGATGAACAGACTAAAACACTCATGTCTTGGAAAGTGTTTGGGTCTTTGATGTTTGGACACCTGGGTTGGCACCCTGGCTCTAAAGCTTCACATTGATTAATTCAACGTCTTAAATTTTTTATTTTTTATTTTTGTATGTGTGTACATACACCCATGCATGTAGCATGTGTGGGGGTGCCCTTGGAGGCCAGAAGGCATCATATCCCCTGGAGCTGTAGTTACAGGTAGTTGAGAGCAGCCCAGCATGGGTGCTGGGACCCAAAATCAGGTCCTCTGATAGAGCAGTGAGGCCCCTAAACACTGGGGCATCTGTCCAGTCCCTGGCTTCAATCTTTCCGTGCCTTGGTTGTTAGCTCTGAAAACAGGTATCTCTTTTATTTATTTATTTTGGGGGGGGGACGACAGAGTCTCCTTGTAGCCACAGCTGTCCTGGAACTCACTATGTAGACCAGATTGGCCTCGATCTCACAGAGATCCACCTGCCTCTGCCTCCCAAGTGCTGGGATTAAAGATGTGAGCCACCACAAAGGATTCTTTGCATTTATGGCACCTGCCCAACTGAACAGCCCTGCGGATCCTGAAGTGTGACTGCTCTGTTTGCTGGCCTCTGTCCCCCTGGTACTTTGCCCCTGAGGGTGGGAATGAGGTGCCCTGGGGGAACACGGTCTCTGCCTCCCTCCTGCATAGTTCTGTCCTATGGGTCCCAGCACAGGCAGCAAATGTGATTTTCTGCCATCTCTGCTCCAGTGGAGACCTCAGCAGACAGGCTGATGCACCGTCCATGCTGGTGAAGGCGATCTTCAGTCTACAATCCAAACACTGACCTCTTCTGGAAACACTCTCACAGCTACCATCTCACTGTCCCCTACCTTTTATAAGAATACTAATGCTATTCACAAAGACCCCCACCTTCCAAACGCTTCCACATCTAAGTGTCATCACCATGTAAGTTAGAACTCCAATATGATTTGGGAGGGGGGACCTCAAATATTCAGATCATAGCAGCAATTGACAGGTGCATGTATGTCTTCCATCAGAGGTGACACGACAGTAAAAACGAAAGATCCTCTGGTCCACTGAGGACACTCTCACTCGAGACGTACCACCCTGAACACAATCAGGACCAACAGGATACTGCCTTCCACCCCTTCAGGCCACACCAGGGCCACATACCTGGGGCTATTCCCTCGTTTCTAAGAGGAGAGGCCACGCACAAAGGAAACTGGGAAGACACTACTACCAGGCGTGAACGAACATCTACTCATCCTGGAAGGGAAGTTGATGACAGACCAAAGTAAGGATGCCACCAAAGTCCAACTTGGTGAATCAATGAGTTTACAGGGCTGACTCAAAGACAGCTGCATCACTGAAGCACTGCAGTTATCATGGGTGATGATCATGAAAACCGGGAGCCTGGAGCTCACTGTGTGACATGTCAGAGAGCGCCTCTTCCAGGCTGCCCTGCTGGCCTGTCTCCTCAGTGGTCCTTATTGGTTATACAACCTTAGGGATGGAGGGGCTTTAGGCATCTGGTCAGTTTTCAGAGACTCCCTGAGACTCCTGAGCTGTCTACTTCCAGAGACTTTATGAGCAAGCCTCTCTCTAGAATTTCCTAAGTCTTAGGAAGCTTGCCTCCAGGCTGAAAATGTTTTAACTAGGAGGAAATTGCTACACAACATGACCTCTCTGGCCCATCACGTTTTTGGCATCTGTCTGGCTCTCCAACAATGGACAGTCCCTCAAGGGCATGAGGGCAGTTTGCCACGTTGGCCTCCAGCCCTAGCCTAGAACAGATGCCAGGTGAGTGCATGGACAGCTGCCGTCAACACTTCACCTAAGATTATCGCTCATTTCTTATTCCGCTCCGCAGAGGTCCACACGGAACCACCATCCTTGTAGAACTCACAGCCTCTGGGGTCTGCTGCAGCCTCTCAGCCTTCAGCTGTGAGGCTACCCTGTGTGTTGAAGGATGTCGAACAGCACCCTTGACCTCTACCTGATAGATGGGAAGAGCTTGACCATATCCCCATTGAGGTGTTACCGTATAAAATGTCTCCCCACGTTGTCAGGTGTTGAGGGAGGACATTGCGTCCAATGGGGAAACAGTCTGAGGCCACACTGTGACTTCCTCACACCCAACAGGAAGGAGCCACTCCCTCGCACACTATCGGGGTGCCCCAAGTCCTTCAGCCTGGACAATAGCGCTCCTAGACCATGGTGTCACCTACTTCTCATGTTCAGAGGTTCCTGAAGGACCTTCAGAAGGCAAGCTGGACATCTCTAAAAACTGCCAACAGCTTGTGAATCTGGACAAATGACCCTGTGATGCAGTGAAGTGTGACGAGGGGGCAGGACACATCAGAGGGCCTCTAACATCTATGGGGCACGCGGTCCCGCGGGGATTGGTCCCCTGCGCGCGCCCTGGAAGGCAGCGAGTTCCGCGGGGTTGGCTTCTCTGTTCTCAGTCGCGCGTCGCTGTCCGCCGCTTGAGGTGCTGAAGGTCTCGCAGCACTGCGGCTCCACGTCTCTGTTGTGGTAGCGGGTCTCAGCTTCTCCGCTGCTTCCCTGCGTCTTCCGTGGCTCTCTGCTGCTGGAGCTTTGTCCAGCCGAGTCCCGCCCTAATTTCACCCGTGCACTTTCCTCAATATGCGAGTTCCACCGGCCGCTGGACCACGCGGGAAAGTACGGGGCGGCTGAAGCTGGGTGTCCGTGAGTCGATGACGGAGGAATGCTGCCCCCCGGGGAGACTAGATTGCAGGCAGGAGACACAGAACTCAGTCTACAGCTCTTTATTCCAAGTATCAGTGACCCAGTTCTCGCTCTAGCTCTAAGTCTGCTTCTAGCTCCAAATATTGAGAGAAGACTAGGATATTTATACCATGGGGGTAGTGGTAAAAGCTTTGGCTGTTAGCCCTATTTACATATGGAAGTGGGCTCCTGCCAGGTTGCCAGACTGCCTGAAAAATCACACAGGAAAGCATGGTAATTCCAGAGCTAGAGGCCATGTTTATGTTAGGGCATTTGTGGCGGGCACTTCAAAAGGGTGAGTCAGGAGGATGCTAGGAAAAGCACTCTATTGTTAAAAGGAGTCTCTGCATTTTATGCCGAGCCCATGGGCTATCTGGTCATGAAGGAACTTCTACTTCACACAACAGAGGTCCCCAACAAACATCTCTCCGGCCAGCATCTGCCCTGAGGTTCTTTCTGCTCTCTGCAGAGGATGACTCAGCCGCCTACGGGTCTGAGGTTCACCTCCTGTGAACCAGGCACTCTGGCTCCCTCTCAGCTGCCCCAGTGCTTCTCCCACATGTACCCTCCCTTCTCTGATCCCGCCCAACACCCAAACACCTCCCACCATAATGGTGCTGTCCCTGCTCTGGCCAGATGAGTGGGCTTGGGGTCAGGGGCTGTGACAAGCTGACCTTTCTTCTTCCCACACAACTCCTGGCACAGAATTGATGCTTTCCCACGAGGCTATCAGAATCAGTGATCACTGAGGGTTTGCAGTGTCTTTCCTGCAGATCATCCTACCATGCCTCTTTCCTGAACTGTCCCTGTTTCCAGCTACAGATTCCAAATATAGGTAGCCACAACCATAATGCCCCAGGGCAGATTCCACCACCTTTGCTCTATGAACATCAGTTACAGAGGAAATAATGGTCCTTCAGGAGAAAAAGGACGTTTCAAATGGAACACATCTGTGATCGGTAAACCAAGGTTCCAGAGGTCACTAGGGTCTACACAACCAGCTGGGATAGGGCCCGTCCTGGGAAGGGTGGAGGGCAGACTATCAGGGGTCCAGCATCCTGGCAAGCTCTGTACCCTGGGCCTGAGAGCAGGGTCTGCCTGCCACCTTCTGGATGTCATCTGCCCTCACCCCCGACCTCAAGACACAGCACCAACCTCATCCGTCAAGGAGCATTCCCTGGAGCTAGTGTATTTATGGAGAGAACAATCCAGGCAGATGTGTCCTTTGAGTGCCAGGCCAGGGCTGAGAGTTTGTGGTGGTGTCTAAGAGCCCGGTTAGGTTGGGGGGGGGGCATGGAAGGGCCTGTCCCTCAACCTTTCTGTGCTCTCTGGAGTGATGGTGGGGGGTGCCGCCTTACCTCACTCTCACGTTCTTCCTTGCTAAGATGCTGCAAAGAACCCCTACAACCAGAGGAGCTGGCCAGGTAGAGAGCATCCCTGGACTGGGGGACAAGGCCTCTTCAGCTCAGGGAAGGGCATGTCCCTCTTCGTCTTACAGAGACCATTTGCTGGGGAACCAGTGAACCCTCCCCATTTGCAGCCCCCTGACCCACTCTGGTACCTGCTCCTACCAAATTCCACTCTATGCATCCTGCACTGGTACCCTTGGTCACCCAGGGGCAAGGCAACATTCACCCAGCAGAACCGCACATTCTGGACCTTCCTCGTCCACCTCCAGGACCTCCTTTCAGCCTGGGCTCTTTATTCCCCTAACAGCTTTATTGTTTGTAGTGCAGGCTGTAAAGTTCTTTATGAGTACTGGACAGTAGTCCCCTGGAACTGAAGTTAGAGAAGGTTGTTAGCCGCCAAGTGGGTGCTGAGAACTGAACCTGGACCCTCTACGAGAGCAGCCAGTGCTCTTAACCGCTGTTCATCTCTCTAGCCCCTAATAAACAAGTTTTAATTTTGATAAAGAGAAAGATGTCGTCTTTGCTCAATTGCAAGACACTTAGGGTGTGAGGTGAGGCAGGCCCAGGCTGATATAGCTCCATATCTGGGGATGAAGGAAGGTCTGGAAGACAAACACCCAAACCTGCGGTGACAGGAAGGACCCAGACTGCCATTACAGGTGAGTCCAGCCCAGGTCATCATTCCGCAGAAGCAAAGCCCATGACAAAGATGGTTCTAGTGGCTGTCAGAGTTTCTTGGGTTCTGCTTCTTCTTCCCTGGGTGAGCACACTGCCCCTGGAACACGGAGGTATGGGCCAGGTATCCAGTGGATCCCAGGGTACCACCGCTGAAGGGAGCCAAAGAGTCAAGCCCTGTTCTCATCAAACTCAAATTTTATTTCATTTTTGAGTGTTTTGCCTGCATGTGTGAAGGTACCCATGTTGTGCAATTTCTGCAGAGGTCAGAAGAGGGCACCATATCCATAGAACTGGAGTTATGGATGGTTGTTAGCTGCCATGTGGGTGTTGAGAACCAAACCCGGGTCCTCTGCAAGAGCAGCCAGTGCTCTTAACCACTGAGCCAGCTCTCCAGCCCTATCATCAAATTCTTAGTGTGATGGAGAGGTTGTGAACACAGCCACACACAGGATGGGTTATGCAGGAAGATCACTGTAGAGTAGGCACTAAGGGTAACCTGATCCTCAACAGTAGGGGAAGAGCATGCAAAACAAGCATCAGCAGAGTGGGACCTGTCCATGCTGGATGCTGAGGCTGACACAGCCCCACCTGCACACTATGTGCCCTAGCACTACAAGCCAAGGCTGATCCAGCCATAGGCCCCACTCTATAGACCACAACACAGAGGCTTAGAAATACTGAGTTGCTCCCTGGAGGAGCAGCACAGCTCGTGTCTAGTGTTATTAGACAGTTTTTAGAAGGCCAGGCTAGAAAAGGCCAGAGACCTGCCCTCACAAAGGTAATGTGGCACCGAATGGCTTCGGGCCAGCCTCTCACTCTGGCCAACCTTTTGCAGCACGTGCAAAGCAAAACAGGGAAGACTGGGTGTGAGAGACTGGACCCTGTGAGGCTGTGAGGAGCAGTGAGAGATCTGCAAAGGGAAGAACGACTGTGTCCTTTCCCAGAACATCACAGACACTCCCGTGGCCATTTCTGGGGGTACGAGTGCAGCTGTGGGGTACTCCTTTACCAAAACCATCACCCAACCCAGAATTCATCTCTTTTGCACCTGCTAACACAAGCCAAGCCAAGGGTGACGGAGGAGCTGCCCTCATCGGTCCAGGTCTCTTGTGCAGGAATCCCAAACGAGGCTGTCTATTCCAACACCAGCCAGCTCTGCCCTGTGGACATCAGTAAAAGGATCTACCAAAAGCATTGCTTCATCCAACATCAGTAAGTCTGGGGTGAGCCTTCCACATGCCCAACCTGACCCTGGGTTCCAGAGAACTGGTCTAAGAACTGCCCTTGTATAAGTTGCCTGGTGTCTACTGCAATCTGATCTGTTGAAGCCTTCCCACATTCAGAACACACATAGGGTCTCTTCCCAACATAAAACGGATCATTTGCGTTCAGTTAAAATGCATCACTTAATGATTTCCCAGTCAGGGCACTGAGAAGGCTTATCTTCCTTGTAAATTCTCTAGCGCATGCTGAATATCAACTTCTAGTTGAAGGGCTTCCCACAATCAGGCACACGAGGGGTTCTCTTGTGTGTGAATTTGCTGATGTATGATGGAGGATTTTCTACAGCCACTATATTTTGAGGCTCTTCTCCAGTGTGAAATCTCTGGTGGAAGATCGTTCCAAAATCAGAAAAAGCAGTCTCTACTTGTGATTGATCTGATGATGCACTTCTAGCTGGAAGCACTGCTGAGACGAACCACGGTTGCCGCACTGCTAACAGCTCTCCTCAGTCGTTATGCAACATGAAACAGTTTTCCACAGCCGTGGCTTTCCTAAGGCTTCTGTCCAACGTGTTCCCTGGCAGGATGCCAGGGATGACCTCCAGATCCCTCTTTCCTTATTTGTGACAAATGGTCTCTCGCTAGTGTGTTAAATGGTGTCTACGCAGCGATGACCTGCTACTGAAAGCTTTCCCACATTCAGGGCACACATACGGCTTCTCGCCCGTGTGAACTCGCTGGTGATCTTGGAGCTGACTCTTAGAGGTTAAGGCTTTTCCACAGTCACTGCATTTGTAAGGCTTCTCACCAGTGTGGATTCTCTGATGCATTCTGAGTACTGACTTCTGATTAAAAGCTTTTCCACACTCGTTACATACATGGTGCTTTTCTCCAGTATGAATCTTTTGGTGTAGATTGAGGGATAATTTCCAGCAGAAGGTCTTCCCGCATTCGGAACACACATAAGGTCTCTCCCCGGTGTGAATTCGATGATGCACCTTCAGGTGGGATGTCTTACTGAATGATTTTCCACAGTCCTGGCATTCATAAGGCTTCTCTCCAATGTGAGTTTGACGATGGGAGGCCAACTCGGACTTCTGGAGGAAGGATTTCCCACATTTTTGACAGATGAAAGGTCTATCCCTGGTATGTGTCATCTTATGCGTATGGAAACCTGACCTGGCACTGAAGGCCTTCCCACACTCTGTGCATACATAGGGTTTTTCTCCTGTGTGGATTCTCTCGTGTACTTGGAGTTGGGCCTTGGCAGAGAAGGCTTTCCCACAGTCACCGCATTTGTAGGGCTTCTGCCCTGTATGAATTCTCTGGTGTGTGCTGAGGATTGACTTCTGATTGAAGGCCTTCCCGCATTCAGAACACACATAAGGTCTCTCCCCAGTGTGAATCCGATGATGTATCTTCAGATGGGTTCTGTTACCAAATGATTTCCCACAGTCACGGCATTCATAAGGTTTTTCCCCAGTGTGAATTCGATGATGCACCTGCAGGTGGGATGTGCGGCGGAATAATCTCCCACAGTCAGGACACGCATGAGGCTTCTCACCCGTGTGAATTCGATTATGCAACTGCAGGTGGGAGATCCGAGTGAAGCACTTCCCACACTCAGGACACTCATGCGGCTTCTTCTCTCTTATGTGAGGCCTCTGATGGGACGTCAGCTCCGATTTCTGGAGGAAGGCTATTCCACATTCATGACAGTCGAAAGGTGTAGTGTGTGCTATCTGATGTTTACAAAAAGCTGACCAGTCACTGAAGACTTTCCCACATTCGAGTGGTTTCTCCTGAGACTGACTTTCATACTGCACAAATGGTTCTTTATGGTTAACTTTTACCACCTGATTACCTTTGTACGCCTTCTCTCTATGAATAACCTTAGATGTAGCATCACAGGAGCCTTGTGTGAAGAGCTCATCAGATGCAATAGTGTCATTAAGCCCTTTAGGGACACTGTGTTGATTCTGACCATTTGCTTCTAGGTTAGGGTTCAAAACTTTTGCAAATAAACATTTCGGAGGTCCGTCTTGTGTAGAAATGAGGCTGCATACCAAAGGGATGGTTTTCCCAGACTTTTTACATTCATGGTCACTGTCTGCACTCAGTACCATGTTACTGAAGAAAGTACCAGGACTCAAGGGTGGGACCTGGTTTTGCTGATCTCTCTTCGTACAGTCAGTGCCTTGACACAGTTCCTGTAAAACTTCGGAAAACCACGGATCACTTCTTGTGACTTCACTTCCTATACCGCTTCGAACTGAAGCTCCCTCAGAAACTTCTTGTTGTGGGGTGTCAAGTCCAGAGTCCCCTGCTAGGAAAAGAAAGAAATGAAGGAACAGGCACAGTAACAGGGAGGAGAAGGGATCCCAGAGCTGACTGAGATTGACAGAAAAACCTGGGCCAGGCCCCAGTGATGCTGACAATGATTAGGAACATCTGCACAGCCCATATGCTGTGTCAGACATCCGTCTGTGCAGCGTCCAGCAGGCGTTGGCAGTTTTCTGTGCTGAGGATGGACTGCACGAGGCGGTCTTACCTCTCTCCCCGTTCTGGTGATTGAAAAATAAAAGTATACAATGCTTCATTCAGTGGTCCAATGTAGGAAAGATTAGGTTTGGGGAAAGGCAACCAGCTCACGTCTGTAGGACACCTACACGCTCAGCTGCAGTAGGGTTAGTAAGGGAAGAAACAGACAAGGCTTTCACAGGGCGTTCTTAGGGAAGAGCCATGACTTGAAGCTGGGAATCAGAGCTCGGACTTCATTCACTGCAGACAAGGCACATTTGGGCTCTTCACCTTGTTTTATAAATCTGGTTATGGTTTTCTTTCTTTCTTTTTGGTTTGAGACAGGGTCTCCCTGCAGCCCCAGGTGATCTGGAACTCACTATGTAGACCAGGCTGGCCTTGAAATCAGAGATCTTCCTGCCTCTTCCTCCCAAGTGCTGGGACTAAAGGCGTGCACCACCACACTCAGCAAAAACATTTCCTTATTTTTTTGTTGCATTTTTTTCCTGTACTTTTTTTCCTGTGTGGATGAGAATTGGAACAATGGTCTCACCCATGCTAGGCAACCACTCTACCTGTATGCTAGGACCCAGAGCTTTTTATTTTCAATGATGTGAATGTATGTTTTTGTGGGGACATGTGCACACTGAGTGCAGGTGCCCGAGGAAGCCAAAAGAGGGTGTCAGAGCCCCTGGAGCTGGAGTCACAGGTCGTTGTCCTGATGTGGGTGGCTGGGAACTGAACCCAAGTCCTCTACAAGAGCAGCAAGTGCTCTCAACTGCTAGGCCATCTCTCCAGTCCCTAAAATTTTCATTCGTAAGCTGGGCATGGTGGCACACCTCTTTAGTCCCAGCACTCAGGAGGCAGAGGCAGGCGGATCTCTGTGAGTTCGAGGCCAGCCTGGTCTACATATTGAGTTCCAGGACAGCTGGGGCTATAGGAGACCCTGTCTCAAAAAGACCAAAAACCAAAAATATGGAGGAGAGGGATTGCTGTTGACCTGTCACCTCCACACACAAGCACAAATGAACACTCCTGCACACATATGTGCACACACACATAATCACACACAATATCTAATATAGAAAGAAAACACAGAAACATGAATAAAAAGGAAAAAGGAGAGAAAGGAAACAGGAAACTGGTTTGTGCTGGTGCCACTGGGACTAGGAAGTCAGGAAGTGAAAGCCTCAGGGTTGGAGAGATGGCTCCGTGGCTAGAGCACTGGCTGCTCCTGCAGAGGACCCGGGTTCCCAGCACCCACATGGCAGCCAACAACCATCTGTAACTCCAGTTCCAGGGAATCTGACACCTTCTTCTGACCTCTGTGCGCGCTGCACAACATAGGTGCACTTACACACATGCAGGCCATACATTCATACACACAAAATAAAAAATTTTTAAAATAATTTTAAAAATACAAAAAAGCAATGTATAAACGGGAAACTGAGTCACTGAACACACAATGAGATGTCTATCAGTAAAGTAAAATTAGGGGGAAAAGTGCATTTGCACAACACATGGGTGATGCATAAACCAATATGGCTAACGTCCAGGATAACAAATGATGTGCAAACACAAATGCCTGTGCATCTGCAGGACATGGTTGAGTTGGTCACTTAGGCAACCTGATCTGCATGAGGAGGCAGCGTGCTCGGTGTCCACCTTTGAGAGTCTTACACCGGCCCGTACTCTGCATTAACATAACATGGCTGGCATCACTTGTAGACATGGGAAAAGGGAGGCAGGCTGCTACTGGCCCCGAGACCCCATCCACCTCTCCCTGGGCACTCATCACTCACGGGGCCATCGCTGACACAGGAGCTCAGCCTCCCCTATACGTGCCTCCTTTCCTCTCTTCATCCTGAAGATGAGCTTCAGACTGGGAATGGGATACCCTGTGAATCGGAAGGACATTACACTTCTGTTTAGCCACTTAGGTTACTGACAGCTTCTAGGTTTTGAGCATCCACTGAAGTTTTGTATTTTCTCATCACAAAAGTCAACATTTCCGACTGGGTCTAATAAGTCAAAATTGGGGAACCCAAAGAAATGAAACTCTAGGACAGCTGTGGAAAAAAGCATGACATTGCTGCCATTCTGCTGTTTCACAAAGGGAAGGAAATCTCCACGAGGCCGGTCCTAGATCCCCAGCTGCGCTCACCCACTGACAAGAGGTGGCTGTAGATCTCCAGCATCACGTCCTGGTACAGGCGTCTCTGGGCAGGATCCAGGTGCTGCCACTCTTCCTGGGTGAAGTCCACAGTCACGTCCTCAAACGACACCAACCTCTGTAACAATGGACCTAAGCTCACCGAGTTGCTCATCTTTGAGGAATGAGATATTACACGTAAGTACGTGTTTTCAGTGATGTTTTTTCCCCACCAAGACAGGTAGTTAATAAGCTTCAACACCTACTTCATATTGTTTTTTCAGGGATAAGGACAGCTTATAAATGAATTACCTTTTCAAGGAGTCTGGAAATGATTCTTTCTAAACTTGCACCAAGTACAGGTGGCATGACATTTGTTAAGCAACAATATACCAGGCTATGCTTGTGCCTCGTCAAGAGGTTCAATATTACATGGGTGTCCACTCTTAAAGAAACTCAGAGACTTGCAAAACAGGACATGCAGGGGCTGGAGAGATGGCGCTGAGGTTAAGAGCATGTACGGCTCTTAAAGAGGATCTGAGCTTGGTTCCCAGTATTCATTCTGGGTAGCTCATAACCACCTGGAACTTGAGCTCTGGGGGACCCAACATCTATGACCTCTGAGGGCACCTGCAGTCATGTACACATACCCCCCCCACCCACACACATATACAGAATTTAAAGAAAAAAATTATTTTTGGTCTTTTTGAGACAGGGTCTCCCTGTAGCCCCAGCTGACCTGGAACTCGCTATGTAGACCAGGCTGGCCTTGAACTCACAGAGATCCGCCTGCCTCTGCCTCCCAAGTGCTGGGATTAAAGGCATGTGCCACCACGCCCGGCCTAAAGAAATTTTTTTTTAATCTTAAAAAAAGGGTATCATGGGGCTGGAAAGATGGCTCAGCGGTTAAGAACACTGGTTGTTCTTGCAGAAGACCCGGGCTCAAATCCCAGTACCCACATGGCAGCTAACAACTGTCGGTAACTCCAGTCCCAGGGGATGTGACAGCCTCTTCTGACCTCCGCGGGCATTGCACGACTTGGGTGCACTTACCTACAGACAGCTGTGTCAGAGGGGAGGCGACCCTGTGATGTCTAGAAAGTGGCTGTCATCCAAGTCCCAAGCAGGTGGGTGTGGGTCTGAGGGAAGGACAACATGGACTTTCCAATGGCAAGGAAGAGCTGCCAACTGGGCACCTTAAATGCCGGAAATGACCATGTTCATATTTAAAAGGCTGGTCTGCCGGGCGTGATGGCGCACGCCTGTAGTCCCTACACTTGGGAGGCAGAGGCAGGAAGATCTCTGTGAGTTCAAGGCCAGCCTGGTCTGCATAGTGAATCCAGGTCAGCTGGGGCTACAGGGAGACCCTGTCTCAAAAAGACCAAAAAAAAAAAAAAAAAAAAAGGCTGGTCTTCCTTCACTGTCTGCCTGAGACTGCATGCAGTACCGGCTGGTCCTGAACTCTCTAGGGGGCTAAAGGCAACTCTGAACATCTGATCTGCCTCCAGCTTTCCAGGGATTACAGGCGCACACCATCACACCCAGGTCATGCAGTGCTAGGGACAGAACCAAGAGCTTCCTGAACTCGAGGCAAGACGTCACCAACAAAGGCCGAGCCCCAGCCCCCACAGCCTGCCTTTTCCTTTGGATAAAATTTAGAGTTAACTGAAGAGCTCTGCATTACAGGCCTGTAGATGACATAGGCAGCCTGGGGGCCAGCCGAACAGCCGCCCCTTTCATTAAAAAGTGGCTCTTCAGTGGTTAAGTACATTTGCTTCTCTTGTAGAGAACCTCGGTTTGCGTCCCAGAACCTACAAGGTGGTTCACAACCTCTGTAACTCCATTTCCAGGGGATCTAATGACACCTTCATCATCTTTGTCTGGCTGGCCCCTGTAGGCACTGCACACACATGGAACACATAAATACATACATACATACATACATACATACATACATACAAGTAAACACTCCTGCACATAAAATTAAAATAAATAAATCTCTTTTTTTTTTTTTTTTTTTTTCCTTTTTAGAAAGGGTCTCCCTGTAGCCCCCGCTTTCCTGGAACTCACTGTGTAGACCAGGCTGGCCTTGAACTCAGAGATCCTCCTGCCTCTGCCTCCCGAACACTGGGACTAAAGGCGTGCGCCACCACCCCTGGCTTAAATCTTTGCTTTTAAAGGCTGTAAGCCATATTGGTGAGACCCTGCTGGAGTCTTTATAAAAGAGGACTGAACTGACAAGACCTGAGACCAATGGTCAAGTTTGAGAGAGAGAGAGAGAGAGAGAGAGAGAGAGAGAGAGAGAGACAGCCATGATGTGCATGTGGTAGGATACAAAAATGCATGCATGCCACCCACACTGTGCTCTTGCAAACAAATAAACTCACTTGGATGGTGAGCAAGCATCTAGACCAGAGCTCTTCAACGAAAGCTTAAGGGGAGCCTCCAAGTAATCTCTTTCTTTCTTTTTTTTTTGGTCTTTTTGAGACAGGGTCTCCCTGTAGCCCCAGCTGGCCTGGAACTCGCTATGTAGACCAGGCTGGCCTTGAACTCACAGAGATCCGCCTGCTTCTGCCTCCTGAGTGCTGGTATTAAAAGGTATGCGCCATCACACCTGGCCCAAGTAATCTCTTAAACTCTAGTAGTCATGTTAAAAAGAAATACATGCAATCAACAGAGTATTTTATTGAGCATTTCCACATTATTATTTCAAGATACTAATCTTTCAAGAGCCACCAGGAAGCTTGGAGTGGTGATGGAAGTACTTGGGAGGACAGAAGCCAAAGGACTGCTCCAAGTTTGGGGCCAGTCTGGTCTAGATGGCGTAACCCTAGTTCAATAAATCCAGTGCTTTACCAGGCTCTGTTTGCAGGGAAGAACTCCTTTGGTCTGTCGGCGCCTTCTCCTGTTGGGGTGCACATAAACAGACTCCACAGGAAGTCACCAGACCAGGGGCAAATCTAGATGGAAGAACTTAAGGGCAGCACAGTAGGCATGTCAGGAAAAGACAAGGTATGGACGCATCTTCTCCTGCACTCTGCTAAGACCACATCAGGAAGCCCGGGGCCTGCAGCTTTCCCCATGTGCTCCTTAGTTTGAAGAACAGAATCTGCTGCAGCACCTGCTTACCTCACGGGACCCATGCTGCTGCCCAGCTCCCGGTCTCTGGGGCCTCTGGGACAGTCTTGGGTCAGCAGGCATATCTTCTCTGCTTTCTACTCTTGGTCTCTCTTGCTGGCAGATCTGATTTCCTCAGGAGCCGGAAGCTGGGTGGGCGACTAGAGGTTCCAAGCAGAGCTGCTGGGCAGAGGCCAGATGGGGCACCACGTGGGTACTGCAGCCTGGATGTGGCATGACCGGGGATCGGCAGACACTGGAAAGTCCTGGGAAATCAATGACCACACGGTCACTCAGCCAACACACTTTCTTTACAAACATTTATTTTAGTTTATGTATAGGAATGTTTCACCTTCGTGTTCGCATGTGCACCAACCACAGGCTTGCCTGATGCCCATGGGGCCCAAAAGAGAATTGAGTTGGAACCCCTTGAACTGGAGTTAAAGACTGTTGCTAGCCACCATGTGGGTGCTGGGATTTGAACCTGGGTCCTCTGCAAGATGGAAACAACCCAAATGTCCCTCGACGGATGGATAATGAAAATGCAATACATCTACACAATGGAGTTCTGCTCAGCGATAAAGAAAATGAAATCATGAAATGTGCAGGTAAATGGATGGAACCAGAAACTGTTATACTAAGTGAAGTAACAGACTCAGAAATACAAGGACGTATGTTCTCCCTCATTTGTGGGTTCCAGCTCCACATCCTTAGATGGAGTACATACCCTGCTGTAGCTGCAGGAGTTAGGAACACAGTAAAGAACCATGGTGAGGAAGGGGAGGGAGGAGTAGGAGGCATGTGTACAGCTGAAGGCCATATAACAAGAAACACAGTGCTAGGCAGGGAAACTTCCTTTTGAGTTGTTGGTCAGGGTAGTCAAGACACTCCCAAAATGACACAGGCTATTGCCACAGTCCTTGATGGCCTCCCAGAACTTGAAGGTTAGACCCTCTTGCTGAAGACAGGACATACTTCAGACACAGGACTTGGAGCGATGGAGCTGGAATTGACCTGGAAGCCTCCTCCCTGCAGACTAGCTCTCATAGTTATGGAGGACACTATGCAAGCTGCTAAGGGAGAAAACCAATTAATGGTCCAGCCCACCTCGAAAGCCTAATAAGCACAATGACTAGCCCAGGAAACTATCTCTATTGGTGCAGTAGTGACACTTTTAGCTTGGTGGTAATCAACAGCTATCTAATTGGCCCACTCATGACGAGGGAACTCATTTGCAGTACTGAAAACACAGTCAAATATACACAGCTGGAGAGGTCATAGATCCTAGAGAAAAGCCTAATTTTGCCACCCCCCTAGACCAATGTAATTTTTTACTGTATTCTAAATATTTATCCTTGTATTACAGACAAGCACACCGCTTACCACTCATCAAAGCAGCTTCCTCTTACAATACATGAAGACTTTACAGAGTTCCACAACTGGTCACAAGCAGAGAATAAGTGTCTGTGAGGTGCCCAGCCCTAAGTGACACATCTACAGTGCAACCTCCACACCTAAGCCTCAGGAAACAGCAGGACAGGAGGCAGAAATATTAATGCACCTCTCAACTATCACCGAGGAAGCTTCCTCGTGTAACAGATGATGATTAACCCAGAAAGCCAGAACTGGCCCAAGTGCAGAGAGTTTTGAACCAGGATACCTATACCAAAGCTCTGCCTCCCAAGGCTCAGGGACCAGGCTGAAAACAGGGCAAAAAGACTGTAAGAGCCAGATGTGGTGGAAGACCATGGGAAACAGTGTTCCAGACAGCTGGGAAGTTATAGGAACTTCCAGCAATGGTGACAGCATGCACAGGACCCAAGCAAGCTCAAGCCAGACAGAATCCCAGCATAGACGTGGGGAAGTAGGGAAGACACCCCAGCTGAGGAGCTGTTGGCAACAGTAACTACTGGGGGAGGGAGAGTCGGTATTCTTTAAGGGTGTGATGCGAGATCGGGTAACCAGGCCCCAGTGGATGAACACATGCTCAAGGACATGTGGGGACACAAACATGGCTCAAGAGGCCTTAAGATATATGACAGGACACATGAAATCCAGTGTGTGTGCGTGGGTGCTAAAAGAGGAGTACAGGTAGAGGAAAGGGTCTAAATATTATTAAAATGTACTGTATGAGCTGCGGTGGTGGCACAAGTCTGTAGTCCCAGCACTCGGGAGGCAGAGGCAGGTGGATCTCTGTGAGTTCAAGGCCAGCCTGGTCTACATAGTGAGTTCCAGGACAGCTGGGGCTACAGGGAGACCCTGCTTCAAAAAGACCAAAAAAAAGGAATTTGCAAAAATTCAAAAACTTTAAAAAAGATATAAAATTAGGAGCCTCCCCACTGGGACACAGGTACTGTCCACAGGCATCGTAAAGCAAGCCTGCCTGGCCAGCCGAAAAGCCTAATAACCACACCAAGACTGGCCAGCACACTGTCTCTGTTATCTGGGGTGATCAGCAGCTCTCTAATTGGCCTTGACGTCCTAAATGGGAGGAAAATCATGTGTGGCCCTGTAAATATAGCCAAACAGATGGTGGCTATTAGAGGTCACACACAGAGAATACATGTCTGAGAGACGTCTAGCCCTAAGTGACATGTCTACAGTGAAACCTCAACACCTGAGGTTCATGGAAATAGTGGAACAGGGAGTGGAGAAAACTAGTGCACCCCTCAACTCTCACCAGCGAAGCTTCCTCATACATCAGAGTGGAAAGTGCACACAAGGCCACAAGCGGCCACATTTTAGAGAACAAGATACTGCAGAGTGTGTGTCCCTGGATAGGACTCCTGGATTAAACCTCACCCACCCATGGCTCAGGAACCATTGCAGAAGAGGGGGCGGAAATATTCTAAGTGCCATAGTTGGTGCATGAACATAAGGAAACAGAGGCTTTCGGGTCTCTGGGAACTTGCAACAATGGCTTCAGCATGCACAAGACCCACGCTGACTCAATCAGACAAAAACCTGCATAGAACTGGGGAAATGGGCAGCAGGACCCAAAGCTTAGCCGAGGAACTACTGCCGGGTGAGGGAGAGTAGACTGTACTTTAAGGGAGGGACTCTAGATAAGCTGACTAGACTCCCATGGATGAACTTGCATTGAGAAACATCTGAGTAAAACTGCTTGACAGGATATGACTTAACATATATGACAGAATGCATGAAATCTGGTGGTTGGGGGGGTGTTAAGGGGAGTGCAGATGGGGGATGGGGTCTAAATTTGATTAAGATCTTATATCAAAAACTCAATAAAAATACTTTTTAAATAAACAAAAATAAATTCAGAGACCCATCTCTTGCGTGGCCCACAACACCTGCACACATGCACCTGGACCCCCTCTCTGTCACTGAGCACTTCTTCCCTGTCCTAAGGAGTCACCTCCACTACACCAGAATCCAGCCATCGAAACCATGGCCTTCAGTACTCTCCGTGAGTGGACCTGTCGTACTGGACTGTCCTTGAAGTCAGACAAATGCCACTGTCTTCCTGGACATGGCCTGGGGGAGTTTACAGGCTGGAGAAGCCTGGGGAAGGTCTCTTGCCATTTCATGGTGCTATGGGGAAGCTATGAAGACTTTCCAGTGTGGCCACAGGTGGGGGGCACCCACACTCCTGTAAGTGACCCCTCACTGCTGCTCTGTAAGTAAGCCCAAAGAACTTATTGGTTTCCCAGAGCGCAATTTGGTAACATCTACCTCAGTTGGTCATTAGGACCAAAGGAGGAGGGGCTGGACATAGTTTACACAACACCCCCCCCTCAAGGAGTTTCAGCAACAGGGCCACAGAACTGCCTGGGTGTCTCAGGCTCCTGAAAACATCACTACCTCACTAATCAATAAACATTTCCCAGAAAACATAATTTACACAATTTACTCCAGAGAGATTCAACCCTAAACAGAGGGGGTCAAATACTGCAGCCCTACCGTGGGAGTGGCATCATTCTGGTCACCTGCCAATCACAGACAGAGGCCCACAGAGCAGGAAGGGGAAGACAGTACTGGGCCACCCAGACACCTCCTGAGGACACCCGTAGGGACTAGGTGGTGGTCAGTTGCAGCTCCTGCTCCCTACAGGACATACCCTGGGATCCCCAGAAGCCCTGGAACCCTGGCACCAGCACAGATCACCACCCCCAGGTCTGGTGCCTGGACCCACAGATAAAAAGGTCCATGTGTTATCTCCTGGATTCTGTTCCATCCTTTGTATGTTTTACTTCTGAAATGGGAAAGGCAAAAGGAAAGATTTAAAAAATGACTGGAGAGATGGCTCAATGGCTAGAGCACTGGCTGCTCTTGCAGATGACCCGCGTTTGAATCCCAGCACCCACATGGCAGCTAACAACCATGTGTAACTCCATTTCTAGGTGATCCGACATCCTCTTCTCTCCTCCACGGGCACTGCACACACACGGGTGCACTTACACACATGCAGACAATACACTCATACACATAATAAATAAAAGATTTAATAAACAAAAAAATAAATGCAGAAGGCCATGCAGTCCCCGGAAAGACCCCCTCCCAAGGCCTGCGGGCTCCATCAGCCACCTGCTGTCCTGACTCTTCCCCATCCCCACCCACCCTCCAAGTTCTCCACCTGCAGCTCCAGCTCCACCCAGCACGGGCTCCCGCAGCACCCACGGGGAGTCCTCCCAGGGTCCCCGGTGCTGTCCTCGGTGCTCAGAGGACAACGTCCACGACGCCGGGATCACAGAGATGCAGACGACACGCATCCTCCCCGCGCAGCTACCGCTGACCTCACCCTTCTCAGCGCCTCTGCACACCGCACGCCCGGGGGAGTTCGCGGGGACTTCTAGTCACCGACGCCCAGAACCCCCCGATGGAAGATTCCAGATTCCCTCTGAGTCCAGACAGCATCTGGGAAGCATCGCGTGAAGATCGAACCCGAAATGGCCACACGGTCATTGCCTAGCCGGGTTTCTGTTCCGGTAGCCAGCCGATTTCCTCCCACTCGAGAGGTTCGCGCATACGCAGTAACGCCCCGGAAGCTGCTAAGTAGGCTCTGCCAGTAGTTAAGATGGCGCGGCCCCTGGTTCCGTGTGACATCAAGAAGTGTCAAGGCGACACCCATAGAATCCTGATGTTGGAGGGTGCCATTAAGGAATTTCCAGTCCGTACAACCAAGGGCGGGATGTGGAACCCGCATAGGAAGAGTCGGCTCCTGTATTTTTAAGTATTTGTTTATTATTTACTTATTTTACGTTGTGAACGAAATGTCACAGAAAACCAGCATCCTTCTCCAGGCGTGGTGGTGTGCACCTTTAATCCCAGCTCTCAGGAAGCAGAAGCAGGTGAATCTATGGGACATGGAGGCCATGGCTCCAAAACAAGCCCAGGTCAGCTGAGGCTACAGGGAGACCCTGTCTCAAAAAGATAAAAAAATAAAAAACCAAACCCTCTGCAAACGCGGATCAACTGATTAGAACGTCTGTGATTATGGTAAGTTTGAAATGTTGCAGATCCAAAGCCTAGTTACCATTTATCTTGGGCTGTCTTTAGCCCCTAAATAGCCAGTTCTTGCTCACCTGTTCACCTGTTTCTGACATAACATCCTATAATTAACAAATAAAAAATAAAAACTTTTGGAAAGCATTAACTAGCAGACCATCAGCTCCCACCAGCTGAAAGGTCAACTGAGGCCTGTAGCTGAGGTGTCCCTTTGCTGAATCTGCTTGCTGAATCCACCTACTGAATGTATCAACCGATGTATTTGAAAAGTGTCTTGATTTATGGAATTTGGGGTAATCTGAACCTGTGTTCCTCGACCAAGGTCACTCATACTTGATTCCAGAATAAACTATTTCTTATCCCCTTTGAGATGAGAATTGTGCTTCTGTGTTGACAATGTGTGTGTTTTGCCTGCCTGTGTGTAAATGCACCCATGCCATGCAATGCCCATGGAGGTCAGAAGAGGGAGTCATATTCCCTGTAACTGGACGTACAGATGGTTGTTAGCTGCCATGTGGGTGCTGGGAACTGAACCTAGGTCCTGTGCAAGAGCAGCCAGTGCTCTTAACCTCTGAGCCATCTCTCCAGCTCCCCATCTATTTCTTAAACTGACATGGCATATTCCCATTAATTTCTTTTCATTTTTAATATTTTTTCTTTTTCTTTCTTTCTTTTGGTCTTTTTTGAGACAGGGTTTCCCTATAGCCCCAGCTAGCCTAGAATTTGCTATGTAGACCAGGCTGCCCTCAAACTCACCTGTCTCTGCCTCCTAAGTTCTGGGATTAAAGGCATGAGCCACCACACCTGGCTAATTTTATGTGTATGTTATACTAGCACGTGTGTAAGTACCACCCTGTCATGCAATGCCTATAGAGGTCAGAAGAGGACATCAGATCCACTGGAGCTGGAATTACAGATTGTTAGCGGCCATGTGGGTGCTAGGATTTGAACCTAGGTCTTCTGCAAGAGCAGCCAGTGCTCTTAAACCATCTCTTCAGCCCAGAGAGACCATATTTTGTTGCAAATAGTTTCCTGAGCTACTGCAGGGAACTGTCCTTTGATCTGTGTACCTTTCCTTCCTGCTTAGTGTAGAGACTCAGGTGTGCTAGTGGATGATGAAATGAGTGAAGGCAAAGGACTCAACCCTCTGATGGAGGAGAGGAGTGAGTTTAAGTCTTTAGCAGTGCTTTTCTATACTCACAAAACTACAGTTACAAGCTTGGTGTTTGTCCCAGAACACATGAAAGAATTAGTTTCACAGAGATCAAAGCACATTCTACAGGTTTACATTTAAAGTTAGTCAGTAGGCTACAAAGAGTGTATCATAGATTTTTTAACAATTTCCAAGAAGGATGGCTAGTTATTGTGTTTAACATTAAACAATCATCCTATGTCTTGCAGTCATGACTTAGACTTATAATGTATTTCTGATCTATGACTAAGGTGGTGTTCCACCAAGCCCAAGATTCTTGTTTCAAAGAAATGTCTGGACCTCATCCCTGACCATTCTTAACCTCTTCCTTCAGCTTAGAGTACCCTGTCCATGCTGACAAAAACTTTGGAAGTCGCCTCTTGTTCTGCAGAAGAAAGCTCTTCCTGGTCCCCTGCTTCCTAAAAGTAAATTGTGTCATGTGTTGTGTGAAACTGTGCAGTCCCTCTTCTGGATTTCCTGCCACCCTGCCATCAGGTCTTAACACTCTGTGCATACATAGTCTTTCTCCACCTCAGCCTAGACCCCAGGAAGCCCTGCTGCACAGGTGGGATCTGTTGACAGAGCCAAGAGCTGAGGATTGGGTCATCTAGTGTGGCTCCCATGATGCTTCATGTGGAGTGGAAGTGTTCGTTCTTCAAGGGCCTTGACAGCCCTGATAACCTGTGGGCACTGGGCTCTCTGACCTTATTCCTGGGCTGCCAGTGGGACTTTTCAGCCCTGTGACACCAAAGCCTGGGACTGTCACCTTTAAATGTCTCCTCTCATGGCACCCTTCTATGTGCACTTGAAGGAAGTCAGGATCCTTCTACCCCAACAATGCTGGGTCATTGCTGTTGCAGCCTCTGTTGTGGGCAGGACAGTGTGCATGGAAACAGGGTGGGCTGAGTCATGCTAACTGTATGACTGTGTGTATGACTGTGCGCTGGGGCAGGATCTGAAATTCCAACTGGAAATGCCCAAGTGGATGATGGTGTGGAAGGGTTTCTTCATCCCCAAACCTTGTGGTTTCCCCATCTCACAGGCACTCTCCACCCTATCTCTGCTGACTAGTTCCTGGAAGGGGCCAATACATACTGCTGCACATCAGAGGACAAAGGCAACCCAACCTACCAGTGCAAGAGACCAAAGGCTGATTTCACCTCCTCAGCAATCTGTGGAACAGTAACTGCTCTCTGGATATAAACAATAGTCATAAAAGGGACATAAGGTTGGAGAGATAGCTCAGACTACAGGGGCGCTGGTTAACACTGTGCACCTGCATACATATGGGCAAAACATTCCTACACATAAAATAAAAATCATAAAATGTATTTTTAAGAAAGGACACAGGAGCATGTTTCTTTAGAGTGGACAGGGAGCCTTATGTGAGACATAATTACACACAGAGCTTTCTGTGTGTCATGCACTAAGTGACGAGGTCACAGAAACGGGTCCAGAGAGCCTCTAGGACATGGACTTAAGGAGATCCCCTGGTCCTCATCCTGGAGTGCACCGTGAGGATTGGATTTTGGGGGTTGGCCTGGGGGAGCGTTTGCCTGAGGTAGTGTTTAGAACCCACTGGAAGGAAGGTTACACTAGGACATGGACCTCTTTCCTCCCAAGTTATTTTTTATTTTACTTTATGTGTATCAGTGTATTGCCTGCATATATGTAAGTACACCCATGTTATGTGATACCTGCAGAGGTCAGAAGAGGGTGTCAGATCCCCTGGAACTGGAGTTATAGATGGTTGTTAGTCGCCATGTAGGTGCTGGGAATCAAACCTGGGGCTCTGCAACAGCAGCCAGTGGTCTTAACCACTAAGCCATCTCTCCAGCTCTGCCTCCCCAACTCTTTACACTGACTTCTGCATCTCTATTGTGTGGACTCTGAAGCCTAGCTTTGCCAACAACTTTACCCACTCTGACCTTGGGTATGTGAGTGGGATCTGTTTCCCCATCTTCTACAGGTCAACTGTACTCATCTGCCTTGGAGCTAGACCACCACCTGCACCTCCTCAGAATCTGTCGCTCATCCCAGGACCCCAGAACCCCAGCACCCTCACCTGTCAGGTGACCCTTCTTGAAGCTAGTGACTGTGGACATAACCATTCAGCTACACATTGCCTGTGACTTCCAGGGCATGGTGCCAGGCCCTTGAGATTGTGAGCAAACAAGAGGGCAGGGCTAGGAACTGAGGGCAGTTGTGTCTTGGAGGCCCAGGTTAGGAGACAGGAACAGACCCAGTCACTGTGCTTTTCTGATGCAAAGTCCTGCCTTGTTGTACCTTCATATCAAGAAGGAAATTCTCTCTTCCTGCCCCAGATGCAGAGAACACTACCACTGTGTCTCCTGTACAGATGGTTCACAGAGGTATCCATCCTGGCCCAAGGAACAGTGAGTCTTCAGCTCAGGGCAGGGTTAGTGACTCCTTGCCCTAGACTCACCCTGGAGAGACGGTACCCTCTTCTCTAACTTCAGTGCATCACCTCTTCCCATCAGCCTGCCACCTCTGGGATGCTTGCATATACCTCCTGCCCCAGAGGACTAGGGCAACATTGGGACATCAGAACTGAGTGCTCCTGGCCCTTCTCATCCTGCTCTGCATCAGCTCAGTCATTACTCCAATAGCTTTGATCTGAGTGCTTGTACAGGAGACACATGGGCCAATATTCCGAACACACAGCAGTGTTCCCCAGGTCAGTCCCCTCCCCAGAAGTGATCAGTATCCACACAGGTTGCCAGGAATTGGGATTGGTCAACCTGAAGGTTTGATACTGGTTATCAGTAGCACAGATGGCCTTCATTCATCCATGACAGTGTTCTCCACTGCACAGATGGACAGTTTATGACCTTTCCTGAGGAGACACGAACACACACCTGTTCACCAGATACAATGTACTGGGGGCAGATCAAAGTATTGACTCCACCAAAGTCCAACCTGCTGAAGCAATGGGTATGAGGGGATACTTACAAGGTCAGAGGCAACTCACCAAGGAGACTACCCCAGCTGCATCTCTGGAGCTCCCTGATGACTTGCAGACCACTTGTCCTGTTCCCGGTAGTCCTCAGTGTGTATATAATCTTGGAGGAGGGGCCTTTGTGGATCTTTTTTGGGGGAGGGGAATTTTTTGAGGCAGGGTCTCCCTGTTGCCCCAGCCCTATCTCAGAAAGACATATATACTCACACACAATTTTTTTTCTGTGTGAGTGTATCGTATGAATGTGTATAATATGCACCCATGTTGTGCAATGCCTGACGAGTCAGAAAAGGGCATTGGCTCCTCTGGAACTGGAGTTAGAACAGTCAGCTGCCATATAGATATTGGGAACTGACCCTGGATCCTCTGTAAGAGCAGCCAGTGCTCTTAAGCACTGAACTGTCTCTCCAGGCCTCACACTTTTTGGGAGGGGGTGTGTTTTGTTGAGACAGGTCTCCCTGTAGCCTCAGCTGGCCTGGAACTATATAGACCAGGCTGGCCTTGAACTCACAGAGATCTGCCTGCCTCTGCCTCCTAAGTGCTGGGATTAAAAAGGTGTGTGCCACCAAGCATGGCTGCCTTTGTGAATTTTAAGTTTCAGAAACTTCTTGAGGCTTGTTTTTTACTTTCTGCCCCTAGGTTTTGTTTACTTTCTAAGCCTTAATAAGCCTCCCTCTAGGATGGAATTGCCACAGAACAGACCCCAATTCTGTGAGCATCTTTCATTCTGCCAAAAGAAATGTGTAGTGTTGCATCTGAGTTAAAAGACATGTATGTCTGTCTGTGAGATCAACTCCCAAATGCAAAATGTAGCTGGATCACGTCTTTTTAATTTTGACATTTAAAGCCAAGTGGTTCTTCATGATTGCTGGACAATGATCAGTTCCGGACAGAGAGATAAAACACATGATGCAGAAAAATTAACCCAAGGTGGAACTAATGAACTATGACTCCAGTGAAACTGTGGTAGATAAATAAGCAGTAACAAATATATTTGATAAGACCATCCCTAATAATAAGTGTTTGTTGATGTATGTAGAAGGAACAGTTAGGACTTCGGAAGCATCAACCTGTACTCAAGTCATAAAGGCTACTCTGAGCTCAGTCTCAGGACAGATGACCACAAACCAGTCTATGATCGTAAGGAGTCCTCTGCTGACAATGTGTCATGTTCATTAAAGTGGGAGCGTACTGACACTAGCAAATGTTTCCTGTTACTGGGATGTCACAACCCTTGCCCACACTTGCCCAAAGTATCTTCTGTGAAAACAGTGACCATTTAAATTTCCTATAATAACCTAAAGGGCACGTATACTTCTGTGCTGGAGGTCTTAAATCCACCAATGTTGTTACTGCCAAAGGATGGTGTGAAAAATCCTGTAAAAACCTGTATATAGTTCTAGCTGGGCCTCAGTTTCCCTGGAGCAGGAGTTCAGACTGGGACCCGCAGGTGACAGAGGACAAAGTTTCTGAGTATGGTTATTCTTCTCACTGCACCAGGTCAGTCTCGGGTTAATTCCTATAACACACAGGTGTGTGCTCTCTCCAACCCACTGTACTTGTTTTGCTTTCTCGTACTGGGGACTGAATGTGTGGTTGAGCACTGCGCCACATCACAGCCCCTGGGAACCCTTTGGGTCTTTGTCAGGGTAACAGGAAAACTGGAATCTCCTTGTGGTTTACTTAATATATGCATACTTGCACTTGAGATCAAATTCACACATGAAGTTCACCAGTAACCACTATCATACAATGGCCTCTATGTAACTCCAGAAATTTTTCATCCTCTAGAAACTCTGTACCCACACCCACACCACCATCATTCCACCTTTTCTGGAACCACTGACCTGCTGTGGTATCTGTAGATTTGCCTCTTCTGGACACTGCAGAGTAGTGAGGCCAAAGGTGTGGCCTTTGTGATGAGTGGCTCTCACCTACTGTTGTCTTCAGGATTGGGCCTCACTGGGAAATACACCATGGAGATCCCAGCAAGCAGGATCGCTGGTCGTGGAACGACCCCGTATTTCCAGGTCTCTCTGCCACTCCTGGCTCTCCTGCCAGGTCTATCCTGGAAAGGTGATGGCCATGGCCTCGTTCACTGTCTAAGGGCAGCTGACTTCTCCGATGAGCACTGGGTGCGGGATGAGGGTGTTGACACTGCTACCTGGTAACGGGCCCTACCTCATGAGCCTAGAAGGTGCTGAGGTACCAACGATGTGGGGGACAAACATACATACATATTCAAATGCTGACCAGACCCCAGACACATACAAATGAATGTGCAATAGGGTATGGATGATACAGACACATGATAATTTGTTTTGTGGCACTTAGAAATATCAGTACCCTACCACAAAGGGAAACCATTGCTATGACTTCCCACACACCTTCCAAGTCTGGTGGCTACGGATCTTAGAGAGGCTGATCTCAAACCATTACTCATTTCTTTTTTAAATCAAATGAGGGAAGACCTATGCGTAGACACCTGAGGTTGCTCTGACATACAGATGTACTTGCACACACGTACATCCTCCAAGCATAACAGCCATCAGCTTCATCAGAGTGGCTGTGATCACCTGTAAGAGACCCTCAAGCCTGAGCCTGTGGGCTGCTGATGCTCCCTTACAGGAAGGGGTGGGGCGGGGTCGCCAGTCCCTCATCTGACATTTTTTTTTGGTAAGCTTTAATATTTCATTATTTTAATTTTAATGTATATGAGCGTATTGCCTGTGTGTATGTAAGTGCACCTGTGTCATGCAATGCCTGCAGAGTTCAGAAGAGGGGTTGGTTTCCCTGGCACTGGAGTTTTGGACAGTTGTTAGCTGCCATGTGGTTGCTGGGAACAGAACCCGGGTCCTCTGCAAGAGCAGCCAGTGCTCTAACTGCTGAGCATCTCTCCAGGCCCTGATTTTCATTTCTTAGGGACCCCTTTCCTGATTATCTAGACTCTTCAGTTGACTTTAGAGCTCACAAAATGCCTGGTCCATTTATAGCAATCATAATTTGTCACCCCCATTTCACGTACATCCTCCAAGCATAACAGCCATCAGCTTCATCAGAGTGGCTGTGATCACCTGTAAGAGACCCTCAAGCCTGAGCCTGTGGGCTGCTGATGCTCCCTTACAGGAAGGGGTGGGGCGGGGTCGCCAGTCCCTCATCTGACATTTTTTTTTGGTAAGCTTTAATATTTCATTATTTTAATTTTAATGTATATGAGCGTATTGCCTGTGTGTATGTAAGTGCACCTGTGTCATGCAATGCCTGCAGAGTTCAGAAGAGGGGTTGGTTTCCCTGGCACTGGAGTTTTGGACAGTTGTTAGCTGCCATGTGGTTGCTGGGAACAGAACCCGGGTCCTCTGCAAGAGCAGCCAGTGCTCTAACTGCTGAGCATCTCTCCAGCCCCTCATCTGTTATCCTAACCATTCCCTGTCAAAGGAATGTGATCCTGTCTCAACTACACATAGACTCATGATCTTGGGAGGTGCTAAAGTGTATGGACTATGAGAGATTAACTGAAGGGGTAATCCAAGCTGGGATGAGACTCTTCGGTGGCATGGCTACTTTGGGGTCAGCCATGCTCCCCAACTGACCCCTCACTCATGCTCTAAGCTCACTGATTCCCAAGGTGGACTCTGGTGGAATACTACTTGGGAGGGGTAAATATCTGTCTCCTCAGGGGAAGAGTTCCTATAATACGTGTGCACATGCACATACATGTGCATCCATAGGTGAGCATGTGCATAGAGAGGGGAGGGAGGGAGGGAGGGAAGGAGGGCGAGGGGGAGACAGAGGGAGGGAGGGAGAGAGAGCGAGAGCGAGAGTGAGCAGGGTCCTTGTCCTTTTCACCGGTTTCACTGATTTCCCTCAGGTATAACAATTTCTATTTTTAAATGGTAATGCATAGCTATATTATTCAGAGCTATGAATAAGCTATAATCAGGTCTCTTATAAAATATCCTTTCAACAATAACTCAAGAATATTCCAGTTAGGAATATGGATGAGGGACTGACTTTATGGGAAAGTCTTTTATACAATCACAGTATCTGCAAGTGCAGAGTCTGGTACAAGTGCCCGCTCTATTGAACTCTGACTCTGATTTGTTTTTGAAGGACTTCTTGCACTCAGAATACATGTAAGGTCTCTGGCTAGTATGAACTAGATGATGAACCTTAGGCTGCTGAAAATTCTCCCACAGCCACATACTGGTAACTAACTCTCCGCTGCAACTTGATGATGCACCTTCAGGTGGCGTGTGTGATGGAACAACTTACCACAGGCTCCTCAGCACTGTGAATTTGCTGATGGGATAACAATCGTGACTTGCGCAAGAAGCCTTTCCCACATTTGAGACAGACGAAAGGTCTCTGACTACTGTGAGTTCTGCGGTGTGTATGTAAAGAAGACCTGCCACTGAAGGCCTTCCCACAGGCCGTGCACACATATGGTTTCTCACCGGTGTGAACTCTCTGATGCTCTATCAGTTGGGCTTTAGAAGACATGGCTTTCCCACAGTCACTGCACGTGTAAGGCTTCTCCCCTGTGTGAATTCTCTGGTGAGTGCTGAGGACTGAATTGTGGCTGAAGGCCTTCCCACATTCCGAACACACATAAGGTCTCTCACCTGTGTGAATTCGAAGATGCACCTTAAGGTGAGATTTTCTTCTGAATGATTTCCCACAGTCACAGCACTTGTAAGGTCTCTCATTGGTGTGGATTCGATGATGCACGGGCAGGTGGGATTTGTTACTGAACAGTTTCCCACAGTCAGGGCATTCGTAAGGCTTCTCCCCTGTGTGAAATCGACGATGCTTCTTCAGATCCGATGCATAAACAAACATTTTCCCACAGTAACTACATGTGTACGGTTTCTCCCCAGTGTGAATTCTCTGATGCGTGGTGAGGACTGACTTTTGGCTGAAGGCCTTCCCACAGTCAGAACACACATAAGGTTTCTCACCTGTGTGTGTTCGAATGTGCACCTTTAGGTGGGATGTATAGCTGAATGATTTCCCACAGATGTGGCACTCGTAAGGCTTCTCGCTGGTGTGGATTTCACGGTGCACCCGCAGGTTGGATGTACTCCCATGTGATTTCCTACAGTCAGGACATTCATAAGGCGTGTCTCCTGTAGGAATTCCTGGAGGGGACGTTGACTCAGAACTGTGGAGGAAGGTCTTCCCACATGTGTGACAGATAAAAGGTATCTCTGTAGTGCTAGTCATCTGCTGTTGAGAGAAAGCGGAACTACCGGTGACGACCTTTCTGTATCCGGTATATTCAACTGGATTGTCCAGACAATTAATTTCATGCTCTGTGAGTGGTGGCTTAGGACAGAGAACTTTTCCAAACTGAGCATCACTGTACGATTCCTCTCCTTGATGAGGAACTGTATGTGCAGTATTCGAGGAGCCTTGTGGGAAGAGCTGCTGGAACCCCACAATGCCGTCACCCTGCCGGGTGGCACCCCTTTGATCATCACCATTTGTTTCAAGGTTAGGCTTCTCACTATTTGCTGAGCAACATCTTTGAGGTCCCTCTTGTGTGGAAACCAGAGGTCCCAACGGAATGGACTCCCCAGTCTCTTCACTGTCTGTGCTCTGTGTTTTCTGGTTAAGGAAAACACCAGGACTCAAGGGTGGGATCTGGCTTTGCTGGTCTTTCTTCGTGGGGTCAGCAGTCTGCAGTTCTGGTATGGAACATGACTCTCGTTGTGTCATTTCTCCTGATAAATCGTTTGGAAATGAAGTGTTCACAGCCATTTGCTGAGGTGTGTCAATCTCCCGGTCCCCTGCTGAGATGAGAAAGAGGTAAAGGAATGGGTACGATAGCAGGTGGAGGGGAGCAGAATGTGAACACAGACCCGAGTCAGGTAGTGGTGATACTGCTGATGGACACAGTGTGGAAATACTAACGCCGTCCTTACGGCATGAGAAACACTCAGGTCCACAGCGTCCATCTAAGGCGGATACAGCTCAGTCCTTACACCCACCCACACATACGCTCCCCGTCTTACTACTCAGGAACAGGGCCGCACAGAATGCTTCGGTCAGTGGCCAAGACTGTTTAATGCAGGGAAGGTTTGGTTTAGTCTTCGACAAGCAGCTCAACTTAGGTGAGACCTAGGGTAGAAGGCTCAGCAGGGGGCAGGGGACAAGGCTGTGCAGGCACTCGGTGGACAGCCAAGGTCCGAAGCTAGGGACCTGGGCTTTCTCGGTTCCAGAGAGATGTGCATTCACATCCTTCGCCCATTTTCTTACTGGGTTGTTTTTGTTACACTTTTCTTTTTCTTTCTCCTCTGGTTTTGGGGATTCATTGCAGACTTCACCCACAGGAAGCAAGCACTCCCCCCAAGCTATACATCTACACCCTCAAAATTTTGTTTCTTATTTATATGTTTTTTTATTTTTATTTATTGTCTTTTTGAGACAGGGTCTTCCTGTAGTCCCAGCTGTCCTGGAACTCACTATGTAGACGAGGCTGGCCTTGAACTCACAGAGATCCACCTGCCTCTGCCTCCCGAGTGCTGGGATTAAAGGCGTGCACCACCATGCCTGGCTTATTTATATGTTTTCTAAAAATTAAATGCGTGTGTGTGGTTATGTGCACATGAGTGCAGCCTGTAGAGGCCAGAAGAGGGCACAGAATCCCCTGGAGCTGGAGTTGCAGGCAGTTTTGAGATGTCTGACAGGGACACTGGCATTCAATGTACCTCTGGAAGAGCAGGGTACAGTCTTAACTGCTGAGTCACCTATTCTGTGTATTCTTTCATCTATCTATCTATCTATCTATCTATCTATCTATCTATCATCTATCTATCTTCTATTTTTATTTATTCATCTATCTATATTTATTTGTTGATTGATTGTTTTTATATGTGTTTTGCAGTGTAGCAAGTCCTCTGAGATGAAGCCTTCCATCTTGGGGGGAAGCTGGGCACACAACAGGGGGTAGGTTCTAAAGAGAGGTAAAGAACAGGATGTTTCCAGGGGAGGTGAAACATTCTGTCCTGCAGGGAAGCTTGTTAAGTTCAGGAAGTAAACAACTCAATAGCTTCAGGAAGGGTCTGAGATTGACCAGGTTCACTAGGCCCCTCCCTCCCCAAGCAGATATAAGGCCTAAGGACTGCAGACAGACCCTGTGAGACCAGTTTGAGCAGCCTAGAAGAGGCTCAGACCAGCATAGCCTCTGGAACAAGCAGAGACCAGCTGAGCTGCCTGGACAGGATTCTCCAACCTGCAGAGCTGCCTGCAGGCTGTACGGTGCTCAAGGTTGCCTGCTTTTGTGAGCCGTCACCCACGCTGCATGGGTGGGCTTTGGTGATGCCTCTGTCTGTGAATCGTTGCTGCTCTTGTGACCCCTCACCCGTTTTCCTCTATGTAACCCCAATAAAGCTCAGTGTTCACCTGGTTGGATTTGAGTGGTAATTGTACCTTGGTCTCTTGTTGGTCCCTTTTTAGGGTGAGTAGATGGTTTGTTCATGTCGCCCCAGGAATGGTGTCACACAACAACTTGTGTGTGTGCACATGTGTGCACATGCATGTGGAGCCTACAAGTTGAAAACAGGTGTCTTCCGCAATTGCTTTCAATCGTATTTTTGAGACAAGGTGTCTCACTGAATCTGGAGTTCACTAGTTCAGTTAGACTGGATGCCAGAAAGCCTCGGCATCCTCGTCACAGCCAGCCTAGGACTTGGATCTCAGGAGTGTGACACAGCCTTCAGCTGTTTTATGAAAAGTGCTGGGATTGGCCTCACGTCTTCCTGCTTGTGAAGCAAGCACTTTATGAACTGGCCAAGTCCTGCCAAAGTTCGGTTCTTTTTATTTGTGTGTATGGGTGTGTGGTTCACGTTCATGTGGATAGGTGTGATCGCCTATGTGTGTGCATAGGGAGGCCAGAGGTTGACTCTGAGTGCCTTCCCATGGGGTCTGTGTACACCTGTGCTCAGGTCCACTTGGGGTGTCCCCCACTATTGCCCACCTTAGTTTTCACACGCAGTCTCGATGAATCTGGAGCTCACCATTTCAAACAAACTGTCTCTATCCTGCCATCACTACTGGGGATACAGGTGCATGATGCCACGCTTGGCTTTTATGTGGGTGCTCGGAGCCCAAACTCTGGTTTTTAAACTGCACAGCAAGCACGCTACCCACCGAGCAATCCTGCCAGCCCCAGCCTTATTTCTTTGAGACAGGGTCTCTCACTGAACCTAAAGCACACCATTTTGGCTTGGCTGGCTGATTGGGAAGACCTAGGGGCCGCCTATTGCTCTCGCATCCTGACCCCCTCGTACTGGAATAACAAATTTATACTACTGAATAGAAAACCTTACATACCACTGTCTGTTTAGTCTTGAAACTGCACTGTCTGTCCCTCGGTATCCATCTGACATTTTAAACTTTCCACCTCCTGAAGATTATAAAAATCGACATGCTATTTAGGATATCACCAAAAAATTTCAATGCAACCTGTCAGAACCATGCTGAACAGCTTCTCCATATTTCCAATACAGCTCACCAATGCTGACATAAAATTGTCTACTTACCCCTGACTCCTATCACTTACTCACATTCTCTAGCCCAACTCAGCTTCCTTGGTTTGATCTCTTGTTACAGTACAAAACTGGTTCATGAAGTAGCCACTCAATGTGCCATGAAAATTAACTCCAATGTCACCTCTCATCTAGGGTGACAGTGTTTCATGTGGATGTCAAAAGCTGGGACTTGTATATCCCATGTTGATAGTTATACTTTAAGTAGACATCCGTTAAACAGGCAGGTCAAAGGCACGAAGGATACTTTACCCATTGCATGCCCTCCTTCCCACAGTCCATTACAGTCCCTGTTCCTTTCAATTTACTTCAGCAGATATTGAAAATCTCTCTACAAAATAAGGTAAAATAGTATCTTCTGCTTATCTTTGGAAATCCAATCCACATGATTTTTTATTTGCTGAAACTGCTTATCTACATGGCTTCACTTGAACGTAACAAATAACGGAAGGGAGAAGACAAATGGATGGACAGATCATAGGAAATGGGGATCTCCTACACAGTAGACACTTGCCAGGATTATAAAAACAGTGCACTGTTCAAGTCATGAGTGGTAAACTACTCAGGGACACTTTTAAGTTGGAAATATATGTCCATGATGACTAGGCCACTAAAAAGTCCTGGCAAATCCTAATGATACAAAAGTAACAGCATGTTCACCTCAAAATCTGTCAAAACGAGAAGAAAAGAGAAATGCTAGGTGTAAGAAAATTTGTCAGTAGACTACTAACTGAATTCCCAAGTGAAATCTACATCTCATTACCTACAAAACAAGTAAAGAAATACAGAATTCATTTGTACTGATCTCAGTGGAATTAAAAAAAAGTCCTGTGCAGGGAGCAGTGGCATATACCTTTAGTTCCAGCACTTGGGAGGCAGAGGCAGGTGGATCTCAGTGAGTTCAAAGCCAGCCTGGTCTACATAACGAGTTCCAGGCCAGCTCCTGCTACAGGGAGACCCTGTCTCAAAAAAAGAGCCCCTGCCCCCCCCAAAAAAAAGAAACAGTCATATAAACTGTAGATTGGCAAATACAAATGAGTAGGAACTACAACGTAATAAATTTAAGGACAAATAGAGATGAGCCAAGAAACCAAAATTTCTTATATCAAAAGACTTTCTTTAGGGTCTAAAGAGACAGCTCAGAAGTTAAGAGTACTGGCTACTCTTGCAGAGGACCTGGGTTCAAATTCCCAGCACCCACATATTGACTAACAACTGTCCATAACTCCAGTTCCAGGGGATCTGACGTTCTCCTCTGGCCTCCATGGGGATTGCTCAACACGGGTACACTTACATACATGCAGGCATAACACTCACACACATTAAATATTTTTTTAAACTTTATTTTTGTGTGTGTATGAGTATATTGCCTGCATATAGGCAGATGCACCCATGTCGTGTGTGGAGGTCAGAAGAGCATTGAGTTCCTAGAACTACTGTCAGGTGCTGTGAACTGACTGCTGGGAACTGAACCCAGGTCCTCTGCAAGAGCAGCTGGTGCTCGTAACAACTGAGCCATCTCCCCAGCCCCTCAAAAGACTTTCTAACATGAACAAGGATGATCCCCAAAATAGGGAAAGGAGCCATTTCTGCTAAATATGGCAGCAGACATATAGTATATATGGAGACTGCAGGTACCACTGCAGAAACCACCACAACACAAACACGACAATGCCCTAATGTCCCAGCACTGAGACAAAACACCTTGATGGAAAGCAACTCGGGTGAAAGGGGCAGCTGTGGCTTACAATTCTAGTACGGTCCATCATCTGGGGGAAACCAGTGGCAGGAGATTAAGCAACTGCTCATTTCATATCTACAGTCACAAGCAGAGAGAGCAGGCTGGAGCTGGCTCAGCAGTTACAGCACCAGCTGCTCTTGCAGAGGACCCGGGTTCGATCCCCAGCACCCACATGGCGGCTAACAACCATCCATAACTCCAGTTCCAGGGGGATCCAATGCCCTTTTCTGACCTCTTCTGTGGACAATGCATGACACTCACACATGCAGGCAACACACTCGTACACATAAAAACAATCAATAAAATATTTTTAGTAAGAGCAGAGAGAAGGAGCCCGCGCCACCTGGGCCCATGAGATGGCTCAGCAGGTAAGATACTTGTCCCCAAGCCTGACAACCCAAAATCTACATCAAGGATAGAGAGGCGACTCCCACACATTGTCCTGTGACCTCCACAGGCTTAGGTGCACCCACACCCTCACAACATAAATAAATGTACTACGAAAGCATTATCTGGGGGTGTCATGGTCCACCACGGGAAAGAACATCATTGAATGCAGGGACGAATAAATGGGGTGTGGTGGGACCCAGAAAACTATGGGGCTCAAAATGAGAAAACATACAAAAGCCAATATTCACATAGAAAAGCCAGTCAGATAAATAGAATGAGATGCTCTAAGTAATTATAAAAAAGTGTCTCAGAGGGGGCTTGAGAGATGGCTCGGCAGTTAGGGTGCTTGCTGCTCTTATAGAGAACCTGGGTTCAGTTCTCAGACCTACATCTGTAGCTCACAACTGACTGTAACACCAGCTCCGGGGGACCTGACATCCCCTCTGGTCTCTGTGGACACCGGCACTCACATGCACACACTCACACGCAGATATACACATAAATGAAAAATAAATCTTAAAAAAAGGCATCTCAGAATAAGGAAACAGCTCATTTACCCACTGCATGGGCAACACGTTAACCAAGTTGGTACCGTCAACTGGTGATGAACAAGAAGTGCAAACACAAATCCATGTACAATTTGCACATTAACTGTGAATCTGTACAGACTGTTGGATGTGATTGAGACAGTCAACTCTGACATACTTATCTACATGATGAGGCCTCTATTACCCAGAATCCACCTTTGAGAACTTACCCTGTCCCCAACTGCACAGTCATAACATAATGTTTACTGTGAAAACTAGGAGTAGGGGCTAGTCTAGGTGCCCACCTCTGAGGGGCGGGTAAGCAGGCTGACGCCCCTGACGATCTGCCTGCACTAGTAACCTCACTCACCTTCACACTGACACCTCTGATGTGGGACTGTGGCCTCTGCCACGGGTGTCTCCTTTACTTTCGCCATATTGAAGATGATCTGTGGCCTGGGACACCCTGTGAATTGGAAGAAAACCAGATTTGTGTGCAGCTTCTTGTGTGTCAGAGGACATCCAATGAACTTTTGCTTTGGCTAACTGTAGAAGTCAACATTATCTACTGGACACAAAGTAGTACTTGGAAGTGCCCCAAAGAAGGAACGCATCAGGACAAAATAAAAAGTCATGGACGCCGGGCGTGGTGGCGCACGCCTTTAATCCCAGAGTTTGAGGCCAGCCTGGTCTACATAGTGAGTTCCAGGACAGCTGGGGCTACAGGGAGACCCTGTCTCAAAAAGACCAAAAAAAAAAAAAGTCATGGACTAGTTCCGATATTCCACCATGGGAAACAGGGCCCCTCCTCCGTCCCCAGCCAGCTGCACTCACCCACTGACAAGAGGTGGCTGTAGATCTCCAGCATCACATCCTGGTACAGGCATCTCTGGGCAGGGTCCAGTTCCTGCCACTCGTCCTGGGTGAAGTCCACAGTCACGTCGTCAAAGGACACCCATCTCTGTAAAATACCAGCTTCACTGTGAATAACACTGACAAGTACAACACACAGAGATGAGTTTTCAGTGATGTTTTCCCTCCAGGGTGCACTGTTCAGCTTCCCACAAAGTCCCTATTTCACATCTGTGTTCAGGCACAAAGGCAGTTTATAAAAACACCTGCTGTGCATTGTATACTACGTCTTTATTCTCCCCGGGGAAGCCAGAAATGGATTCTCTTTGCTTCTCTATCCAAGGTTAAGCAGCCTGGCAGTTACTAAGCAACATCACGCCTGTCTGTAGCTCCTCTGGGTCCCTGGAGTTCAACATGAGCTTCTAATCCAGAGACTTGTACAAGCATGGGGTGAAGAGGAACACCTTAGAATAACGCACAACGCAAATTAGGGAGTGGCTATCATACTTCTCAGGGTAGAGCGGCTTAACAGGAAGTGAGACATCAGCAGCGGGATGTGGAGAAAAGTGGAGAGCGTCACTTTCTGGAAGAGATGGCCCTGTGATGGCATCCAGGCCCAAGGAGTTGGACAGGTCTGACAGCACAAAGGGTGTGGGTCCTTCACTACTGAGTGATGGACTGTGACTTACATGCTCAAATTTGGAGTTTTTCTAATTTAAAAACCTGTCTTTTCTACTGGACCCACTCTGAAGAGCAGATGGAGGAAAGACCTGCATTACGCAGGACTGAATGACAGTGGAGCCTAAGGACAGCACTTTGGTACTGTGGCAGCACTTTGCCTCCTCTCCAAGAGCCCCTAAGCCATAGGGGAAAGACCACTGGGGTCTCCTCGAAGCAGGACTGGGATGACCACACCTGCACCCAGTGACCAAATTCAACATCACAGGAGACAGGTGGCCAGACGTGATATGCACCTGGCAGGACATGCCACCATACTATTAAGTATTCTGGCAAAAAAATTAAAATCCAATTGGACTTGGATTAAGCCTCTATAACACAGCTCTCCAGCAGAGTTACAGTGGGAGTCACAAATTATCTAAAAATTTCTAGCAGCCACATTAGTAAGAAACAGATGGAATCAATATAATACTCTTATCTAATTTAGTCCTGTACATCCAAATTATTATTTCAACACAGTCGGCTTTGAGGAGCCAGTGCAGCCACGAATTGGGACAGAAGGTCAAAGGATCGTGGGCTCAGGGCCATGGACTGTGTGTATGTGGAGCTCGGAGTATAACTGTTACCTTGGGATTAACAGATTCCCTTCCACAGGAAGGAGGGTGGGGGAAGCCTGCTCCTTCAGGGCACAGCAACGTGCAAGCTGGAAACGACGGCAGAGGAAAGGGGACTTTTGGGTGACACAATATTCGTGACTTGTCAACCATGCGGGGCAGGAGGCTGGGGGTGAGGGGCTGTCAGTACAGCAGCTGCCTATGTTAGCCACTAGGTGCCTGGAATTTACTTCTCACCCAGTAATCAAGCCAAAATGACCTTTTTGGTTCACAAAGGCAGACTTGGAAACATTGTTTCTTCAGTCTGTCAAAACCCTCTCTGTGTTGAATAGAAGACTCCGTGGGGTGGAGGTGGCTCAGTGGTTAAGAGCACTGCTGCTCTTGCAGACGACCCAGGTTCAAATCCCAGCACCCACATGCCAGCTAGCAACCATTCCTAACTCCAGTTCCAGGGGATCTGATGCCGTCTTCTGGTCTTCATGGGCACTGCATGACACGGGTGCACTTATATTCATGCAAAAAAACTACATTCATACACATAAAGTTTAAAAAAATAAGTAAGACGTTCCAGGAAGTCACGTGACAGACAGATAGCCCTAACCCCAGCAGCAGCACCATGAACAGTCGGGGAAAGACAGAAGATGTCGAATGTTGGGCCCCCTCTGGTCCACTCTCCCCAGGAGATCAAGGCCATCTCGGGAGCGGGAGCCCAGATCCTGCAGCTTGCCGTGTCTGCACTCGGGAAACGGAACTCGGGGCACCTCTCCTCACCTCACAGGACCCGTGTCGCTCTGCAGCTCCCGGTCTCTGGGCCTTCCGGCAGGAATTCATGGCAGCAGGCGGGTCCTCTGGGGCTTCGACACTTGGTCCGTCCCTGATTCCCTCAGGACTGGAAGGGAGGGTTCCGGGAAGCCCAGCTGTCGAGGGAAATCTGCAGGACGAAAGACTTGGCCTGACCCAAGGGTCAGAGAAGACAGCAGAAAGCCCTGGAAAGTCAATGCCCCGGGTCACTCGTCCAAACTTTGCCCATGAGGTTTCGAAGGTCCTACCTGGATGTCATTACGGAATCACCACGTCGACAAAGCCCAAGGAAGCCCAGTTTTTGTTCTTAGGAAGGTTCCGGAAACAAAAGAGGAAACAAAACAAAACAAGACCCTGAGCTTGGACTAGACAGAAGGAAGACTGCATCGCAGCTCTCCCATCTGTTAGCTGTGAGAGGAGGTGTTTAGCACGGTGACATGTCCCGAGTGAGGACACAGCTGTTGTTCACAGGCCCTGGGAACCCGACACCCGCTGAGGTTCTCCAAGCCCTCAGCACCTGTCTGGTAGGTAAAAACAAACAAAACAAGGGAAAGCCAGCAAGCTAGTCACTGCTGGGTTTAGAGGGCAGTGATTCAAGAGAGAGTGAGACAGGCTACTGCGGAGGAAGGAGTTTACTAGAAAAGCTAACAAACAGACCGAGAGGCAACAGCATGTGGGGGCTCCAAGGAGGGGTCCAGGCCCCAACACCAGAGACAGAGCTTGGCGGGACAGAGAAGAGAGGACCCTGCTCTCAGAGCTCTGAGGATGGGGGAGGTTCCACAGCACCGCCTTGCAGCCAGGCTCTCTGGTTCCCAGGCAGGTGGCGGGGAAGGGGATGAGGAGCAGGCCACCAACACCCACACCCTTTGGTGTAAACTCCCTACCAGGGAGAGGTTTAGCTAGGGGCTCACAGTGTCTGTGTAGGCGCCCGTGGGTGTCTGTGAGAGCGGAGAGCGACCCTGGCCCGAGCAGCAGCTGGGTCCTAATGTTTCATTCTTATAGCTGTCTGCTAAATTCGTACTGGATCTTCACATGACCCTTTCAAGCATCTGTCCTAGGCATCAATGTCTCTGGTTTCTAAGAGGCACAAAAGGCTGTGCATGGTTTCACGATCTGACTCAAGGTCACCAAGCTGAAGTACAGGGGATGGGGCTCACTTCTGCTCATACAAAATGACACACGGTTCCTGCTATCTTGAGGTAGGGTAAATGTAAGAAAATTATAGTACTTAGGAAGCAAAGCCTGGAGAGGAAAGGGGCCCTGCGTCCTGGTCCTGGGATCTTGTCTGCTATTTGTGTTGAGAAACTTTATATGCCGCCAATCAAGCCCAAATAGCCCAAGGAGACAGTGTGTGTTTTCCAAAGGCATTTGTCAGTGACAGACCATAAATTACGTTTATTTATCTAGACCAGGCTGGCCTCAAATTCACAGAGATCTGCCTGCCTCAGCCTCCTAAATTCTGGGATTAAAGGCATATGCCACCATGCCTGGATACACATGGTATATTCTTGTTTTATTTTGTTTTCTGTCATTGAGACAGGGTTTCCCTGTAGCCCCAGCTGGCCTGGAACTCACTATGTAGACCAGGCTGGCCTTGAACTCACAGAGATCCACCTGCCTTTGCCTCCCAAGGGCTGGGATTAACACAGCTACAAGGTATATTCTTAAAGGCATCTCATTCAAAGAGGTCAAGGACAGTAAATAGACTGGACTTAGTTAGGACCCAAATGAGATCCTAAGTCTCTGGCCCTGTCTTCTTTCCTAAATATAAACAACACACCTCATAAATCCACCTTACAACGGGGTACAAAAGAAAATTCTTTCAGCTTTTAACCTTGTTGTAAACTACTTTTTTCCCCTATATTTTATTATTTTAATTTTATGTGTATAAGTGTACTGCCTGCATGTGTTTAAGTGCATCCATGTTGTACAATGCCCGAGGAGGTCAGAAGAAGGCGTTGGATCCCTGGAACTGGAATTATGGATGGTTGTTAGCCACCATGTGGGTGCTGGGAATCGAACCCAGGTCCTCTGCAAGAGCAGCCAGTGCTCTTAACCAGTGGTAAAGTAAGACGGAATCATGAAATTTGCAGGTAAAAGGATGGAACCAGAAACTGTTTTACCAAGTGAAGTAACAGACTCAGAAAAACAAGCGATGTATGTTCTCTCTCATTTGTGGGTCTTAGCTCCAAATCCTTAGATGTGAGTACATATCCTGATGTAACCACGGGAGTCAGGAAACAGAAAGGAACTGGGATACAGGGGAAGAAGGAGCCCAAGAGACAGGGAGAGCACGATGCAGATGTTACCAAGGAGGAAATGGGGAAAATGGGGGCATTTAAAGGGGAGGGGAGAAGGAGGGTTATACAAGGAACCATGGGGTATGGGAAGAAGGAGCTCAGAGACGGGGATCACAGGAGACAGGTATTTCAAAGGGAAAATGGGAAAAGTGGGGATGCTTTAGCTGGGGAGGGAAGAGGACAGGACAGACAGGCAGAGGGTATGACAGAAAAACGATGCTCATGTGGTGTGAAAAGCCAGAGGGAAATGTCTTAGTTCAAAAGCTACTGAAAATTACACATACAGGGCTGGAGAGACAGCTCAGCAGTTAAGAGTACTGACTGCTCGTCCAGAGGACCCAGATTCAATTCCCAGCACCCACATGGTGGCTAACAACTGTTTTTAACTCCAGTACCAGGGGATCCAACACCCTCTTCTTCCTCCTCAGACACTGCACAACACAGGCAGGCAAAACACTCATACACATAAAATAAAACACACACATTTTTAAAATATACATACAATATCTGAACATCAGTGCATGTGTACAGTGCCATACGGGAGAAATCTCTCTTCGAGTGGCTGGTCAGGGCAGTCAAGAGACACCCAAAAGTACACAGGCTATCACCACAGCCCTTGATTGCCCCCCAGAACTTGGAGGTTAGACCCTCTTGCTGAAGACAGGACATGCTTCAGACACAGGATGTGGAGCAATGGAGCTGGAACTGACCTGGAAGCCTCCTCCCTGAAGACTAGCTCTCATAGTTATGGAGGACACTATGTGAGCTGCTAAGGGAGAAAAATCAATCAATGGTCCAACTCCAGCTTTAAGGCTTAATAACCATAGCAAAGACCAGTACAGCAAACTGTATCAGTGCAGTCGTGGCACTTTTATCTTGGGGGTAATCAACAGCAATCCAACTAGACTTAAAGCCCACTCAATGGAGAGAACTCATGGGTGGCACTGTAAAAATAGCCAGAAAATACATGTGACTGGAGAGGTTATAGATTCCTAGAAAAATCCCTACATCTGTCATGCCCCTAGACAAATGTAATTTCTTATGATGTGCTAAACATGGATCCCTGTATTTACAGATACCTATACCAGTCACCACTCATCCAAAAAGCTTCTTTTGCAGCAGATGGGACTAGTACAGCGTTCTGCTGCTGGCCACACAGAGATTAAGCGTCTGAGAGATGCTGAGCCCGAAGTGACACACCAACAATGGAACCTCTACACCTAAGGCTCACAGAACATAGTAGAACAAGGGGTAGAGAGAACACTAACGCATCTGTCAACTCTCATACAGCGAAGCTTCCTCATGAAACAGAGGGCGATGAACACAGATGAGACTGGCCAAAGTATAGAGAGGGGGCAGGGAGTAGTTTTTAGCAGCCTTAAGAGATATAACTTGACAGGCACCAAAATCTTCTGTACACAATAGGTGTATGTGTATGTGTGTATCTGTGTGAATGCACGCTGTGAGTGGCTAGAAGAGGGATCTGCAGTTACAGGCAATTGTGAGCCACCAGATTTGGGTGCTGGAAACTGAACCCTGGTCCACTGCAAGAGCAGTATGTACTCTTAATGGCTGAGCTATCTATATCTACTGGAAATGGCTCTTAGCCAGACTCCTCCCTTTCAAAGCCCACATCCAGGCATGAACACGCCTTACTCTTTCCCTGAGCATCTCTCTATTCACCTTGGGTTTAAGGTCTAAACATGTCTCTTATTAAACCTTCAACACTGCTTCATACTGGCTGTCCCTGGAATGCTCTTCATCGTCGAAGCCATGGATGCCGGTTTTGCTGGGCAGCTGCCTAGCGACAGGGTGGTATGAAGGTTTGTCCCATCTTATCTACATCAGACCGTCTGATGGGAGCCCCTAGTTTTCTGTTTCCTGCCAGCTCCCTAAAGCAGCTGGTAATTCTCAAGATCTGCTCAGAATCTCTTGACACCGTGTGTCTTTCCTGCCTATTACCTTCCAATACATCACGTGTATTCACAGATCCAATCACCGGAAAACCAGCAGACAGGAACCCATCTGACTTCCATTCCGTAAGCCTACCCTTCCTTCCTTTTTGTGAGTCTGGGTGTCACACTACAGCACAAGCTGACCCCAAACTCACTACGTACCCCAGGATGGCCTTGACCTCACTGTGATCCTCTTGAATCAGCCTCTTGAGTATCGGGATCATATGTACAAGCTGCCCTGACCAGCAGACTGTACACGTCTTCCCTATGAGTCTTCCTGTTACAGTCACTGACACTAGTGACTCAGTGATCTCCAAAAGTGGATCACAGGGGGCTGGAGAGATGGCTCAGTGGTTAAGAGCATTGGCTGCTCTTGCAGAGGACCTGGGTTCGGTTCCCAGCACCCACATGGTGGTTAACAACCACCTGTAACTCCAGTTCTAGGGGATCTGATGCCCTCTTCTGGCCTCTGTAGGTATTTTAGAACACACGGGTGCACTTAGATACACGCAGGCAAAACACTCATACACATAAAATAAAAAGAGGTCAATAAAAATCTTTAAAGTGGATCACATGACCACCAAACTACAGTCGGCCTCGGAGGCAGCCTCAGGCTCCTGAAATCACGTCTACCATGAAATGTTTCCTGGAGTGTAATCTATTGGTCTCCACATTTCTGTTGTCAAGCAATTTCTTTCAAACTGAAACATGCCATTCTTATCTACGGCTACACACCCCAATACACCTCCTCAAACACCCCATCCTTGAGGGAGCCTTACTAAGACAAACAACTCTTATTAAGCAAACACCTCATAAGTCTCAGAAAGCCCCTGAAACCCACAAAGGCTGCTGGGATGTGGGGGCTCTGACCTGTCAAGCTACTTAAGGAGGGTGGGGGCTCCAGGGATGAGCTTTCCTGGGCTGTCACCAGGCTGGGTGGGCTTTCTGGTAATGTAGTTTGCCATCAAGTAAGCCATGCTCCAGTAGGTAACCCTTCACCCAAACTCAGGTACGGAAGCCCAGCGAACGCCCTGCTTCTGTGGTGAGTGTTGCTTTGTTCTGTCCTCACGTCCCCATCTAGGGTGAATAGACAGACATTTGACCACATCTCCCCAGGAAAAGTCATACAATAAACCCCAAATAACCCCCAACATAGGGGTCCAAATGGAGGGGCATTGAAACAGGCACTTAGAAGCTGGGCCTGGCATCTATGGACGCACAAACAACTCTCACCTCAGAGGAAACAGAGATTGTTTACTCCTGACTGGCACACGCCTCTGCTCCCAGCTCAAGAGGCAGAGGCAGGTGGATCTCAGTGAGTTCAAAGTCAACTGAGTCTACACAGTGAGTGCCAGGCTAGCCAGTTACATGGTGAGATGCAATGAGGGGTGAGAACGAGTGCTATGAACCAGGAACACAGATTCAGTGTACCCCAAATATCACATTCCAATATAGTAACAGTTTCGTGAAGTTTTTATAGTAACAGAACAAAAGAAAGTCAGACAACAGGGCACTTTTAAAATACCTCGGTAGAAACATCAGGTTGGTTGGGTACAGCAGACCAGGGAACCTTTGCTGTAAGTCTCAGATGCTGTCTTATGACACGCTTAGCCTTTGGGTGGGCAGAAGCTGTGCATTCTAAAAGGACTGACCTAATAGTCAAAAGATTGGACATTAGCTCAAACACAGGGATTGGCGATGAATGGCTATAAAGAGGAATAAGAGCTGCCTAAGCCCACCTGGCCCAGGACCTGCAACACTGTGGTTCTCCACAATCAGGAAATTTCTAATTAGTCCATCAGCCATGTTGAATCTTTGATATGGGTGTGGTTTTTATTTTCTGAGTGCTTCCATTTACTTGATGCACGCTGTAAATCCCAGCATTCAGGAGCCAGATGCAGGAGTACTGTTGCCAAATTTGAGGTCAGCCTGGTCTGTAAAGCTGAGTTTCTAGCCAACCAGGGCTACGTAAGTATACCTGGTCTCAAAAACAACAATTAAAAAAACCAAACCAAACCAAACCAAAACAGTCACACCCATGGCTCCTTCTGCTAAAACAACATGGTGGACCATCTCCTTCCCTTAGACTCTGCCGGACTCTGCCTACCTAACTTCTACATCCCCCTTCCAGACTGAAGGCACCAAGCAAAGGACCCCCCTCCACCTGCAGTCAGGATGGCCACCTCACAGAGGAGGGCAGCCATGAGAGTAAGGCTGCACCTTGGGGCAGAAACAAAACATCGCACAGGCAACAGATGGTTTCCCCACCCCACCCCCGGATCTGTAACGGACAGTCATCGGATTAACCATTTAAGGAACACCATGGAGGCCCTGAGCTGAGAAAGACAGGGTGGGGAGGGTCTGGCTATCAGTCCTGCTCCTCCTGCCCCCCTTCCTGAGCCCTGGGACGTCAGTTCTCCAAAGCCAGACCTGGGGTCACTGGGTCCATCACCAGCTGCCAACCTGGCCACGTGAAGCACCCCTTCCGGGCTTCCCTCAATCTCCTAATCTCTTCAGTGGGCACATTAGACAACCCTGACCTGCTGGGGCTTTTGTCCCTGAACCTGTTGTCAGCACTGTCCCCCTCAAATGCTGATCGTGGATGGGCGCTTGACCACATCTAGAGGGTCTCAAGTACTAAGGCCAGCACTGCCCCACCCACACATCTGCAAAGGACCCAACACCCCTATAAACTACACATAGGGATTAGGTTACAATTGTCTTTCCCAGCACCTGTTCCCTATGGGAAAAATTAAAATGGGAGGGGGGAATGAGAGGGATACTGGCCAGAAGCCGTAGTCCCCAGAACCCGCAGGAAGACATGCCCCGGCCCTGAGCTGTGCAGCCCACATGCATCTCCCCCCCCCCTTTCCATCAGTCCCGACACAGGCTGATAACTCAGTTCTGAGACCGAGGATGCTGCGTCCAAGCACCCTCTCCCCAGGACTGCGGGCTCCATCCTCAGCAACCTGCTGTCCTGACTCCTCCCCATCCCCACCCACCCTCCAAGTCCTCCACCCGCAGCTCCAGCTCCACCCAGCACGGACTCCCGCAGCACCCACGGGAAGTCCTCCCAGGGTCCCCAGTGCTGTCCTCGGTGCTCAGAGGACCACGTCCACAGGGGACCGCGCAGCAGCCCACATCCCGTCTGGACCCGAGTCAGTCCATCACTCTGCACAAACCCATCACCTCCCAGCATCCTCCCTGCACCGCTCACCTCACCCTGCTCAGCGCCTCTGCACACGGCACGCCGGGGCTCGCCTCTCCCTTCCCTCCCTCCTCAGCTCCTCCGACAGCTCTGCACACGGCACGCCGTGGCTCGCTGGGACTTCCGGTCACGCACGGGGAATATCCCCAGTGTTCAGAATCCAAATTCCCGCGGCGTCCTGGTAACGATAACAACATCAAACCACGTGATGGTCTAGGCGGAAATGGCCTTCGAGTCCTTTTCGGGTTAAAATGAACTTTAGCTCAGTCCTCTCTTCCGGCGGAAGTCGATGGATCGCGGGCGCAGGGTCGCTCGTGAAGCTACCGCTTGCCAGTAGTTATCATGGCGGAGCTGGCGAGACTTGGACACCGTGATGGCGGCGCCCGTGGTACGATGCACGAGGCCGCGTCGAGTCCTTTACTTCCCCACACCCAAAGGGAGGCGTGGGGCGATCCTTAGTCACAGTTTAAGGCTATTGGCTGGAGAGATGCTCAGGGGGTCACAGCAGTGGCTGCTCTCGCAGAGGACTAGGGTTCAATTCCCACCATGCATATGGTGGCTACAACTCCAGTTCAGGGGATCCGATGCCCTCTTCTGACCTCCGTGGGCATTGCATGACAGGGTGCGCTTTCATACATGCAGGAATTACACTCATACACATAAAATAAAAATAAACATTTTTTAAAAACCTATTCGCCGGGTGTGGTAGCACACGCCTTTAATCCCAGCACTCGGGAGGCAGAAGCAGGCGGATCTCTGTGAGTTCGAAGCCAGCTTGGTCTCCATAGCGAATCCAGGCCGGCTAGGGCTACAGGGAGACCCTGGCTCAAAAAGACCAAAAAACTATTCTCATGAGTTTTTTGGGTTTTTGTTTGTTTGTTTTTCTGTGTTTTTGTTTGTTTGTTTGTTTGTTGTCTTTGGAGACAGGGTCTCCCTGTAACCCCAGCTGTCCTGGAACTCACTATGTAGACCAGGCTGATCTCGAACTCACAGAGATCCGCCTGCTTCTGCCTCCCGAGTGCTGGGATTAAAGGCATGCACCACCACACCCGGCGAGTTTTTTGTTTTTAATGTTGCATACACACAAGTTGTAGAACAGGGAGGAGAAAAGAACTGGGGAAGAGGCCAGTTAAACAGTGAAAATATGCTAGGCATATTATCCCGAGACAGGTGTATCTTTGTGAGTTGGAGGCCAGCCTGCTGGGGCTACAGGGAGACCTTGTCTCAAAAAGACAAAAACAAAACAAAACAAAACAAAAAAAAAAAAAGGCTTAGTCATCTATTCCCACATGCCGAAATTTAAGAAAACTAAATATTAATTTTATGCAAAATTATTTTCTGCTCCTGTGTGTCTGCATCTCCTCAGCAGATCATCATCCTTGGACAGACAGGTCCATTTATTTATTGCACCTCAGTCACAACTTTGCTCTTCCAGAATCTCTTCCATTTCTTTGCCTCTGCACTCGACAAGCCTCGCACAGTTCACATTTACCCAGCAGCCACCAAGGCACAGGCACCCCATCAGACACTCGGAGCCCTTGCCTCTGGGAGCTGATGAAACACAAGAGCCAATCGGGAAGTAAAACTGCATGTCTCTTCCTCATCCTGCCCAGTGGGCTTGAGCCAAATCAGGCGCTTCAGAAGGTGCCCTGGAAGTCTGAATTCAATTTTCACTTCAGGTTAGCCTGTCTAAACCACGCTCACGAAACCACACCCCACCCTACAAACCTGGTGACTTTCTTCTTATTAAATCACACTTTACTTTTTGATGGAGCTCAGTTCTGCAGAAGGTGGATCAGAGACAGAGGCCAGCTGTCTCTCGAGAACAAGAGGATGTTTGGACATTGGTGGAACACCACCTCCCAGTCCAGGGCAGAACATGGCCTTGGGACAGGAAGAATGATAGTGGATGGGCTTGTGTTTTCCCTTCAAAGAGCCACTCAGAATTAAACTTCCCTTTCTGCACCTGAGTTTGGTCCTTTGCCTTCAATCATTTCGTCATCCACCAGCAGATCTGAGTCTCTACAACTTTTCCCCACACTAATCCATTACACATTGTCTGACCCTTTTTGCTCAATGCTTGTATTTTTCTCCACGGTCTGACCTGCTAGGACATAAAAGCAGTATGGAGAGACTACTGACCTTCCTTTTCCTTCTGGTCATCAGTCCCTGGTCTCTGGCTTTGATCCAGTGTAGAGGGCTGGAATAACCTTGCCTCTCAGCTCATCTGTCTGTCCATCACTCTTCCATCAGGGCTCCTACAGTCTCATCTTCCAGCTGGCTCAGCGTGGTTCACATAAAGTTGTGACTTCCTCAGCCTCCCCCACTTCTCCATCTGTACTATCTAATCCAGAATCTATGCTATCTAATCCCAGCTACAGGAGACCCCACTCCAGAAATGGTGCCTGATCAGAGGACAGGAGCTGAGGGGTTTTCCTCTTTTCTGATTGTGGCCCAAAACAGCTCTATGGGAAGTGGAAGTGTTTTCTTTCCAGGGGTCTTGAGAACGCTGACTGCATGTGGGTGGGGAACATCTGTGCTCACTGGCTTCTCATTCCCTGGCTTCCGATGGGACTTCTTGGTCTTGTGAAACCAGACCCTAGGACTTTGTTCCAGTTTGGGTTCTTTCTTTTTTTTTAAAGATATTTTATTCATTTTTATTTTATGTGTATGAGTGTATTGCCTGCATGTATGTAAGTGCACCCATAGTGCAATGTCCTCAGAGGTCAGAAGAAGGCGTTGGATCCCCTTGAACTGGAGTTATGGATGGTTCTTGGCCATCATGTGGGTGCTGGGAATCGAACCCAGGTCCTCTGAAAGAGCAGTTAGTGCTCTGCAGCCCTCCAGTTTGGTTTCCATTGTTTGATAAACACCATGACAAAAAGCAATGTGCGGGGGGGAAGGGTTTATTTGGCTTACAGCTCATAGTCCATCATCAAGGGAAGTCAGGGCAGAAGCTCATGTCAGGAACCTGGAGGCAGGAGCTGAAGCAGACACCTTGGAGGAACGTTGCTTACTGGCTTGCTTCCCTTGGCTTACTGAGCTATCCATCCCATACAGCCCAGGCCCACATACCCAGGGATGGCACTGCCCACAGAAGACTGGGCTCTCTCTCATCAATAGTAGTCATGAAAGTGCCCCAGACATGCCCACAGGCCATGTAATGGGGGAACTCCCTCAATTGAGGGTCCCCTTGCCAGGTGGCTCTAGTTTGTGTCAAGTTGATGAAAAACAAACCAGCACCAACTTGCACTCCCAAAGCTGACTTCCACTTCTGTGCTGTCCTCCCCTTTGTATGCTCACTCAAGAGAACCCAGGAACTCTCCATATCTGGGATGCTGTGACTGCACATGCCATGGGAATATGAAGCGGATCCAGAGACAGGGCTTTGTGAGGACAGGAGTGAGTTGGTCTTCATCTCTCCACAGGACCAGGAATCCATCTGGAAGTTCTTTCCTTCTCTCAGTGACCCCATTAGTGCTAATAGCTCCATAGTTAAAACCAACCAAGATCAAACAGTGCAGGGTCAATTCTACCTCCTCAGGACCAGATCCTGATGAGCTGTCTACTATGGTAGGGTCATACTTTCCTCTACCACTGGTACCTTGTCTGGTGTGAGGAAATATTTGTTCACAGCTCCTCAAATATTCACACCATCTCATAGTTTAAGTGTTCATATAAGGAGATACCACCACACTGGGAAATATTCGGAAGACACAAACAATAGTATCCTTAGTAGCTCAGGCCCCTCCAGAGAAGTGACCAGTGTCCACACAGGCATGCCCTGATCCTGGGTTCATCTACCTGAGTGTCAAAGATGACCCTGGATACAAGCAGCACAGATGGTCCGTCTTCTCATGACCAGACCCAGTGGATGAACAGGTCCCCAAACCTGCAGTAATGAACAAAAGACCAGTCATGGCCCTGATTACTTTCTACTAGAAATGTGCAGTGAATTATCTGGTGTCTATATGTAGTGCATGGGGTCTTTTAGATCAATTCCCAAATGGAAAAAGCAGCTGGATCATGTATGCTTCTAATTTTGAGAATTATAACCAATTGATTCTTCGTGACAGGTGGACAATGGTCCATTCACCACAAGAGTAGGAGGTGTGTTTCCACCGGTTGAACATGGGGCTTTTCCTCCTTTCTGCTGCAGGGGATGAACACACAGCCCAGCCCCTGGGGACCTTTTGATCTTTGCCAATAGAAGATTAAAGTTGGAATCATTTGCAGTTTTAATACTTATACTCAACATTCTTTATTTCAAAAAAATTTACAAAGGCCACCACTAAGTACCACCATACAACCACAGCCACTATACAGTTCTTGGACATTTCTGTTACCCCAGAGGGAAACCTGGACCCCATGCTGTCAGTCCACGTCCCATCCTCTTGGTAAATACAGATCTGCTGAGGTCTTAGCAAATTTGCTCTTCAGGATTTACACAGAAGTGAACAAAGTAAAACTGTCATTTTGGGTCAGTGACATAGCTCAGTGGGTGAAAGTGCTTAACTGCCGGTGCCAGCCGGCCAAGATGGACAGTACCTGAAAGGGGGAGTGAGGATTGAAAGAAAAAACAAGAGTCAGAAAAGATACTTGGGAGGGCTGTCAGTAGAGACTGCAGCCCCGGTTTATTTCAGCTCTGCCATTTTATACAGAAGTACATCAGAGATCTTAACTCAATTAATTTCAACAGCTGTTTTTCCCACCTGTATCTGAGGGTCAAGGAGCAGTCAAATACTTGTTTTGAGCTCCACCATATAAACACATTCCTCCTGACTTGGCAGGTTAGGTACTGGTGTGCAAAACACAAACTCAGTAAACAAGCCTACCACAGCTCAATGTACATAATGGATTAATAGCTCCCAACACTTAACCTGACTTCTATCTCCAGAACCCACAAAGTAAAAAGAACTGACTCTAGAAAACTGTCTCTGTGTACTGTGACATGTGCACAAAGAAAACAGAAGAGGCTGGTGAGATGACTCAGTGGGAAACATACTGCCATTAAAGCCTCACAACCTGAACTTGATCTGCTCCTAATCATACACAATATTAAATAAAATTTAAAGATTTTTAAATATTCCATTCTATGTTAGTCTGCACTGACTAAAATTGTGTTTTCAGGGTTCAAACCCTGAGGCATATACCAGGGCATATTTCAACCCAAATACCACCTTATTGTTCACATGGTCCACACTTCGGCTCTGCCCATCTGGCGGACACTGGGGTTGTTTCCACTCTGGCCAGTTAGTGGCACCATACAGTCCATGCTCAGCTGCAGTGAACAAGAGTTCTGGATACGGCAGGACCCTAACACTACTGTTTTCATCTTTATTTCTTGAGAATTTCACACATTCTGTGAAATTCTCATCAGTTCTGTGTTCACATCATTTCCACCCCTGCTAAACTCCCCCTTAACCTCTCCCTGCCAGGGACTCGAATCCGCCACCCCCAGCGAGGTGAGGATTGGGGATGAGTAAGCACACCATTCGCCAGCCCACGCCGCCCCCAATACCTGGGGACACTCACACGCAACGGGGAGCCTAGTCAAGTTGGGACTCATTTTATTGCAGGTGTTACAAAGCTTATAAAGGCACCTGGAACTCCCCCCTCCCCCCAAGGGTGTATCTTAAGGATGGTCACGCGCTGATCATGCACTCCTCAGCAGTGCGGAAGTATTCTTCAGACTTTCAAAGCAAGCCAGGCCACACCCCCAGTAACTTCCTTTTGGACCTATGCAAGGTGGGGCCTTTAGGTCCCCACATAGCCCCCTTTTTATTTTTATTTTAAGGCCAGACTGACTTTATTTCATGGGTTACCCACTTCATAGGCAGCTCCCTGAGGAGAGAGGGCTATCTCCTTCCTCTAATCTTATGCATTTTCCCTGTCTTAGGTTGTGTTACCTCTGATCAAGCCTTGCCCGTCACTGGATCATGCACCTGGCCATGTGCATGTCCTATCTTAGGAGTACTTTTCATGGGACATCTTACCCGTCTTTGGCTAAAAATGTGTCATGATTAAGGGCAGCCACGTGGGTAATGCAACATGGATAATGCCAGCCTGTGACAGTCTTAGTCTCTGCCTAACTTGGTTAGCCAAGCATGGGCAACCAGAGGGGGTCCTGGGGAAGTCTGTAATCATGAGGAGGTGGGCCATGGCAGTTCCAAGGGTCCTCTGTTGCCGAATTATCTGGTAAAGACACTTAAAGATAAGCATTATCAAGAGAAACAAAGCAAGTCATGGTGTAGGATAAGTTGAAATACTTCTGAGACGATGTACCTTTCAGCCAATCAGCCAGTTGTAGAGGCTGACTGGAAATGAAGTCAAGGAACTGAGTCCTTTACCTCAGATGGATACAAATAAAGAGATTTTGTCCCATGAACTATTGTCCATGGACCATCATGCTAGTCATTCAGATCCTGGCCTACCCACTTAAGGTTTTTCGCAAGCACCCATATGGGGTTTGAATCTCCTGTAGGGTAGACACACCCAAAGCCTTGACTCATGGTTAGCAATGGATCTGGGCCTCTCCATTGTCCTGTAATGGGGTCCTTCCATCTTACCCAACCTCAGGTCTTTGCTCCTGTCGTCCCCAATGCTTCTGAAACCGGGACTCCAACTGATTTTTTTTGAAAATTAAGAAAATTAAAAGTGAATAAGGCCATACCCAACTGTTGGTGGGGGCTCATTCCCCCTTTTTGATTTTGTAATTGAAGTTTTAGGTTTTGATGGTTGCATTCTATAATGGCTTGACCTTGGGGTTTGTAGGGAATTCCTGTATTGTGTTGAATTCCCCAAAGTGAAAAGAAATCTTGTAAATTTTTGCTCACAAATCATGGTCCATTATCAGTTTTAATTCATTATTGCATTCCAAATGTAGCAAAGCATTGGAAAAAATGAGACTGAGCATGTTTGGACTTCTCTCCTGTATGAGTGGTAGCCCAACAGGCATGTGAGAATGTGATGAGGGACACAAAAATATACTTATGCTTTCCAAAAGGAGCATAGTGTGTGACATCCGTTTGTCACAAGGAATTGGGCTTGAATCCCATGGGGTTTACCCCTGGCTGTTGCAGAGGCAGTAAGCCATCTTGTCTGCCTCTGCATTGCCTTGGGATAAAAGCCCAGGAAATCCTTGGTGCCCCCTAAGATGCTGTAAAAAATAGGGGCTTATCTCTCTTTCAGGAGTGCATGAGTCTGAATACTGTCAGAAAACAATGGCCATGAGTTACTTGAATTGAGCTGCTTTTTGTTTTCTCCACATCTTCCCCAGTCAGTGAAAACATTGTAGGTTTTACTAAGGACTCCCTAGGCCCGGGATTTGGTGAGTGCTGCGGCCGGTGTACTCAGGGGGGCAGGGTGGTTCCCTGGGATTCCTTGGTGGCCCCTAAGATGCTGTAAGAAGATAGGGGCTTCTCTGTCTCTAAGGCTGATCCATCACAAGTGAGGACATATCTTTTTGGTTTCTCATCTGCCCCTGGGTATACTATCACTGCAGCTACAAATCTGCCCCTGTCAGTGAAAACATTATAGGCTTTTACTAACAGCTCCTTGTCAAAGAGCCGGGGGGCATCCCAACAGAGAGTGCGAAAGGAGGTCACCCATTTATGAGGGCCGTAATGACAGTCCAAATTTCCCAGGAACCCTTCCAAGGCTATGGCCACTCGGTTATTATTTCTGCAGAGCCGTTCAAAATCCCTAAGCTGATAAGGGATAACAATTTTAAGAGGGTTTATGCCATAATGTCTCAGAGCTACATCACACCCTTTCTCAATCAGGTCAGCCAACTGATCAATGAGTGTATAAGCCCGTGGTATGCCTCCCAGAGAGGCATGCACCCATTGAAGGGGCTTCCCACCCTGTGTAAGGACGGATGTCATCAGGGTCTCACCAGGGAGTACCCATAACTCAAGATCTTTACTAGGCATGTACCGGGCAAGTTGGGCTCGGTCCAGGGCATCCCGGACCTCATGTAAGATGTCCAGGTGTTGAGGAGTCAGGTGAATTAGTTCTGAAGGCTGTTTCCCTACTAGCAACTGAAACAGTGGTCT
>NW_008348313.1:2923783-2928067 GCF_000622305.1 Nannospalax galili
AGTTGTGGTTTTAAAGGACTTACTCCTTCCAAAGAGAGTATGGTTCCCAGAATTTTAAAGGGAGCCATAGTCTGTATTTTATCAGCGGATACATGGAGTCCACCTGTCTGTAGACATTTCTGAGTAACCTTATATAATTCTTCTAATTGTTGGGGGCTTGGAGCTCCCAACATTATATCATCCATATAAATGTACATTGTGGCATGTGGCAGCATGTGAGAAGGCCCCAAAAGAGTCTTCACATAGCTTTGGCAGAATGCTGGGCTATTGGCCATTTGTGGCATAAAACAGTCCATTCATACCTCTCATCAGGAGTTTTAAAGTTGATGGAAGGCACAGAGAAAGAAAATTTTTCACAATCTTGGGGTTGTAGAGGGATAGAAAAAAACAATCTTTAATGTCTATAACTATAAGAAATAAATCTGAGGGAATAGCAGGGATCCAAGGCAGCCCCCTTAAGGGTGTACCCACTAGGGTCATACTAGCATTGACTTTACGCAAGTCTTACAACATTCTCCATTTGCCAGAGGCTTTCTTAATAACAAAGGCAGGTGTGTTCCATGGACTATAGAAAGCCGGATGTGGCCCAATCATAATTGTTCCTGCACAATTTCCTTTAAAGCCTGTAGCTTTGTCTTACAAGGTTGGTGGATAATCCTGCCACCACCAGGGGTCGCACCTCCTCTTTAGCTCCATCTGTATGGGTCCCAGGAAGCCCTGAAATTGGCCAGGACAAGCCCGAGGTGCCGCTTGTTACTTTGGCCGTTTTTGGTTTCACTTCTGAGAGTCCCAGCAGTGGATCAATCCCCAATTGAACCTCCCTTGGTCGAGCTAGACATTCCACATGTTCCCATGTATCCCCAGTAAAAACATTAGCCCCAAGTAGCTAATTGATATGGTGAGACAACCCTTGAGTTGCTGGCTCAGGAAGCCTATCAGACTCTTCAAGATCAAAAGGTCATCATAAAAGGCCTTGCTATCAGTGGTTATGCAGGCGTGTGCGTCCCGCAAAATATCTTGTCCTATAAGGTTGGCAGATAACCCTGCCGTCACCAGAGGTCGCACCTCCCCTTTAGCTACATCTGTATCCTGCCAGGTGAGCCATTCTCGAGTCTCCTGATGGGGTGTATCCTCCCACACCTAAGATTCGGGGCCCAGAAACTAGGTGCCATCATGATGGGACCTCCTCCTTTCTAAGAATGGTTCTATCAGCCCCCATATCCACTAGGCAGCGAAACATCCTGCCACCTATTTCAAGATCCATCTTGGGTACTAAGGGCTCCCTCAGCCCAGGTTTTGGTGAGGGCTGCTGCCCGCAGGGCTGTAGCACTCGGGGGCAGGGTGGTTCCCTGGCCACCCATGGAACTGAAGGGGTGGGGCCCCTCCCCAAGCCACGTTCCCCAAACTGGGCCTTTTCAGCTGTCCTGGAGCCGGTCGCCATGCACAGCCAAAGGTCTTTGTTTATTTGCTCGTTTGTTTGCTTTTTAAATGGCTGCTGCCGCCAGTCCCGCCTGGCTTTCCCCGCCAGCCCCTGACTCCTGCAGGTCGTTACTTCAAGGCGGGTGGGGTGGGCAGCTTTCACCGATGACCCTGCACACTCTGCTCTGCCCTGCCCTTCTGCCCAGAAGCCTCTGAAGCTGGCCAGGGCACACCAGAGGTACAGCTTGTAACTTTGGCTGCTTTTGGGTTCACTTCTGTTGCATCTCTGCCTTCTTCCTCAAACCCTTCCCATGATTCCCATGTATCCCCAGTAAAAACATTAGCCCCAAGTAGTCAGGGAGCCAAATGAATGGCCTCTGCCCAAACCTTTTGAGCTACAGGATCTGACAAATTCAATCCCCTACTTTTAAGCATATCTCTCAGTGCTTTAAGCGCCCGGTCTTCAAACTTAAAAATTGCGTTACCCATTTTTTAGGGTCTTGCTTACCCCGAACCTCCTTGATTGGCCCCAATCCGTTTTTGCTTCTTTCTTACTTTTCTTCTTTTCACCTTCCTTCGAGCCCCACATTGGGCACCAGATGCCTGGTACTCAAACCCGCAACCCCCGGCGAGGTGAGGATTGGGGATGAGTAAGCACGCCATTCGCCAGCCCACGCCGCCCCCAATACCCAAGGACACTCAGACACAACGGGGAGCCTAGTCAAGCTGGGACTCATTTTATTGCAGGTGTTACACCCCAAGGGTGTATCTTAAGGATGGTCACGTGCTGATCATGCACTCCTCAGCAGTGCAGAAGTATTCTTCAGACTTTCAAAGCAAGCCAGGCCGTGCCCCCAGTAACTTCCTTTTGGACCTATGCAAGGTGGGGCCTTTGGATCCCCACATCTCCTCATGTGTCCCCAACCCCCTTTCAGCTCGGCAGCCTCATCTTTTATTATTGTTACATATGCACATAGAGACATAAATATACATATTGCACTGAGTTCATTTAGTAGTGCTTACAAATACATGTGTTCATGGCTGGCCACCTGGAATTAGATAACTTATTAGGGAGCTTGTCTCTGGAGAAAACAAATTCTCCTTCCTTCAGCATCCGTTGATTCCCTGTAGCTCTTCATCTAGAGACCCTGTGTCATTTCTCCCATCCACACTGGAGGTCAACTTGTCTCACCACTATGCTGCCTTCTAGGCAAACGTATCATGACTCCCTTGGTGTACCTTCCCCATCATGTCTAGAATGCATTATTTAGCAGCAGGTGTCCTAACCCTCTGGCTCTTAGAATCTTTCCACCCCCTCTTCCGTGACTGTCCCTGATCCTTTGGTGTAGTGGTTACAGTGTAACTGTATCAATTGGGGCTAGCCACTGAACTTTGTAATAGTCTCCCTTGCAAAAAGAAGCTTGAGCTGGGCATGGTGGTACACGCCTTTAATCCCAGCAGACGCAGGTGGATCTCTGAGTTCAAGCCCAGCCTGGTCTACATAGTGAGTGCCAGGACAGCTGGGGCTACAGGGAGACCCTGTCTCAAAAAGACCGAAAAAAAAAAAAAAAAAGCTTCTTTAATGAGTGGTGAGAGCTGTTCTTATTTTTAAAAGAAATAAAGCTGGCAGTTGAGTGTGGTCATTGAAGTTGTGATGTGTGCTCTATCATGACAGATGTTTCATGTGCTTACTGCTGATTATTTATTTATTGGATATGTCTGTCTCTGTTTTGCCCCTCCATCCCATAACCATTTTTACCTCAGTTGTCTGTAATTTGGGGTACAACAGTCCATGCATTGTGCTGCACACCATAAGCACAACTACAACTCACAACTGTTTTCTGGTTGTTGTCACTTTCTTGATAGTGTCAGTGAGCTGGTGATTTAAAAACAAAACTTTTTTGGAGTCAGGGTCTATGTGGCCAGCCTATGGTAGACCAGGCTGGTCTTGAATTCAGAGATAGGCCTGCTTCTGCCTCCCAAAGTGCTGGGATTAAAGGTGAGCACCACCATACCCTGCTTAAAGTGTTAATTTTGATAAAGTGATACCTATTTCTGTAACAGTGCAACTTTGAGGTGGGTGATGCCTGGGTTGATCAGGGATGAATGCCTGCAGGAACATATCCTAGTCCTGCTATGGAAGAAAGAACCCAGGCTGTGGTTAGTAGTTGACTTAGCCTCATCCACATTTCTGGAAGGAAATCAGGTACCCTGGCAGAAGCCATTGTGGTGGTCACAGGGGAGGTTCTGCTTCTTGAGTTCTACCTTATGGTTATCAGTAAGCCCCCCCCCCCCAGGAGGAAGAGATGATGTGGGACATCAAAGACTCAAAGCTTGACCCCAGAGTCAGTCCCAGGTGCTGAAGGGCCCAGATCCTGAGTGCTGCCCTCAGCAAGTTCTTGGTGTGCCGAGGAGGTTGAGCAGCCAGCCAAGTCCATGATAGATTATAGAAGACACCACTGAACTACAGGAACACCACAGGCCTCTTGTTATGTGTCTGTAGCTAAATTTTACTTCTGGGAGGCGCATGTGCACGGCTTCCAGCTTCCTCCTCCAGCCATCCTTACAATGAACCGAAATAATACTCCTCCACACTACAGTTTGGGTTACCAAAGGATTTATTGGGCTTACAAACAGAGCAGGGGTGGAGGTGGGGGTTACTTACAAAGGCCGGCAGATCTTTGTGAGTTCGAGGCCAGCCTGGTCTACATAGTGAGTTCCAGACCAGACCTGGGACTAGGGTGAGACCCAATCTCAAAAATGAACAAAGGGCCAAGCATGGTGGAGCACACCTTTAATCCCAGCACTTGGGAGGCAGAGGCTGGCAGATCTTTGTGAGTTCGAGGCCAGCCTGGTCTGTATAAC
>NW_008348313.1:2928187-2933236 GCF_000622305.1 Nannospalax galili
CTATTTGTTAAATATCTTTTTTTGGTTTGGGTTTGCTCTCAAGATGTTTTAAGGTATCTAATTCGTTTGTACCACTGTCTACACACAAGTCTCATACAAACTAAAACTGTTAACCTAAAATTCTTTTCTCTTAAAAAAAATTTTTTTTAATGTGGAAGTATATTGCCTGCATGTATGTGAGTACACTCATGTCATGCAATGCCTACGGAGATCAGGAGAGGGTGTCCAATTTCCCTGAAACTGGAGTTACAGACAATTGCTGGGTACTGGAAATTGAACCCAGGTCCTCTGCAAGAACAGCCAGTGCTCTTAACCACTGAGCCAGCTTTCCAGCCCCTAAAATCATTTTTTGCTATCAAAATGTTACCTCTTTAGTTCTTACGTTAATTCCTGGCTCTACAATATGGTTCCTATCATTTAAAAATATGTTAATTTTAAATGATAATTATGTCTACTCATCTTGCAGAGGACACAGGTTCAATTCCCAACACCTGAACCTTTCTGGGTTTTTTTTTCCCCCCTGGCCCTTACAACTTAATTACAGGTTATAGTTCATCTCTATGCTTTTAAATATGTTAAATATTTTAACACTACTATCTCTTTAAATCCAACAAATTTATCAATGTCTCTATATCTTTAGGAAGATTATGTAAAATATCTCTAAACACTAAAAAATTAATCACCCAAACCTGCTTCAGGGCTTGTAGGGACACCTCAGAGTTTATACATTGTACTGTTATGTTTAAAATGATTGTTCAAGCAAGTCTGGTAATGGTCTAAGCAGGTTCAGAGAGATAGAGTTGTTATAATAATTACTGTTACAGCCAAAAATTTTTCAGTCTACTTCTGACTTGGATTAATGGATACAGACAAGTACTGGAGCTACCTGCAGCTACAGAGAGATGTCCTTTATGTTTCTCTGTATTATACAAATGTTACTTTTAGTGTTTTCCTTTACCCATAACAAGATAATTTGGTTCAAGAAAAACTAGGTTTTGCCTCCTGGAGCTAGATGGAACAGTTCAATAGAAAAGTTTCATTTGGTGAGTTTGGTCTGAATACTAATCAATTTATTTCCTGTCTATAGGTATGTGATGAGCCCCCACCCACCCACACCAAAGCAATACAAAATAGCCACACGGGGACTACACTCACATTCATCCTTTCTTTTTTGTCTTCAGGGTCTGGAGACAGACCCAAGGGAATTATTTGAAATCCCTTTCCTGGGCTACGCCTACTTGATCTGTGATATTAAATCTCTTCCACTCAAAGTTTATTCAAGAATGTTTAGGGTTTTGTTCAAGTTTATCTATATATTACACAGGAATAAAAAGCACCAGACTGGCGCAACTGATCTTCTTGGATGTTTAATACCCATCCTTAGCAGTCTATACTAATTTGGTCAAAGAGACTTAAAAAGACAATTTTTTTGTTCCTTGCCCCCCAAGGTCAACTAAATCCCGGGGGACTATGGGGCACCTCTCGAAATGTCCTGTAACTATGGTGACTCACCTGTCCTCTTGTTCAGGGAGGTCAATGGAGCCCCCACTAGAGGGACTCAAACCAGTGTCCAGTCCAGACAGAGGAGGGTCAGACCAGGGAAGTTTCCTCCATGTTTCCAAACTAAGCCACGGCCAAGCAGGACCTCCAGACTTATCCTCACATAGATGGAACTGGTAAAAGAAAAGCCAAAGGAGCCAGGGACTCCCCCAAAAGCCCAAGTGACCCCTGAGAACCAGAACTTCAACTGACCTTCACAATAAAACAAAATTTGGTTAATTTGGGCCAACTCTATGGTCTTAAACACCCCAAAGGGAAGTATAATCAAAAATTAAAATAATCAGTATATTTCTTTTAAAGTCCCAAAAATGATGCTTCCCAGGCATTAGGCTTAAAAGTTCATATAAAATATCTAGAAAAGTTTAAGATTTTGTGACACCTGCAGCCAAAAGGACAAGTCCACTATTGTTCTTACCAAAATTAACTAATGTCTAAATTTCTTCTTTCTCCCAGTCTAGAAGCCATCTGGGAGGGCTGGTGATTCTATGATCACCATCTGTGATTCTTGAAAGTAACTGACAAACAGATCCTGAGTCCAGCTGTGACAGCTAGGAAAAAAGGATCAATGAAAAGATGCTCTTGGAAGCCCTCATCAAAAAATAAGCCTGGATGGACTTTAATTTGGACATTTCTTTCTTCTGGTTCCCTGCCTAAAATGTGTGCCTGGCTACTCCTGCCTTACTTCTCCACCACATGTCCTCCAGACACTTTCAAGGATTACCTTTACTCTCTATAGCTAACAGATAAATACTTTGGGGGTCTTTTAGATAGCCACTGAAGGGGTACCCCACTTGCCACACTCTTTGCCCCTATTCAGCACGGAAGCCAGAATGCCCCAATGCCCCGATTCCTTATTGGCAATTACAGTTACCTCTTCAGAGGGCAGAGTAGTAAAACAGGAGTTACAAATTGACCAGGCAATTTCAGGTAAAGACCCCAAAAGAACAAGGCTAGTTTCTGTCCAGCTAAGGGCTTAAACTTCCCTGGGATCTGGGAGTAAACTTGACCCTCCCTAAGGCTAAAAATATCAAGACTACCAAATCAAAAATCCTCTAGTTCTGCTATTGCTGGAAGCTGGGGAGGCCAATAAGGGGTTCTGGGTGTTTCCATACCTCTCTCTTTTTCCTAAATAGCCTGTTCCTCAAAGACACACTGAGGACATGACCAGAACCTCAATGGACCTGGACACCTAAAATGAGGACTAGACTGGCGAGCTCATCTTCCTGTCCCCTCCTTGTACTACACTTAATTAACTATTGTCTCCAAAAATTCTTCCCGGGTCTCCTGACTGAGTACCCCGTATGACTGCCCAGGCCACTACCTGAGACCAAATTCAGACTATGCTCCCTTCCACTCCATGCCACCTAAGAACTTCCCAGAAACCAAAAGTTCCCTGAGACAAACGTTTTGCCCTAGCCCCAATGTTAATATTTTCTCATATCACTGTCTCGGGTCTGATAAAATGCCACCACTGCAGTAAGCTAGACCCAGGGTTTTTGCCAGGATGTCTCTCTGCTGCCCTTGCACCCTGGCCATCTGAACTGAAAATTTGTTCTCCAACTCCAGATGGGGCAAGGACAGCCCAGCCAGGCCTCACAGCTGACCTCAAAGCTGTGTGTGCCTTGTTTCCAGTGACATAAAATCCACCTTAGCCCCTCCTGCTTTTACACAGCTTGCTGGCCTACAGAGAAGCTGTGTCACCTTTGCTGACCTAATCCTCTGTTCAGTCTGCCAAAGGATCTTCAAAGTGACCTATGACTGATGCTTGGACCAGTCACCAATTGGGATTCCCTTACTGATGCAGTTAAAGAACTATGGCTTCAAGGAACCTTTCTATCCTATACCCTGCACTCGATCCATCTTTTTTCAACTGTGCCTGTATTTTCCTTCCCCCCAAAGCACTGCTGTGCATCTTTCCACCCTTCCCCATCCTCTTTTTACATCCCCAGGATCTGGAATGATGGAATGTGTGACAAGCCTGGAGCCTAATGAGAAAAGCAATATAACCACATATCCCTTAGTGTCCAACTGGCCCTAAATTGGCAGGCTGGCCTTGCTCAAGCCTTACCAACTGGTAACTCTCTGGACTGAGGGAGACTGGATGGAGCCCACCTGTCTCCTTTAGCACCCTAAGACAGCTTGCCTGCCCAAGAAAATGATCTTGGAAGACCTTCAATCAAGGACACCAGACCCTGGCACAGAGTAAACTGCAGCCGTGTGCAGAATTGCTATAAAAGTGGAACCCACCCCTCCCTCCGATGCAGATACCCTCATTCCTTGGGTTTTTCTGGCCCCTTGCTGTGTTCTTTGAATAAAGGAACACATCCCTTGCCTGTTGAAGGTCTGGCTCTTACTCTTATTTATAAACTTTAAATCCTTTTTTCTGCTCTCTTAAATCTAGCAGCCTTTGTGGCACTTAAGTAGTCCACAAACTTTTCTAGAGTTTGCTAAGATGTATAACACTATCTTCTGAGTAGAAAAATTGCTGTCTCTGTAAGACCGGCTGTACTTGCTTGCAAAAGATCATCACATCTGGGCTTACTGACTGCTGACATTCCTTCAGAGGACAGGATGGGAAGGGTCACTGACCCTCCCCTGAGCATCCAGCCAATCCTCCCAAGCCAGCTCTATGTGACTCTGCCCTAACCGCATGTGGCTTCAGGAAGGGCCAGGTATATATGCAAGGAAGACTAGGGGAAGGGCACTCCATCTCAGCAGCTATGGGGACACCAACATCCATGCTGGGTGAAGCCTTTCCAGTGCATCTGCTCTGGGGTTATCCATGATCCTGGAGGCAACCCCTCACACATGCTCTGTAAGTAAGCAAGATGAATTCATTGGTTCCCCAGGCTAAACTGTAGTAGAATCAAAACTTGGTTTGTCAATGGGACCTCATGAAGGGGTTTGTGGGGGTATACACTGCTTAGTCATCTCCAAGGAAAAATTCTCACAACACATGGCTTGTGCTGTTATAGAGAGGCTTATCTCAAATCACAGCTCAATGTTTCTTCATGCAAGGAAAGTGGCAGTCCTCAATCTGTCTACTACAATACAGACATTTGTGCTTCTTTCCAGTTCAGTATGAAGTTCCCGCATGAACGATCATTTATGTTTAAATAAGCAATATTTAAAATAGGTCTTTTTTTTTCTCGACGGTGATATAATGCATAATCAGGTAACTTTTGGTGTGTACTGTGTTTGTGCATGCAACTGTTGAACCCAGAAGGCAGCCTTGGGTGTGTCATGTGTGCATGCCATGATACAAATGTGGAGGTCAGAGAAAAACTTTCTGCAGTCAGTTCTTTCCTGTCACCATACAGGGCCTGAGGACTGAACACACTGTGAGGCTTGGCAGCAAGTGCCTTTACCCAGAGCCATCTTACCAGTCCTGTCTTCATTTTTTTTTTTTTTTTTTTTTTTTTTTTTTTTTTAAAAAAAAAAAAAAAAAAAAGAGGACGATAAATCTTTCACTGTGATATATCAAAATAA
>NW_008348313.1:2933248-2978463 GCF_000622305.1 Nannospalax galili
GTTTTCTTTCTTTTTTAGTCTTTTTGAGACAGGGTCTCCCTGTAGTCCCAGCTGTCCTGGAACTCGCTATGTAGACCAGGCTGGCCTTGAACTCACAGAGATCCGCCTGCCTCTTCCTCCCGAGTGCTGGGATTAAAGGTGCGTGCCACCACGCCTGGCCCTGTCTACATTTTGAGAGACAGTGTTTCTCATTGTCTCATTGGCTTGGAGTTCACCAGTTAAGCTATGCTGGCTAGCCAGAAAGCCCTGGGGATTTCCTACCACCTCCTTCCCAGTGCTGGTATTACAAGCACACATTAACAAACGCACTGGACTTTTTACAGGGGTTTTGGAGAATTCATGTTTACATCAAGTTTGCAAGGCAAATACTTTACCATCTGAGCTATCACCCCAGTCCTAATTAGGACTGTTACAAAATATTATTTTTCACGAAAATTAAGAAAACTATTTCAGGGCCGGGTGTGGTGGCGCACGCCTTTAATCCCAGCACTCAGGAGGCAGAGGTAGGCGGATCTCTGTGAGTTCAAGGCCAGCCTGGTCTACATAGCGAGTTCCAGGACAGCTGGGACTACAGGGAGACCCTGTCTCAAAAAGACTAAAAAAGAAAGAAAACTATTTCAGTGAGGAATATGGATGAGTTGACTTACTTGATGGTAAAACCTTTCATACGTGTATGGAGTCTATAAAAACGGTACCTGGTCTGAGTGTTTGGCTCTATTGAAATTTGATATGATTCCAAAGGACTTCTTACATTCACAGCACACATAAGTGTTAAGGTTTAGATAGCGCCACCCCCTCACCAACAGGGTCTCAAGGACTTCTCAAGCTCCTGAGAAAAGGGAACCGAGCTGATAAGCGCCCTGGTCTTTGAAGTCAAGAGAAGCAGACTTTTCTCCAGTTTGGCCAACACAGCAGGCTTCCCCTTTGATCTCTAAAGAGGACAGGTTTTAACTTCCCCCCTCCACCCAACTTAAAAAAAATATATATATATATCTTCCCGCCTTCTGCAGGAAGCAGAAGGCTCCCCCTTCCCACCTGGAAGGGAATTTGTCCCATGTATTCTTTTGCTAATAAACTCTATTCTGATGGAGTCTTATCTGTGTCCTGGTGCTTTCTCCTGATCAACTGGATTCATCCATAGGCTACTTTTTATCTATCAATAAGGTCTCTTCACAGGAGGACTTTCATATACTACTGTGACAAAAGATTTCTCAGTCGAGCAATGATAACATTTCTGTGTGTGTGACCTTGATGACGCACCTTCCTTTGACATATATCACAAAGTAATTTCTTAGTTACATTTCTAAAGTTTCTTTGAACTGAGTTTGCTGATGGGCTGTCAACTGTGAATTCTGCAGAAAACCCTTCCCACCTTTGTGACAAACATAAGGTTTCTCCCTGCTGTGAATTCTATGATGTCTGTGTAAAGAAGACCTGCTACTGAAGGCCTTCTCACATTCATGGCACACATACGGCTTCTCACCTGTGTGAATTTGCTGATGCTCTTTGAGATGGGTTTTAGAAGCCATGGCTTTCCCACAGTCACTACATGTGTAAGGCTTCTCCCCAGTGTGAATTCGCTGATGTGTACTGAGGACTGACTTGTCACTGAAGGCCTTCCCACATTCAGAACACACATAAGGTTTCTCACCAGTGTGAATTCGACGATGCACCTTTAGATGGGACTGTCTCCTGAATGATTTTCCACAGTCAAAGCATTTGTAAGGTTTCTCACCAGTGTGAATTCGACGATGCACCTTTAGATGGGATTTAATACTGAATGATTTCCCACAATCACAGCACTTGTAAGGTTTCTCACCAGTGTGAATTCAATGATGCACCTGCAGGTGGGATTTAATACTGAACAGTTTTCCACAGTGGTGGCATTTGTAAGGCTTCTCCCCTGTGTGAAATCGACGATGCTTCTTTAGGTCTGAAGCATAAACAAACAACTTCCCACAGTCACTGCATGGATAAGGCTTTTCTCCGCTGTGAATTCTCTGATGTGTGGTGAAGACTGACTTATGACTGAAGGCCTTCCCACAGTCGGAACACATATAGGGCCTCTTACCTGTATGAATCCCATGATGTACCTTCAGGTGGGATATTCTCCTGAATGATTTCCCACAGTCACAGCACTTGTAGGGTCTCTCACCGGTATGGATTCGATGATGCACTTGCATGTGTAAGGCTTTTCCCCAGTGTGAATTCTCTGATGTGTGGTGAGGACTGATTTGTGGCTGAAGGCCTTCCCACAGTCAGAACACACATAAGGTCTCTCACCTGTGTGTTTTCGATGATGTACCTTCAGTTGGGATGCATTACTGAATGACTTCTTGCAGTCTGGACATTCATAAGGTTTCTCTCTCATGTGAAGGTCATGGTGTACCTGTACGCTGGATGTACAACTAAACACCTGACATTCAGGACATTCAAAATGCTTCTCTCCTACGTAAGTTCCTGGACAGTATGGCAGCTCTGAGTTCAAGAGGAAGGCTTTCCCACATGTGTTAGACACAAAAGGTGTCTCCCAAGACGTAGTTATTTGATACCGACAGAAAGCTGATCTGCCAGTGAAGACCTTCCCATATCCAATATATTCAACTGGCTTGTCTTGGAAAATAATTTTATGCTGTGTAAGTGCTTGCTGAGGGCTGAGAAGTGTTCCAAACTGATTACCTCTGGGTGGTTTCTCTCCTCTGCTAGGAACTGTGCACACAGCATTCGAAGAGCCTTGTGTGCAGAACTGATGAGCTCCAACTGTGTTGGGAACCTGGCCTGTGGTACCCAGTTCATTACCACCATTCACTTTAGGCTTCACACTTTTTGCAAATGAGCAACATCTTACAGGTCCCTTTTGTGCAGTGATGAGGTGGGGTCCCAGACAAGTGGCTTCTCCAGGCTCTTCACATTCATAACCATTGTCTGTGATCAGTGTCTTCTGACTGAGGGAAGAACCACGACTCACGGGTAGGATCTTGTTTTGTTGGTCTCTCTTTATAGGGTCACCATCCTGCCACAGTTCTTCTAAAGTGGAACACCATGAATCATGTCTTGTGACTTCACTTGGCACATCCTTTAGAAATGAAGGCCTCACAGAGATGTGTTGCTGTGATGTATCAATCTCTGATTCCCCTGCTAAGAGGAAAAAGACATGAAGTAGGCACTGAACAGGATGGGGAGGGACCACATGGAGCTGAGTCTGAACACAAAGAAAGCTGAGCTGGGTCATATGATGGCTGATTTCAATTGGAAATTTGGTAGGAGCTGGAATCATCTGGGAAGGAAGTCTCATTGAGGGACTGTGTACATTAGGCTGGACAATGAGGGATTTTTCTTAACTGGGTTAACTGGGATGAGAACAATCCTTAACGTGGGCAGCACCATTTTGTGGGCAGAATCCTGGACTGAGAGAAAAGGAGGGACGAGCATCAGCTCTGCATGTGAAGCTGCTCCCATCTTTTTACTGCAGAAGAAAAGTGACCAGTGGGTTCGAGGTGCTGTTGCTTTGATTTCCTCACCATGATGGTCACATCGAACTTTGACACAAAAAAGAAACTACAAAAGGCGTTAATGATGCTGGTGATGGTAACAATGCCGGGAAATGACTTGCCAAACGTGCACAGCACTTGTCTGTGCTAGGGTACTTTCTACGCAGTAGATATATAAACTCAAAACCACCCCTAAGACATCTAGACCTACTCTTCCCAGTTTATAAATGAGGAAGTGAAGCACAGAATGTTCCAGTCAGTGACCAGCAGAGCTTAGCTAATTCGTGGGAAGATTTGGTCTGGTGAAAGACAACCAGCTCAACCTGTCTAAGAGACCTAACATCCGAGTTTGTCTCTCCATTGCTGTGACAAAACACCAACGCCCAACTTGGGGAAGAAAGGGCTTATTTGGCTCACACCTCCCAGGTCACAGTTCATCAGGGAACCCAAGGTAGGAACTCAGGGCAGGAACCTGGAGGCTGGAGCTGGAGCACAGGCCATGGAGGAATGCTGCTTACTGGCTTGCTCCTCTGGCCCCTGCTCAGCCTGCTTTCTTATGCAACACAGGCCCACCTGCCAAGGGGTGGCACCACCCACAGTGGGCTGGGCCTCCCCCATCACTCAACCATCAAGAGAGTACCCCACAGACATGGCCAAGGCCAGTCCAATGGAGGCAATTCCCCAGTTGAGGCTCCTTCTTCCCAGGTGTGTCAAGTTGACACTAAAGCTTCCAGCACACCTAGTGACATAGATGTAGAAGACCACGTAGGGAGAAAACAGCCAAGGCTGTTACAGGACACTCGGTGGACAGCCACAGTCTGAAGAAGGAATCAGAACAGGAGAGTCCAGTAGCTCCAGAGAAATGCATATTCATGTCCTTTGCCCATTTCTCATCTAATTAAGTTTCTGTTTCATGTTTTCTTGCCCCACACCCTCCATTGAGTGGTGGGGATCAAATGTAGACCTCCTGTATGCTAACCAAGTATTCTATCCTGAGCTACACACCTACACCCTCAGAGCTTTACTTCTAAAGAGCACTTTTACAGTCCTGGCTTTGCTAATTCTCCTGATAGTACACTTTCTATCCCCTAACATCTATTTGGAATATTTAAAATTTTTTATTTCATAGAGATTCTAAGAATCTCTTCCTGCTCCCTAAGGACGAGGGCTGAAGTTTGATCCTCAGCCTCCTTGTAAGAACTGGGCACGGTGCTGTGCGACTGTTTTCCCAGTACTTGGAGGGCAAGACAGGAGATCTCTGAGGTGTGCTATGTATTGAGTCTAGCTGAATTGGCAAGCTGCAGGCTGGTGCTTCTAAAACAGGGCAGAACAGTACCTTTTGCCTGTTTAGAAATTCAAAATACATATTTGTATTTATTGAAGTTGGTGTCTACAGGGTTAAATTTGAAGTGACAAAACTAGTATGGAAGAAGACAAGCTGATCAACAGGTCACAAGCCACAGGGAGCACCTACTCAGCAGACGTGGAGGATGGGGAGCACCTATGCAGCAGATGCTGAGGACGGGGAGCACCTACGCAGCAGATGCGGAGGACGGGGAGCACCTACGCAGCAGACGCGGAGGACGGGGAGCACCTACGCAGTAGACGCGGAGGACGGGGAGCACCTACTCAGTAGACACGGAAGATGGGGACCACCTACGCAGTAGACACGGAGGACAGGGAGCACCTATGCAGCAGACGCTGAGGACAGGGAGCACCTACACAGTAGACATTAGTGAACATATAACAACAGCTGCTCGGAGCACAAGTGGGGAACTCAGGTCCTTTAAATGGGAAATGTAGGGGCTGGAGAGACGGCTCAGGAGTGCAGAGCACTGGCTACTCTTGCAGAGAACTCAAGTTCTATTCCCAGCAGCCACATCAAGGCTAGCAATCATCCTAACTCTAGTCCAGGGAATTTGATACCCTCTTCTGACCTTTGCAGGTCTATATAGTGAATTTCAGGACAGCTGGGGCTACAAGGACACCCTGTCTCAAAAAGACAAAAATAAATAAATAAATAAACACAAATAAATAAATAAACAAACAAACCCCTCCCCCTAGATAACAGCATGTTTGCATCAAAATCTATGAAAAAGACAGGAACGGAGGAATACTTGCCATAATAGAATCTGTTGAGCAGAATCTTGGCTGATTCCTAACTGAAATCCACAAATTTCATTAGGAATGAAACACCCAAATAAGAATACAGGGAGTTAGTTTGGACTGATCCTTGGGGAATTAGGAAAAAATGAATATTGATTGTATATTGGAAAATAAAAATGAGTAGAAATTCTAAAGCAATACATTTGAGAACCAACAGAGAAGTCAAAATTACTCAGATGAAAAAACTTTCTAACGTGGATGAGGATGATCTCAATTTCTGACCTTTCAAAACCAAGGACGGGGCTGGCAAGATGGCTCAGTGGTTAAGAGCACTGGCTGTTCTTGCAGAAGACCTGGGTTCAAATCCCAGCACCCACATGACAGCTAACAACAGTCTGTAACTCCAGTTCCAGGGGAATTCAATCTTCTGTCCTCTATGGCACTGCATGACATGGGTGTATTTACATACGTACAGAGAATACAATACACATAAAATAAAAATAAATAAATCAAAACCAAGGAAGGGAGCCATTTCATAGGAACTGTCCTCAAGTAGTTAAATACAGCAGCAGATACATTATGTGTACAGGGACTGAAGATAATAATACAAAAATCATTTGAATATACATATGCACCAAACATTCAGAATCCAAGAGCCCTTTAACGCATCTCCTAGTGAATGTATGACAATAAGAACACATAAAACAATAACATCGAAGGCCCACAATTAGGGAGAAACAAACAAGGTCCAGCACAGAAAAGAGCACTAGTGATGGAAGCCCCCTCCCCTGGAGGCGGGCCCTCATGGCTTTGGAGAGCACTACGTAAGCTGTTAAGGGAGAACATCAGTCGATGGTCCAACCCCAGCTTCAAGGCCTAAAACCACATCAATGACCAGCACAGCTTACAACATTGGTGCAGTAGTGGCACTTTTATCTTGGGGGGTAATCAGCAACTACTTAATTGGACTTAAAGCCCACTCAATGGGAGGAAACTCACGTCACCACTGGAAACCCAGCCAAATACACATAGCTGGAGAGGTCATAGATCTTAGGGAAAACCCCAAGGCTCTCATATCCTTAGACAAATGTAATTTCTTACTCTGTGCAAAATATGGATCCTTAAATTTACAGACAAGTATCTCAGTCACCACCCATCAAAGCAGCTTCTTTTCCAACAGACAGAGATTATTACAGAGTTACACCACTAGTCACACACAGATTGTCTGTGAATTGCCCAACTCTAAGTGGCACATCTAGGATGCAACCTCTACACCTAAGACTCACGGAACATAGAACAAGGGATGAAGAGAACACTAATGTATCTTTCAACTCTCAACAATGAAGCTCCCTCATGCAACAGAGGGTAAGGGACACAAAAGGTCACAAATGGTCAAAACACAGAATGAGAGTCTGCAGAGTGTGGGTCCTTGGACAGGGCTCCTACATTGAGGTCCGCCTACCCAGGGCTCCAGGACCATTTCAGAAAAGGGGGTGGAAAGACTAATTGCCAGGGAGGAGGTACCCGACCATAGGGAAATGGTCCTACAGGCGCCTGGGACCCTTCTCTTATAAACCTACAGCAATGGTGTCAGCACGCACAAGACCCATGCAAACTTAGGCAGACAAAAACCCAGCACAGAACTGTGGAAATGAACAGCAGGCTCCAAACTTAGTCAAAGAATCATTGGCAGCTGACTACTGCTGGGTGAGGAAGAGCTGATGTCGAAGGGAGAGACTCTAAGTAGCTGACTAAACCCCGGTGGATGAACTTGCACTGAGGGACATCTCAAGACACTAACTCTCCATGATAGGCCTTAACACAAATGACAGAATGTATGAACTCCAGTGTGGGGGTATGGGAGGTGCCAAAGGGAAGGGTGTAAAGTATGAAGATGATTTTCTGTATGAAACACACAGAAACTTTAAACATTGTGTGTTGGGGACCCCTGCTGTGTAAAGTAGTAGTTTCTCCATGTCCGGATGGCCTATGGGCTCAGTCTTGAATGCAGAGACTCCTTTTAACAGCAGTGTGTCTTTCTTAGCATTTTTTATAGGCCAAATGTACAAGAAAGTTCCAGACCTCAGGATCAGATATGTCTGCTGATAAGATCCAGGGTGCAAACCAATACACCTCATTCCAAAATTTTAAGCTTTCCTCTTTGGAAATTTTAAGTCCTCTAGATTTAAGCAGGGTTTTAAGGGAACGAATTTGGCGTTTTCTCTGGCGTGATGCTGAATTTCTCATTATGAAGGGAAGATGTTTTTACAGCAGTCGGACCCTAGAGGGCTTGGAGCGTCTTGGCAAGTCACAAGCCTCTAGGTTTGCAGAAAAAAAGTGTTACTTTTAAATCTGGCCGTGAGCCATCGTGAATTACCAGGTGCTCGGCAGGGGCTTGTTAATTTAAATTCTCACTTAACCAGTTTCAGCTGTGGTTTGAATGCCCTGGGGCAGGGTAACAGAGCTGACTAGAGAAATCTGCCTTAGAAGCTGACTTTAAGGAACTTTGGGGATTTTCCTAGCAGTGTTGAGATAGAAAAAGTGGGGTGAAGTGATGGTCCCCAAGGGAACGTTCCTGAAATTAAAATTTCAGGGGATTCTATTTTGGCTTCCAGCACAGGCCTGCCCACAAATTTGAGGAACTGGCGGCCGCCCTATGGCTTTTAACTGGCCGTTGTGTCACCAGGTTTTTGATATTAGAGAGATATCTAGATAGAGGTCTTTTGTCTACACCTGTACAGGCAGTCGGAGGTCGCTAGGGGGCAGAGGAGCCTTCGGTTAACGTCAAGGAGTGGCTCTGTCCAGGAAACCTCAGTTGCTTCCTCTGTCTTTAGTGTTCTCACACGAAGACTTCAGACTGGAAACAAAAGTAGGAAATTTAGAAGAGATTTTTATTACCCTCCTGGTGGGGGAGGGATACTCACGAATCCTGCATTTCCGTGGGCACCAGCTCCTAGCTGGCACGAGGTTCAGAGGCCCCATGTTGGGCGCCAGGTATGGGGAGCGCGCTGGGCTCTCGGGGCCCCTGCGCGCACCTGGAGAGTCGTGGCACGGGTCCCGCGGGCTTCTCCGCCGTGCCGCGTCCCATGTCACTGTCCGCCGCTGCAGTGCTGAAAGTCCCTGCTGCCGGGGCTTTTGCCCGGCCGGGTCCCGCCCTAATTTCACCCGTGCACTTTCCTCAAGATGCGAAATCCACCAGCGGAGCGCGCTGGGCTCTCGGGGCCCCTGCGCGCACCTGGAGAGTCGTGGCACGGGTCCCGCGGGCTTCTCCGCCGTGCCGCGTCCCATGTCACTGTCCGCCGCTGCAGTGCTGAAAGTCCCTGCTGCCGGGGCTTTTGCCCGGCCGGGTCCCGCCCTAATTTCACCCGTGCACTTTCCTCAAGATGCGAAATCCACCAGCCGCTGGATCACACGGGAAAGTGCGGGGCGGCTAAAGCTGGGTGTCCGTGAGTCAATGACGGGGGAATACCACACCCCTGGGGAGACTGGAATGCAGGCAGGGAGACACAGGATTCAGCTTTCCGTTACAGCTCTTTATTCCAAGTCTCAGTGTCCCAGCTCTAGTTCCTAGCTCCAGCTCCACTTCCAGCTCCAAATATTGAGGGAAAACCAGGGAACTTTATACTGTGGAGGTAGTGGTAAAAGCTTTAGCTGATAGGCACTTTGTGAGACACCCTATTTACATATGGAAGTGAACTCCTGCCTCGCTGCTAGACTGCCAGAAAAATCACACAGGAAAGCATGGCATTTCCAGAGCCAGAGGCCATGTTTACGGTAGGGCATCTGTGGCGGTCACTTCAAAAGGTGAGTCAGGAAAAAATGCTAGGAAAGACATACTGCTGTTAAAAGGAGTCTCTGCATTTAAGACTGAGCCCATAGGCCATCCAGACATGGAGAAACTACTACTTTACACAGCAGGGGTCCCCAACAATTATGAACGAATGGGGAGAGCAGAGCAGAAAAACTGCAGGCCACAGAATGGTAAAGCAACACAACAAGCACAGAGGAGCCAGGCCACATGTAGAAATGCTCCACTCACGTAAATGATATATGTTAGAACAAGGAAGCAGCTCTTTTACATACTATGGGCAACAGGGCAACCCACCTGGCTAGTGCTGAGCACTGACAAACAAGATGTAAAGCACAGACATGAACCATGCACACCTGCACAAGGCACTGGGAATCTTTTTTTTTTCTTCTTCTTCTTTTTGAAGCAGGGTCTCCCTGTAGCCCCAGCTGACCTGGAACTCACTATGTAGACCAGGCTGGCCTTGAACTCACAGAGATCCGCCTGCCTCTGCCTCCCAAGTGCTGGAATTAAAGGCATGTGACACCATGTGTGGCTTGTACTACGAATTTTTATAGACCATTAGAGGATGTGGATGAATCAGTCACCTGGGATATATCTGCATGATGAAGTCTCTATTACCCAGAATCCACCTTTGAGGAAGTCTTACCCTGCCCTCTACTGCACACTTACTGTGAAAACTGGGAGTGGGAGGCACCTTGGTGTGCACCTCTGAGCGGATGGTAAACAAGCAGGCTGATGACACCCCTAACGATCTGCCTGCACCTGGTACCAGTCACTCACCTTCACACTGACACCTCTGATGTGGGAATGCGACCTCTCCCACCTGTGCCTCCTTTACTTTTTCCATCCTGACGATGACCTGTGGCCTGGCATACCCTGTGAATTGGAAGGACACCCAGAGTCTGTGCAGCTTCTTATGTGTTAGAGGGTAACCGATGAACTTTGTTCTGGCTAACTGTAAAAGTCAACATTATCTACTGGACACAAAGTAGTACTTGCAGGTGCCCCAAAGGAGGGACACATCAGGACAAAACAAATAAAAAGTCATGGACTAGTTCCAATATTTCACCATGGGAAATAAGGCCCCTCCTCCGTCCCCAGCCAGCTGTGCTCACCCACTGACAAGAGGTGGCTGTAGATCTCCAGCATCACGTCCTGGTACAAGCGTCTCTGGGCGGGGTCCAGGCGCTGCCACTCCTCCTGGGTGAAGTCCACAGTCACATCCTCAAATGACACCAACCTCTGTAACAACATACCCACTTCACTGTGAATTAGCACTGACCAATAGGGCATTACATGCAAGGATGTGTTTTTAGTGATTTTGGCCCAGTATGCATCATGAAATGTCCCACAAAATACCTATTTCACATTGTATTTTGGCAAATAAAGTACATAAAAATATCCTGACAACTACTATCACTGACATTTTTTATTCTCAAGTAGGACAGAAATGGGTTAGCAGTAGAGGCAGTAATTGGTCTTCTGCCCACTGGTCTCTGAGGAGGGAGCACCAGGTCTGCAGAAGAGCCCCAAGCAGCTTCAGCCAAGAAGCAGCAGGAAATGAAAGATAGTGACTGGTCCAGAGCAATCTGAGGAAGTAAAATTGAAAGTATTTCTAAAAATTAAAACATTTAAAAATTTATAGAGGACAAAAGTCTTGATTGTGAGGATGACTGCCTGGTGGAGATGAAGTATGAGCAGCTTCCGGCCACAACTCCAGAGGCCAGGGTAGGGCAGAGCACAGTCCAGTGCTCGGAGCCTTCCCCAGTGACTCCAGGATGCTAGCGAGCAGGGCCGGCTGAGGCAGCACCCTGACTCTCCTTCCCGTGCCCCTGTGGACTTTGTCTCCTTTCACTCACTGGTCACTGGAGACTGACAAGCTCTGCAGGTTGCCCTAGCGCGGCTGGAGCTGTCAGGGCATGCACTTACATCCTGGTTTTGAGGAGTTTGACAGTGCACTGGGGCAAAGGGCATGCTACAGGAACGGAGGAAACCCATGTGAGAATAACTGCGGGTATTACCTGACACCATGTAAGACCGGTTCCAGCAAGTTTCAGTTTTTTGTTTTGTTTCGTTTGAGACAGGGTCTCACTCAGTATCCTTGGCTGGCCTGCAAGTCACTATATAGGCTTGGCTTGGCGTCGCACTCACAGAGCCCCACCTTCCTCTGCCTCCCAAGTACTGGGATCAAAGGTGCGCACCACCGTCCCCAGCCTGTTTTACAGTTTTGATGTCCCGGCTCTCCTTCCTTCATTGTGGTTATAGCTTTGGATGTTACACTCACTTAGTATAACCTCTGCTACATTGATTTTTTTCCCCAGTATTTACATTCTGGATTTTGTAAAACAGAAGTTTAAGACCACAAGTTGGAAGAAAAGTCACATAATTCAGATACAAGATGGGCTCCAAAGGATGTAACTGCTTTATCCTGGAACCTATTTTCTGTGGTAACCCGTATGCATGTTGTTGAGGCTAATGCTATTCTGCAGCTCTGTGGAGTTGGGACACCCTTCACTGTTGAAGATGTGAAGTGCGTGTGCGTCAACTGCCACATTCTCTGCTTCATTTTCGTAAATATAATAGTTTCATACATGTAAAAAGATTAAGCAGCATAACAGTTATTAAGCGACATTATGCCTGTCTGTAGTTGTGTTGGGTCCCTGGTTCAACATTATAAGAACTTCTGCATTTTTGGAAAATGAATTCTTATTTATTCATTTAACTCTGTGTGTGTGTGTGTGTGTGTGTGTGTGTGTATGAACTGGTTCTCTCCTTCCAACATTTTGGTCCCAGGGATCAAACACAGGTCACCAGGCTTGGCCTAAGTACTTTTACCTGCTAAGTTATCTCACCAGCCTTGTGAATTCTACTCTTACAGAAATTAAGAGAATTGCAAAACAGGAAACATAAAGACCCAAGTGCAGGACTGAAAAAGAACACCTTAGAATTATACACAAAGTGGGGCTGGCGAGATGGCTCAGCAGTTAAGAACACTGGTTATTCTTGCAGGAGGCCCCGATTCGAATCCCAGCACCCCGCTAACAACTGTCCGTAACTCCAGTCCCAGGGGACCTGACAGCCTCTTCTGACCTTCTCGGGCATTGCACGACATGGGTGCACTTACCTACATGCAGGCAATACATGCGTACACATAAAATAAAAATAATAAGGGCAAATTAGGGAGCATTTGCCATACTACTTGGTGTAGAGCAGCTTAAACTGGACATGAGATGTCTAAAGTGGGATGTGGAGAACATCCTGTTCCAGAAAAGAATGAGTGAAGATCACATTTAACATCACAGGAGAGAAAGGACCAGACACGATCCTGCACCTGGCAGGAGAATGTCTCCTACGGGCTCCAAGTAGTCCAACTCTTTGTCCCCAGTTGGTGGTGCTATGTGGGGAGAATCCAGGAACCTTTAGGAAGTGTGGCCTTGTTGAAGGAAGCACTTCATGAGGGTGGGTTTTGAGAGCATATGGCTTGTCTACGGCCATACCACCCTGAACACATCCGATCTCGTCTGATCTCGGAAGCTAAACAGGGTTGGACACCTTGCCCATTTCTAGCCTGTGTCTCTCTACTTCTTGTGCCTGCTTCAAGGTATGAGTCCTAAGCCAGGCTTAGTGGTGGGTTGCAGGCGAGAGAGAGTGTGTCTGTAATCCAGATGCCTGAGTCACCCAGCTCTCATAAGCAAGCCGAAATCATCTCATTGGTTGGCCAGCCTGGGCTGGATGTATTTGCTCCTTTGACTTATCCTTCCCTCTCTATCTAGCCTCCCAAGAAGTCAATGACAGAGGGATGCATCTGATCCCATGAGGCAAGAAAAGAGCACATCATAAATCACTGAGGGAGATGGGGCCCCCTCTGGTCCACTCTCCCTGGGGGATCAAGGCCATCTCAGGACCGGGAGCCCAGATCCTGCAGCTTGCAGTGTCTGCACTCAAGGAATGGAACTCCGGGCACCTCTCCTCACCTCACAGGACCAGTGTCGCTCTGCAGCTCCTGGTCTCTGGGGCTTCCGGCAGGAATTCACGTCAGCAGGCGGGTCCTCTGAGGCTTCTACACTTGGTCCTCCCTGATTCCCTCAGGACTGGAAAGGAGGTAAGCACGGGGAGGCACCAAGTAGAGCTTCCGGGAAGCCCAGCTGTCACATGGAGGGAAATCTGCTGGACGAAGGATTTGGCCTGATCCAAGGGTCAGAGAACAGAAAGGAAAGCCCTGTAAGTCAATGACCATGTCTGTCATTTGCCCATGACGTTTCTGAAGGTCATACCTGGAGGTCATTATGTAGAAGTTGCAGAAAAGATAAATCCCAGAAACTCCAAATAGTTCCTCCTATCTTCTTAAATTTTATTTTACATGTCTGAGTGCTCTACTTACATGTAAGTGTACCACTTGTGTGCAATACTCATGGAGGCCAGAAGAGGGTGATGGAGCTCCTGGAACTCAAGTTATGAACTGTCAGCCACTATTGGTGCTGGGAACCGAACACCAATCCTCTGCAAGAGCAGCCGGTGCTCTAACCACTGAGCCATCTCTCCAGCCCTCCTTCTCTCACTTTGAACTGTGAGAAGAGAAAGATATTGAAGGAGAACAGCAGGAAGAGATTAAGAACTCTCAGGGATGAGGTCTGGACATTTCTTGAAAACAAGAATGTTGGGCTCAGTGGAACACTGCCTTAGTCATGGATCAGAGAAAAACATAAGTCTAAGTCATGGTACTGCAACACATAGGATGTCTATTTAATGTTAGACATAATCAATAAGTGACTGTCCTTCCTGGAAATTGTTAAAATCTATAGACTGTGTAAGAAACTGATATACTCTTTGCAGCCTACTGACTAACTTTAAATGTAAACCTGTAGAATGTGCTTTATTCTCTGTGAAACTAATTCTCTCATGTATCCTGGCACAAACATCAAGCTTGTAACTGTAGTTCTGAGAGTATAAAAAAGCACTGCTAAAGAATTAAACTCACTCCTCCCCACCTGAGGTTGAGTCCTGTGCCTTCACTCATTCCATCCATTCACCAGCAGACCTGAGTCTCTGTAGGATGTTAAGTACAATGAAGTATGCAAGGTGAAGTTGTAGGTATGGTTCATAGGCATTGGGGATCTGATGCAGAATGAGGGTCATCGAGCCCTCAGCACCTGCCTGTCAGGTAATACATACAATTAAGTCTGTTAGCTATCAGCTTAATGTTCATGGAGTCTCTTTAGCTGTGGGTCATAGGTATTAATCTACTTGATTTTGTAAAGTGCTGGTAAATAAGACCTGTGCTGTTCCCTTCCCATAATTTTACTCGAAGTTACCAAATGGAAGAGCAGGTCAGTCTACCTTTGCCTCATACAAAATGACACACTGTTCCTGCTATTTTACATGGTCCATCATGTTGTGAACATCCAGAAACAACCTTCCCATTTCCTACTGTCTTCAGGGACGTAAGAAGGGTGAGAGCTGGTTCACAGTCCAGGTGGGAGCTTCTAGACACTTCTGCTTCTTACTGATTGGGTCTCCATACATAGTCTCTTCAGACATGTAACTTAAATTCACTGACTGGGACACAAATTCCCCAGAACAGGGAAAGCTGCAGACACCCACCAGGACCTGGACCTCTTGTGTAAGCCCCTCCTTCCTTCCTTCCTTCCTTCTGGATTGGAGAGATGGCTCAGCAATGACAAGTGCTGACTGCTCTCACAGAGGACCAGATTCCAGTTCCCAGCACCCACTTCGGGCTGCTCACAACCACCTGGAACTCCATTCCAGGGGAATCCAATGCCTTCTTCCGGTCTTCAGGAGTCACTGATCTCACATGCACATAACCCCACACAGACATGATTAAAACTAAGATCTTAACCACTAAGCCATTTCCCCAGGTATAAACTAAAATAAATCTTAAAAATACATTGGAGCCAGGTGTGATGGTGCAGGCAGATCTGTTGTGAGTTCAAGGTTAGACTGGTCTCCATACTGAGTTCCAAGCCAGCTGGGACTATAGGGAGACCCTGTCTTAAAAAGACAAAAAAAGCCAGGTGTGATGGTGCACGCCTTTAATCCCAGCACTTGGGAGGCAGAGGCAGGCGGATCGTTGTGAGTTCGAGGCCAGCCTGGTCTACATAGTGAGTTCTAGGACAGCTGGGGCTACAAGGAGACCCTGTCTCAAAAACAAGACCAAAAAAAAAAAAAAAAGACAAAAATTCTGGACACAACCCTGTGCACCTGCCATAACAGAAGCACTGGGGAGGTGGATACACGAGACTTTCTGGTCTTGCCAGCCAGCCAATCTATCAAATTGGGAAGCTTCAGGTTCAGTGAGACCCAGTCTCAAAAACTAAGGTGGAGGGGCTGGAGAGCTGGCTCAGCAGTTAAGAGCCCTGGTTGCTCTTGCAGATGACCCAGGTTCAATTCCCAAAACCATCCATAACTCCATTTCCAGGGGAATCTGATGCCCTTTTTGACCTCTGAGGGCATTGCATGACACAGGTGCACTTACAAACATGCAGGCAATACACTCATACACATAAAATAAAAATAATATACACAACAGAGAGGATTTCAGGAAGACAACTGACATCAACCTCTTGCTTTCATGTGTACTCATGCACACAGATGAGCACCCACACCCATACTGACCAAAAAATAAAATAAGTCACTGGAACACCAGGAAGTCTGGTTAAGCCAATGCAGGGCAATCTGTTATAGGTTTCAGAGAGTATTTGATGACACTCAGATACTGTTTGTTGGAAGCTAGGAAGTGGTCTGTGAGTATATTTCAGAGGGATTTACCTAATAGTCACAGGAGTAGTTGTTAGGGGAAACACAGGGTTGGGAATGGCTACCAAGGGTGCCAAGACAGTCAAGAACTGCACATATGAGTTCTCTGCATCACAGAAGTTATGAGTGTTTTGCCTTCATGTATATTAGTGCACCTGTAATGCCTGTGAAGCCATAAAAGGGTGTCAGACCCTTGGGAACTGGAGTTAAAAAAGGTTGTTAGCTATCATGTGGGTGCTGGGAATCAAACCTGGGTCCTCTGAGGAGCAGCCAGTGCTCCTGAACACTAAGTCATCTGTCCAGCTTCTTAAAGAATCTTTAGGCTGGAGCGTGGCACCTCATGCACAGGCACACTTGTGGCTTTGCCCAGCCACAAAAAACAAAACAAACAAAAAACAACAACAACAACAAAAAAACCAAGAATCTTTAAAGTAGGTGGGGCTTGCCTTTTTTTTTTTTTTTTTCTTCTGGGAACTTCAGTCCACATGTTGCAGGCCTATAATCCCAGTACCCTGGAGGTGGAGGCAGAAAGGATTGGGGAAACTTAAACCCAGCCTGATTTATAAATGGAGTTTCAGGCCAGGCAGGGAATGAAATGGGCTGGAGAGATGCCTCAGCGGTTATAGGACTGGCTGCTCTTTTAGAGGACCCGGGTTCAGCTCCCAGCACCCACAGGGTGGCTATCAACGCTGCAACTCCAGTTCCAGGGGATCTGACACCCTCTTCTGACCTCCACAAGCACTTACATACATATACATAAGATAATAAAAATAATAAATATTTTAAAAATATATAAAGGCTGGGTGTGGCGGCACATGCCTTTAATCCCAGCACTCAGGACACAGAGGCAGTTGAATCTCAGGGAGTTCAAGGCCAGCCTGGTTTACATAGTGAGTTCCAGGTCAGCTGGGGCAACAGATTCTGTTTCCACCACCCCACCCCCAAACCCCAAGGTTAGCCTCTGGCAACCCAGGAGACTTGACATTTGCATAAGTCGACATATCCATTTGCCTTCAAATAAATAAAAAATGAAACACACAGAAGCTGCTTCTAGAAAAAAGAAAGAGCATTCGGTCTTTCTCCCTTACTTTGGCTCAGACTTTCCTTCTCACTTCCCTGCAGACCTCCAACTTGCAGTGATCCTCCAGCCTCCGCCTCCTGAGAGTTGGATTACAGGAGGGAGTCACCCCACCCCACCCCACAGGACTAATCTATTTACATAACGTTTCACCTGTGCGACCCACGTCTCCAGTCAGCTCAGCGCAGGAAGCCCACGTGGGGCACTGGGTACATCCTCTCTTCTGTCCAGTGTGTTGGGTGAGACGTAATCTCCCAGTCAACCCATCAGGCCTGTTACACAGTGGCCAACCCTAGCCAGTTGGGGTTGCAGAATCCCCCACTTCTCCCTAAACCCCCCTTTTCTACAGCACCATTGTGCTCATGGGCCAATCACACATCTTCACCGCGTCAGTAGGGTCAATGGAGAGGCCAGCACCGGTCACCGGTGCTCCTGCAAAGGACCCCAATATTCATATAAATTCGCTTTGGGAATTAAGTTTTTAAACATTTTTCTTTTTCAGCTTCAATTTCCTGCAGGGAATATGGGGAAAGGAAATGGACAGAAGCCCGGGTCCCCACCACCAGCGCAAAGACTTATATCCCAAGAGCCTGAGGATGCTGCATTTGGGTCAAAATGCAAATCACTTCACTTCCCCATTTTCTATTCAGGCAGGCTGACTGGTGTTCGGACCCAGGGTCAGGCCTTACAGCCGAGGACTGCTTAAACACTACCTAGCCAGAAAGCCATGCAGTCGCCCACAGACACCCCTACCCCCAGGCCTGCAGGCTGCGGGCTCCATCCTTAGCGTCCCAGCAGCAGCCACAGATGGGCATCTGGACCTGTCACTCAGCACAAACCCCCATCACCTCCCAGCATCCTCCCGGCGCCTCCACTCACCGCACGCTGCGGCCCGTTGCCGGGCGGCGGGATCTTCAGGCTACGGAAGCCGAGAAGCCCCAGAGTTCAGAATCCAAACTCCTACAGGATCTCAGCAACGCAAACTGAATCCGGTGACCTGAGACCTAAGTAGATATGACGCCTTGGGTCACTTCCGGTTACTAGGAATTATGGTTTCTTCAGCCTTCCCCCCCCCCCGCCCCCCAACCAGGACGGCGATGCGCATGCTCACAGCCACTCACGAGGTTGTACCTGCCAGTACTAATCATGGCTGATGAGCTGGGTTTGTACTTTGAGAAACTGCCCTGGCGCTGCCTGCAAGCCACTTTCTATGTCAGTTTCTATGTCAGTTCCGAACAGCTGGGGAAGGCAAGTGGGATATCAGAGTAAAAGTCCCAGGCTGGCTCACATTGGCAGGGGGTGTATTTACTACTTGTCTGTACCTGTATTTCTTTTTCTTTATGTCTTTTTGAGACAGGGTCTCCTTGTAACCCCAGCTGGCCTGGAACTCACTATAGACCAGGCTGGCCTCAAACTCACAGAGATCCTCCTGCCTCTGCCTCCCAAGTGCTGGGAATAAAGGCATGCACCACCACAGGGTCTTATTTCTAAGAGATGGGGACATTACTTATTCCTAAAAAATACCTTTTCTCTGTATTTTGGCAGGAACTGGGGTTCTTTTACACTGAATTGAAAACTAAGTGGGATTGTTGCAAAAAATGAAGTGTAGAACAGGGAGCATTAAAGGTGAGGGTCTGGAATGAATCATGTGAATGAAAAAGTTCCCTGAAAACTCCCAGTGCTGTAGAATGAACGCCCATGGACTTCAAATGGAGAATATGAGAATAAGCGATGTAATCGTGTGAGGTATCTCCAAGGTTGACTAGTCCAGACTGGCCTGGAGGTCTCTGTGTAGACCAGGATGGCCTTGATTTTGTAGTGATCTGCCGGTGCCAGCTGGCCAAGACGGATAATACCTGAAAGGGGGAGTGAGGGTTGAAAGAAAAAACAAGAGACAGAAAAGATACTTGGGAGAACTGTCAGTAGAGACTGCAGCCCTGTTTATTTTAGCTCCACCTTTTTATACAGAAGAACATCAGAGATAGCCACTGTTTGCTTAACTCAATTAATTTCAACAGCTGTTTTTTCCCACCTGTATCTGAGGGTCAGGAGCAGTCAAATACTTGTTGTGAGCTCCACCAAATAAACACATTCCTCCTGACTTGGCAGATTAGGTACTGGTGTGCAAAACACAAACTCAGTAAACAATCCTGCCACAGCTCAATGTACATAATGGATTAATAGCTCCCAACAGTGATCCTCCTACCTCAACCTCCCAAGTGTGGGGATTACAGGCAAGTGCCTCCTTACCCTGTTCCTGTATGGTTTTGATCTTCCCATTGAGAACAGACTATAGGAGTGAGGCTCTTGTGAGCAGAGTTTTAGGACCAAAAGTACAGCTTTGGGAGTTCTAGAAGACTTGGCTCAGCCATTTTTCTCAAAGTCAAAATTATAATAAAACCACATAAAAGATTTAAGGCAAAGTCAGTTTCACTCATGACAGCACTCTTGCAGAGTCAAACACTGTCCATGAGCCATGGAATGGGGAGTCCACTGCAGAGTGGGAGCAAGTTCTAGTTCCCCTTCTGTTGCTGTGATAAACCATGACCAAAAGCAACTTGGGGGCAGGAAGGGTTTAATTTGGCTCACAAGCTGTAGTCCGTCACTGAGGATAGTTGGAGCAGGAACTCACTGAGGAACCTGAAGCTGAAATATGGACACATTCTGCTCACTGGCAGAACTATGCCTAGCTAGCTTTGTACAGCCTAGGGCCACTTGCCCAGGGAATGGTGTCACCCAGAGTGGGCTAGGCCCTCTTCTTGATTAATAAAGACAAGCCCTCACAGACATGCCCACTGGCCAATCTGATTTGGAATTTCCTCAATTGAAACTCCTTGAGTGACTCTAGGCTGTATCAAGTTGACAGTTAAAGCTAACTAGGAAAGAGGACTTAACCTCTTTCTAAGTACTAAAATTATTTAGTATTTTTATTTATGTGTATGAGTATATTGCCTACAAGTAGGTAAGTGCCCCCGTTGTTCAGTGGTCAAGGAGGTCAGAAGGCGTTGGATGCCCTGGAACTGGAGTTGCAGAGGATTATTACCCACCAGGTGGGTGCTGGGAATCGAACCCAGGTCCTCTGCAAGAGCAACCCAGGCCCTCTGCAAGAGCAACCACTACTCTTAACTGCTGAGCCATCTCTCCCACCGAAGGGAGCACTTGCCTTTTACAGTTGACGGGCCACCACTGTCAATCAGGAGGAAATACTGTGTTTCCCTCTTTGCACTTGATGGGACTGAACCGGTTAGTAGCTACAGAAGCTGCCCTGGGAGTGTGGACCTAATTTTCATTACCTGTTGGCCTGTGCTGACCACACTCATGAAATCACATCCCATTGTGCAAAACTGTTCACTGTGTTGTTCTTGATAAATCACACTTCACTTTCTTGCCCACACTGACATGCTACACATTTTCTGATCCTTTTTTCTGCTTAGTTATATTTGTCTTTAATGTCTGACTGTCCCACCAGGCTATAGAGTGTGGAGAGACTGACACATTTTTTTCTCTGCTGTATATTGTGTTCTTGGCTTTGACCCAGCTTGGCAGTCTGGAATGCTCTTGCCTCTCATCTCATCTGTCCACCCCGTGGCCTGTCCTCAATCCTGTAGGGTTCCTTCTGCTGGCTCAGCTTGGACGTCACCAGGCTGAGAACTCTCTGCCTCCTCTACTGCATCATGTGCCCTTCCAGAAAACATAATTACCCCGTCCCTGTCCTAGAGACCATGCTCCCCACATAGGCCTGTTCAGAGGGACGGTAGCTGAGGATCAGCCTCCCTTGCTGATTGTGACTCTAACACAGCTCTGTGTAAAGCAGTACTGTTTGTTCTCCAAAGGTCTTAACAACACCGGCTGCATGAGCAGGCAGTTTCTCTCCTGTGGTTGCTGGGCTCTGTGGTGTAATTTCTGACTTCCAGGACTTTTGAGTCCTGTGACAACATAGACTGGCCCTTTCACCCCACCCCATCCCCTACATAAGGAACTTCCATTTCTGTGCTCTTTCAGTGGAAGCCAAGAATCTGATGTTGTGGGTGCTGTCACCGCCTCTGCTGAGGGCAGGTAAGCAGGCAAGGGGACACAGCTGAGCTGGCTCTTATCTCCCCACAGGGCCCCTGTGTCAGAATTCAAGATTTCAGCTGACAGTGCCAACCTCCATGACTATATCAGAGGATCTGTGTAGAGCATTTGTCTTCTTCCTGCTACCCTGGACTCTACCTGGCAGAAAGAGCCACCACAGGCGCAAGGCACCATCCACGTAAGAACTGAGAGTATCAGGCCTTTCTGACCTGTCTCCGGATCAGCCTCCATTTTCAGATCTTTATCCTCCCAATAGTTTAAGTGCTTGTGTAATGAGACACAACCAGAGCAACAGTAGTGTCTGCAGTAGTTCAACCTCCTCCCCAGAAGTGACCAGGTCCCACACAGGCTGCCTTGAGCCTGCATTTCCCCATCTGAGGGTCAAAGGTGACATGGGATGATGTAAGCAACAGGGCAGGGTGGGTACAGGGATGGGCTCTGATGCTGTGGTAATCGACCACTGGGCAGCCAGGGCCCTGATATCTTTCTCCCAATAGACATGTGCAGTGAATTACCTTGTAGCTGTATCAAATATGTGAGTTTTTAAGATGAATTCCTAAATACAAAATGTAGCTAGATCATATGTTTTCCTAATTTTGAGAATCTAAGTGGTTCTTCATGATGGGGGATAATGGTCCACTCTTGATGGTGAGAGAAGAGGGTGAGTTTCCACCTATTAAGTGTGAGGAAATACCTTTTGGGTTGTTCTCCCTTTTAGTGCATGGGGGGCGGGGGGGTGAGCACTGAAACACAGCCCAGCCCAGGGGGATTCTTCAGCCTTCATCAGCAGAACACTAAAACTGTAATCCTTTGCTTTTTAATACTTATATTCACATATTTTAATTCAAATAAATCCATACGTGGAGTTCACCACTAACCACCACCACACAACCACAGCCACCATGATTCCCAAAGATTTTCATCATCCCAGAGGGAAAACCTGCCCCCATGGTGCTGTCAGTCCACATCCAATCTTTTTAGAAAGCATATCTGGTGAGGTCTTGATAGGTTTCTTCTTCAAGACTGCACAGAAGAGAAAATGTCCATTTTTATGTCTGTCTACAATCATTTAATGTTGTTTTGGGGATTCATCCTGGAGGCATACACCAGGGCATCACTCCCCTTTCAATGTAAATACCATCTTGTTTGCATAGTTCACTTTGCTCATCTGTTGGTGAACTGATGGATACCGAGGCTGACGGCAGTCTGGGTGGAGATGAGCATCCACAGTACATTCCTGGCTGCAGGAAACCAAACAGGAGTTCCACACACTCCGTACTTTACCAGTGTTACTGCTTTCATTTTAAAAAGAATGTCACCTATGGTTGGTATGCCAGAGTAGGACAGTTCTGAAAGACATTCATGTAAAAATGAGGGATGTCAAGTTTCATTCACTTACTGGTCATTTAAATTTTTTTAAATTTGTATTTTATGTTTTTTATTTTTTATGTATTTTGTGTATGTGTTACTTTTTTTTTAAATTTTATTTTTATTTTATGTATGTGTGTATTGCCTGCATGTAGGTAAGTGTACCCATGTGTCGCGCAATGCCTGAAGAGGTCAGAGGAGGCTGTCAGATCCCCTGGGACTGGAGTTATGGATGGTTGTTAGCTGCCATGTGGGTGCTGGGATTTGAACTCAGGTAGTCTGCAAGAACACCCAGTGTTCTTAACTGGTGAGCCATCTCTCCAGCCCCATGTATTTTATTTCTATTTTATGTATGTGTTACCTGCATGTACATTCATACAGGCAATTCTCACAGCGGCCAGAAGAGGGCATTGGATCCCCTGGAGCTGGGGTTACAGGTGGCTATCTGCTATGTGGGTGCTGGGAACCAAACCTGGGTCCTCTGCAAGAGCAGCCAGTGCTCTTAACCACTAAGCCATCTCTCCAGCCTCTTACTGGTCATTTTAAAAAACCTATTTATATCATGGGAGCCCCCCCCTACACACACATCCTATAACCATTTTGAGTTGTTTAGGTACTCTGTAATTTTAGCTATGAATTTTTTTTTTTCTGTGGATTGTGTACATTCTCATCACAACTAGGATTTTAAACTATTTTTTTTAGTTTAGTGTCTCCTCACTGTTTTGGTAGTGTCAACCAATGAACAAGTGCTAATTTTGATAGAATGGAACTTACAAATATTTCTGCAACAGTGGAGTAATCAGACTTTGTGGTGACACATGGGGTGATCGGGGATGAAGGGAGATCGGGAGGGTCGTACCCAGGTCCTGGTGCGAGAGGAGGGACAAGGGCTATGGTCAGCAGTTCATTTCAAGCCCATCCACATTTCTAGAGCAAAATCAAGCCCTTAACAGAAGTGACTGTGGTGGCCACAGGAGACATGGCTGTCAGGGTCCTCCCTCATGACCACTGTCTCATCCTTCTCAGTGATTGCTGCCCCAAGATGAAAAACTGCTTTGGAGAAGTCAAGGACTCAAAGCTGGATCTCATGTCCTGGGTGCTGAGGGGACCCAGACATGATGGGAGTCCTGAGCCTTGCCTTCAGCAAGCTGCGGGTGTGATAGTGAGGTTGTGCTGACAGCCACATTCATTGTAATAGAGAGATTACTGAGCCATAGAAACTGTCATGGACCTCTTGGTACTCAGGAGGAAGGAAAGAGCATCCAGACTGAGCTGGGATACTTCCATGCCAGATAGAAAGTGAGAACTTGGCTGAGTCCTGAACCAATCTTGAGCTGGTGTGACAATCTGACCTATGCACGATGGATGTCCTAGACACCTAGCAAGGCAGGGTCGCAAGCTCCACTTTAGACCAGTATTCACATTGAGTTGCTTACGATGGGAGATGACTAGCTCATGCATGGTTTTACTGAGAGTTTGAAGTTGGTCAGGTTAGTAAGCAAGCTGGACATAATCTGAAGAAAACCACAAGCTTCATACTGATGGTGCTGCACTGAGTGCCATGGGCTGCCTCTCACTCTGGACTCTCCTCTGTGATGTTTTCAAAGTCGATCAGACAAGGCTGGGTCAGGCCTCAGGGCTATGGGAAAAACTGAGCAATACCCAAGAGGAACACTTAGGTCCTGTTCTCCAGGACACAACAGCACAGGATGTCCTGGTGTCACTTCTGAGTCCAAATAGTACTTCTGTTACCAAAAGCTTCACCAAAGCAACGTTCCCTCCTTTCTGTGCCTCTGGCTGGTCAGGTCTCCTGTGCAGGAATGCCTCTCCAGGATGTCTAATCCAATCTCATTTAGACCTACTCATCAGACATCAGGGAGGAGGATCTGCTCGATCACATCACCTCCCTGAAGCACTGAGTCTGCATGTGGTTCTTTTCCATCTCCAACCACCTCTAGGGTCCAGGGATGTGGCAAGTTCCATTAGAAGAACAAAGTGGAAGTGCAAAGGCGGGGGTACAGCTGGCACAGGTGTGGGAGAACATTCTGGTTCCATCCTGTTGCAACACAGCCAAGCAAGGTAAACCCCGTCTTAGAGCCACTGTTAACCTTTCAAAGTTCATGTGGTTCAAGGATTTGGGAAGGGCTCAGTTGAGTGGTTGTGGTTGTCTTCCACGCAGTTGATGAGATGGAACTGGAGCTCACTGCAACAACAGTAACGATGCCCTGGGAACTGATCACTCCTCACATTCATCATGTTCCTCTTAGGGCCTCGCCATGTGGGCTTGTTTGGATTTCCTTATAGTATGTTGGCTCCAGCATGACTTGAATTACTGCACGGCAGCTGAAGGCTTTGAGAACAAGCATTCAGATGAGCAATATATGAAATCTATGACTTCTTAGACAGGCTCTCGTTCTGTAGCCCTGGCTGGACTGAAGTCCCTATATAGATCAGACTGGCCTTGAGCTCAGACATCCACCTGCCTCTGCTTCCTGAGTGCTGGGATTAGATGTATGCACCACTATGCCAGGAAAGGTCTACAGTTTTTAGTACAGTCTCAAAAGCCACATACTTTTCCTAGCACTTGGGAGGCAGAGGTGGGCAGATCTGAGTTCAAGGCCAGCCTGGTCTACATAGTGAGTTCCAGGCCAGCTGGGGCTGCAGGGAGACACTGTCTCAAAAAGACACCCCCACACCAAAAAAGCCACATATTCTATTATATCCTACCCACTGAAAATAAAATCCCACTTAAACTTAACTTTAAGGTGGTAGGGACATGGAGTCACCCCTCAATAGGGTAGTTGAATTTATACCCAGAGGACATGTTGGATGGTAGATGTTATTAAGGTAGTCTTTGGTAAAAATACAAGTGGTGGCATGAAGCAGGAGGATTGGGCATTCACGGCCATCCTCTGCTACGTATGAACAACAGAGGGGCACGGAAGTGGGCATGGTTGGGACATGGCTTGAGAACCATAAGGAGCAGACATCCACGAGGTTAAGGGGCGCTGCTCCATGCACCAGCCTACTCAAAGAAGAGTTAGAAACACAGACGCCAGAGTGAGGACCGGGCAGGGAAAGCTAGGCATGGCAGAAAAGACAAAACGATTGAAGACGGTGTTGAGAGGGAGCAGAAGCAGGAGGGCAGGGCAGGCGACGCCACCCAGGCATCCCAGAACACGCCGTGCTCTACTAGTTTTCCTGGGCTGTGGCAAAAACAACAGACACATATTTTCTCGCCATGTTGGAGAACAGAATTCTGAAATTAAGGTGCTGGCCAAGGATGGCTCCTAAGGAAGAAAGCATCCTGTCCCCTTTCCAGCTTCTACCAGTTGCTGGCAGTCCTAAGCATTCTGTGGCTTGGAGGCACGTATTCAAATCTCTGCCTCCAAGGTCCCATCTCCCTCTTTTGAGTCTTCACCTGGCTTTCTTATAAGGATGCTACTCACTGGATTTAGGACCCACACTGACCAAGCACGTCCACTTCCACAAAGAAGCTATTCTCAACAAGGCCATAAGCTGAGGTTCTGGAAGGACACGATTTAAGAGGCATTACTCGGTCCAGTGCAGTTGGGTTGCAGAGGCACTGGCAGAGGCTCCTGAACATTCTGGGTTTCTGCATTTCTCTCAGATGGCCACTAGAAGGTGATGATCCTGGAGAACCCGAGACTGGAAGGATGGTGAAGAACGACTCATTGAAGGGGCTTAGGACCCGCCTGCAGCCGGGCACACTATCGCAGAGCAGAGCTGCTGTGCTGTGGTTAAACACCTGCAGCATCTCTGTTCACGTACACCCCTTCTTGCACAGGGTGAGGCCTGCACGGCTTTTTTGTGTGTGTGCCTATTCCTATCTCAGAATAAACAGGGAAACCATTTATGTGATTTCTCAGAAACTTGCCTACCAATAGTCAGGTAGCCTTATGCCATTAACTACGTAAGGTTTACCTCAAAACATTAGTTGTGTTTCTTCATGCAAGGAGACTATCCTTAAAATGTCCACTACAACATGGAGATGTGTGCTTCTTATAAGTTCGTTAGTAATTTCTCATATATAATCATTTGTGTGTTTAAACAAGCAATGCATAGCTGTATTGTTTTTCTGAACTATGGCTTGTATAATTAGGTTTCTTTTTGTGTGTGTGCATTGTGTTTGCACAGGTGTGAACACACCGTGTGCCGTGGCACCCAGAGGAAAACTTTGGGTATCCTTCCTCAGGTGCTGTCTACTTTCTTTACACAGAATCTGTCTTTAGCCTGGAGTTCAAAAATTAGGCTACCTTGGGTATCCAGGAAGCCTGTGGGGCTCTGCCTTTCCCACCTTGGCATTGCTGAGATGACAGGTGCACACCAACAGAAAGGGTTTTTATAAAACCTTCTGGGGGTAGAACTTGGGTTCTCATGCTTCTAAGGCTTAACTTTACCAACTAAGCATGATATCTTCCCAGCCCTATTTAAGTCAGTTAGAAACTATTACTTTCCATGTAAACCAAGACTATTTTGGTGAGGGATATGTATGAGGAACTGATTTTGTGGTAAATGCTTTCATCGACCATGTGTCTGTAGAAACAGTGCCTGTGTGACTGCTTGAGTCCACTGAGATGGCATGATTTTGAAGGACTTTGTATTCACAACACACACAAGGTGTCTTCCTGGTATGACTTGGACGATGCATGCAGAGTTGTGCAAAGACTTCCCAAAGTCGTACTAGTGGTAATAGGTGTGACTTCAACGATACAGCTTCGGCTGATACATATCACAGAACGATTGCCCCATGTCACATTTCTAAATATTCTTTCTAGTGTGAGTTTATTGAGAAGATGTCAACTGTGAATTTTGCAAGAAGCCATTCTCCCGTTTCTGATAGACAAACGGTTTCTCCCTATTGTGGATTTTACAATGTCTATAAAAAGAAGATTTGTCACTGAAGGCCTTCCCACATTCGTGGCACACATACGGCTTCTCTCCTGTGTGAATTCGCTGATGCTCTTTGAGATTGGCTTTAGAAGACATGGCTTTCCCACAGTCACTGCATATGTAAGGCTTCTCCCCAGTGTGAATTCTCTGATGTGTGCTGAGGACTGACCTATCATTGAAGGCCTTCCCACACTCGGAACACACATAAGGTTTCTCACCAGTGTGAATTCGATGATGCACCTTCAGGTGAGAGGCTCTCCTGAAGGATTTCCCACAGTCACAGCATTTGTAGGGCTTCTCACCAGTGTGAGTTTGCTGATGCATCTGCAGGTGAGAGTTTCTTCTGAATGATTTCCCACAGTCATCGCATTTGTATGGTCTCTCACCAGTGTGAATTCGATGATGTACATGCAGGTGGGATTTGACACTGTATGATTTGCCACAATCATGGCATTTGTAAGGCTTCTCCCCTGTGTGAAATCGACAATGCTTCTCCAGATCTGAAGCATAAAGAAACAATTTTCCACAGTCCCCGCATGGGTAACATTTCTCCCCAGTATGAATTCTCTGATGTGTGGCGAGGACTGATTTTTGGCTGAAGGCCATCCCACAGTCAGAACACACAAAAGATCTCCCATCAGTATGAATTTGATGATGAATCTTCAGTAGGGATATTTTCCTGAATGATTCCCCACAGTCAAAGCATTTGTAAGGGCCCTCACTGCTGTGAATACGATTGTGTGCAAGCAGGTTGGATTTAATGCTGAAAGATTTCCCACAGTCAGGGCATTCATAAGGCTTCTCCCCTGTGTGAAATCGGGCGTGCTTCGTTAGATCTGATGCACAAACAAACATTTTCCCACAGTCACTGCATGTGTAAGGCTTTTCTCCAGTGTGAATTCTCTGATGTATGGTGAGGACCGACTTTTGACTGAATGCCTTCCCACAGTCAGAACACACATATGGTTTCTCTCCTGTGTGTGTTCGAAGATGCACCTTTAGGTGTGAAGTATAGCTAAACGATTTCCCACAGACGTGGCATTCATAAGGCTTCTCACTGGTGTGAATTTCACGGTGCACCTGCAGGTTGGATGTACCCCTATGTGATTTCCTACAGTCAGGACATTCATAAGGCGTCTCTCTTCTGAGAGTTCCTGGATGGGAGGTCAACTCAGAACTGTGGAAGAAGGTCTTCCCACATGTGTGACAGATAAAAGGTGTCTCTGTAGTGCTAGTAATTTGTTGCTGAGAGAAAGCAGAACTACCAGTGACGACCTTCCCGTATCCAGTATATTCAAGTGGCTTGTCCCGACAATTAATTTCATGCTCTGTGAGTGGTTGCTTAGGACAGAGAACTTCTCCAGACTGAGTGTCATTACATGACTCCTCTCCTTGATGAGGAACTGTACACACTGCATCTGAAGAGCTTTGTGTGAAGAGCTGCTGAGACCCCACAATGCCATCACCCTGCCAGGTGGCACTGCTTTGATTATCAGCATTTGTTTCAAGGTTAGGCTTCACACTTTTTGCTGATAAGGAACATCTCTGACGTCTCTTTTGTACAGAAACGTCGTGGGGTCCCAAAGGAATTGACTGCCCAGTCTCTTCCCATTCATAGCCTCTGTCTGTGCTCAGTTTTTTCTTGTTTCCAGGACTCAAGGGTGGGATCGGGCTTTGCTGATCTCTCTTTGAAGGGTCAGCATTCTGCCACAGTTTTTCTAAAACAGAACTATATGAGCCATGCCTTGTGATTTCTCTTGAGAAATCATTTGGAAATGAAGCATTCACAGAAATTTGTTGATGTGGCGTCTCAATCTCCAGTTCCCCTGCAGAGAAGAGAGAAAGAGACGAAGAAGGAAAAGACACAGTGAGCAGGATGGAGGAGGAATCACACAGAGCTGACGCTGAACACAGAGAAATGGGAGTCAGGTAGTAATGCTGCTGACGGTGACGGCGAGCAGCACACGGCACAGCCCTTCTTGCGTGTCTTGTGTTCATGTACACAGCACCCACTTGTGCTCGGAAGTTGGTATGCAGTGGACACATGAACACAAGATAACCCACAGCAGATGAGATCTACTCTCCTCATTTCATGGGAGGAAATGGAATCACAGAATGCATCAGTCAGTGGCCAAGAGAAGGTCATTCATTAGGATGGTGGCAAAGAAACACATGGAAATATACAAAAGGAAAAGCGTCATCTCATCGCAGACCACTGATCTACAAAGAGAAATAAGGAAACGGGTCCCCAGCCAGCTGCGCTCACCCACTGACAAGAGGTGGCTGTAGATCTCCAGCATCACGTCCTTGTACAAGCGTCTCTGCGTGGGGTCCAGGTGCTGCCACTCCTCCTGGGTGAACTCCACAGTCACGTCCTCAAATGACACCCATCTCTGTAACAACATACCCATTTTACTGTGAATGAACCTTGACAAATATGCCATTACACACAGGGATGTATTTTTAGTGGTTTTCTCCCAAGGATTTATCACTAGGCTTCTCCTAAAACACCAATTTCACATTGTATTTTGGGCCATATAGAAAATATGCAACAAAATTCAGCCACCTATTGTAGACTACTTCCTTTCCTGGGAGGCCAAAAGTGTATTCTCTCTGATTCTCTAACAGAACTAAGCAGCATGACAATCTTTTATGTGCCTGTCTGTAGCTGTGCTGGGTTCCTGGGGTCACCGATGCACCAGCTTCTACTTTTCAGAAACTTGTCAAATAGGAAACATAAAGATACAAGAATGGGATAAAAAAAGAACATTTTAGAAATATACACAACGAAAATGGCTGGGGAGGGCAAATTAGGCATAGTTCCGGGAACAGTGGGTATGCTGCTCAGAGCAGAGCAGGTGATAAGTTTGGATTATGGGGTGGAAAATACCAATTTTCTAGAAAACAATACAAAAGAAGGTGGAATGCTTTGTACACCAGTGACTTCTGGGAGCGCCAGAGAGCTCTGTAAGAAGAGGACATTTGATGTCTGAAGAGTGGTTGTTGTCAAGTCCCAAGGAGATGGACTGGGGTCACTCTGACAGTGCAAAGGGTGTGCGTCTGTGAATCCTAACGGATTGCCATTTACACATTTAAATTTGGAGATTTTCAAATTTAAAAAGCTAGTGTTGAGGCTGGAGAGAAGGCTCAGTGGTTAAGAACACTGGTTGTTCATGCAGAAGACCCAGGTTCGAATCCCAGCACCCACATGGCAGCTAACAACTGTCCGTAACTCCAGTTCCAGGGGATCTGACAGCCTCTTCTGTCCTCCAGGGGCATTGCATGATATGGGTGCACTTACATACATGCAGGCAATACACACATACACATAAAAAATAATAAATGAAATATTAAAATAAAAAAAAGCTGGTCTTTTCTAATGGAAACAATCTGTTTCTGTTAAAGATCTGATGGAGGGAAGCCCTGCATTACACGGGACTGAAGTGGACAGTGGAGCTGGAAGAACGATTACTACATCAGTACTTTTCCTCCTCTCCAAAAGCCACTGGGGTCCACGGGAAGCAGGACTGGGATGACCACACCTGCACCCAATGGTCAGATTCAACATCACAGGAAACAGATGGCCATACATGATGTGCACCTGGCAGGATACAAGGGTTCGACATGCAACCAGACTATGCTGTATTCCTGCAAGAAATAAAACTGCATCTGATTGCACTCCAGAACCGAGCTCTCTGATGCAAACACAATGGGTGCCAAAAGGAAATCTTGAAATTTCTAGAAGCTATATTAACTAGAAACATGTGGAATCAATTCAATAGTATATTTAATTTACCCTGTGTATCCAAATAATTATTTCAAGATATTCAGCTTTCAAGAGTCCGTGGGTAGTGCTGAATTGGAAAAGTCAAAGGATTAAGAACTTGGGGAGGTGGACACCTGTGCAGGAGAGTTCTGTGGCTGTTACCTTGGGATAGACACATTCCCTCTTAGAGGGGATAGAGAGGGTCAAGAGGCCTCTTGAAGATGTACTATAAGCCTATAAGCTGGAAACTACAGCTGGTGGATGGAGACTCTTTGGTGACACACTTTCCTAAGTAGCCAAACATGCTTGGGGTAGGAGGGCATGTAGGTGATGCAGCTGCTCAAGTCACCTGCATTCCTGGGTCACCCGCACTCCTGGAGTTTTCTCCTCCCCTATGCTCCCATAATTAAACCAAAATACTATAATCTCCTGGGTTCACAAAGGTAGATTTGGATACACCCATTTCTTTGCCCTGTCAGAACCCTATCTGGGTTGAATAGCAAAGTAAGCCGCTCCAGGAAGTCACGTGACAGCCCTAACCCCAGCAGCAGCACCATGAACAGTTGGGGAAAGACAAGAAGATGTCGAATGTTGGGCCCCCTCTGGTCCACTCTCCCCGGGGGATCAAGGCCACCTCGGGAGCGGGAGCCCAGATCCTGCAGCTTGCCGTGTGTCCACTCAGGGAACGGAACTCCGGGCACCTCTCCTCACCTCACAGGACCCGTGTCGCTCTGCAGCTCCCGGTCTCTGGGCCTTCCGGCAGGAATTCATGGCAGCAGGCGGGTCCTCTGGGGCTTCGACACTTGGTCCGTCCCTGATTCCCTCAGGACTGGAAGGGAGGGTTCCGGGAAGCCCAGCTGTCACGTCCAGGGAAACGTCCAGGGAAATCTGCAGGACGAAAGACTTGGCCTGACCCAACGGTCAGAGAACACAGCAGAAAGCCCTGGAAAGTCAATGACCTCCTCTGTCATTCATCTAACATTTGCCCAGGAGGGTTTTGAAGGCTGCACCTGTAGGTCACTAAGCAGACATTGCTCTGCAGGTAAATCCCAGAAATGCCCAACAGTTCCTCCCATGTTTTACGTGGGGGAGGAGGAGATACTAAAGGGGTCAAGTTTCCAAAGTGAGGACATAGGCCTTGGAACTCCCATGGGGCTCAAGTTCCTCAAGCCCTCAGCTTCTCCAGTCTGACCCAAAGTCACCAAATGGGAGAGCAGGGAACAGATTACACCTGCCCCATACAAAATGACACCCTGCCCCTCTGTGCCATGTGTCCCTCCTGTTGTGAGGGGGCTTATGACTTTAGGTTCCTGGCAGACTCCTAAAATGGCAGTGCAACTCCCAACGTTTGCAAATGGCAGGTCCAAACATAGCCTGGGAAGGACCCTCTGCTTCCTGGGAGACCAACCAGTGAAGGAGAACATCAAGGTCAAGGAAGAGGTTAAGAGCGGTCAGGACGAGGTTCAGACAGTTCTTGAAAACAACAATGTCGGGCTTGGCAGAATACCACCTTAGTCATGGATCAGAGAAATACATAAGTCTGAGTCACGGTACTGCAACACATACGGTGTGTATTTAATGTCAAACATACCACCGTTTGGCCAGCCTTCCTGGAACTTGTTAAAATCTATAGACTGTGTAAGAAACTAATATACTCTTTGCAGCCTATTGACTAACTTGAAAGGTAAACTTGTAGAATGTGCTTTGTTCTCTGTGAAACTAATTTTTTCATGTGTTCTGGCACAAACACCAAGCTTGTGACTGTAGTTTTGAGAGTATAGAAAAGCACTGCTAAAGAATTAAACTCACTCCTCTCCTCCATCAGAGGGTTGAGTCTTTGCCTTCACTCATTCTATCCACCCACCAGCAGACTTGAGTCTCTACAAACTAATCCCGAGCTAAACTGCCCAGCCTATGTCATGAAAAGCACCTAACTGCCTATAAAACGTGTCTGACCTCTGATGCTGGCTGCAGCCTCTCTCCTCCCCAGGAGACAGCCCAGAGGTCTGTGTGCTCTCACATGAACTGCTGTCCCCCACGGGGTCTGGTTGGTGGTCTTTGCTGTGCCTTTCCAGACAATGACCAGTTTTGGTTCCTACTCTTTCTAGACTTACTACAAACCAGACTTACTACAAACAGCCTATTCTTTTCTGACACATCACCTGAAATCACTGATGCAATTCCCTCCTTGACCAGAAAAGCTGCAAACATGAAGCAGGACCTGGGGCTCTGTCCTGTAAGCCTACCTTTTCTTCCTTTTTCTTTATTATTATTACCATGATTATTACTGTTATTATTTTTTTTGGTCTTTAAAAAATATTTTATTTAGAGATGGCTCAGCGGTTAAGAGCACACTGACTGCTCTTGCAGAGGAACCGGGTTTGGTTCCCAGCACCCACATGGCGCTTGCAAACCATCCTTAACTCCAGTTCTAGGGGAATCTGAAGCCCTCTTCTGACTTCCATGGCATTGCACAACACGGGTGCACTCACATACATGCGTGTATTGCCTGCATGTAAGTGCACCCATGTCATGCAATGCCACGGAGGTCAGAAGAGGCTGTCAGATCCCCTGGAACTGGAGTTACTGACAGTTGTTAGCTGCCCTATGGGTGCTGGGATTCGAGCCCCGGTCTTCTGCAAGAACAACCAGTGTTCTTAACCACTGAGCCATCTCTCCAGTCCCTGTTTTTGGTCCTTTTGAGCAGGGTCTCCCTGAAGCCCCAGCTGTCCTGGAACTCACTATGTAGACCAGGCTGGCCTTGAACTCAGAGATCTGCCTACCTCTGCATCCTGAGTGCTGGGATTAAAGGCGTGCGCTACCACGCCAGACTCTGTTTATTAATATTTTTTGTACCACATCGCCCTCATGCTAGTTTTTAACTGTGTGATTCTGTAGCACAGGTTGACCCGATCTCATTATGTACTCCAGGATGGCCTTGAGCTCCTTGTAATTCTCCTGCCTCAGCCTATCAAATGTTATGGTCACAGGCATGGGCAACCCAGACTGGCTGACTGTGCAGGTCTGACTGTCTATAAGGTGTCACCTGGCTAGCCTGTGTGCAGCCACACCGACTTTCAGTATCAATGACTGAACCCAGGACTGTCAGGTTACAAATGGCCTCCCAGTCAATGACATGCCCAGTCCTCTCAAATTACTATACCTTGACAGTCCATAAATGATACCCTAAATGTTATTTACTGGCTTCCACAGAACTCCAAATAACTTCCAACACAGGGGTCCAAGTAACACCCCCAACATGGAATCAGCATTTATGTGTTTTATTCTACTCTTTTTTGGTCATTTTGAGACAGGGTCTCCTTAGATCCCCAGCTGGCTGGGAACTCACTATGTAGACCAGACTGGCCTCAAACTCACAGAGATCCTCCTGCCCCTGCTGGGATTAAAGATGTGTGCAGCCACACCCCAGCTTATTTTACCTTTTTTTTTTTTTTTGAGGCAGGGACTCCTGTAGCCCAGCCTGGATTGGAACGCACTATGTAACTGAGGCTCGATTTGAAAGTCTGATCCTGCTGCCTCAGTACCCCAGTGCTGGGATCATAGGCATTCACCACCAAGCTCAGCTTGGGAGCAGCCTTGAACAAGCATCTAGAAGCTACTTCAGTCAGCCGGGCCTGATCTACACAAAAACAGAGCTCTCACTTCAAGGGGATTAAGGAATAGTTTTTTCTCAAGCCAAGTATGAGTGATCTTGACCCAGGAATGCAGATTCACGTCATTTCACATACCGTGTTCCAATGTGGTAAGGGTTTGATGAAATTTTTATAGTAATAGCACAAAACAAAATCATAAATGAAGGCACTTTTTAAGTACAGTGGCGAGAGCCCAGGAAACGGTTTAGAGGGTAAAGGTGCTTGCTGCCAAGCCTGACAACCTGTGTGAGCTCCATCCCTAGGACACAATCCTAAAAGTTGTCCTCTGACCTCCACAGTCACGTGATCCCACACACAGGCCACAGAGAAACACATCAGCACACAGAAAAAAGCATAATGATGGCGCTCAGCTCTGGAGAAGGTGAATCAGGGGCAAGACAGAGGCCAGCTGTCTCTCGGAAACAAGAGGATGTTTGGACATTGGTGGAACACCGCTTCCCAGTCTAGGGCAGAACACTGCCTTGGGATAGGAAGAGAGATAGTGGATGGGCTTGTGTTTTCCTTTCTCACAGACTGGAGCTCTGGGAAAGGGTTTGGTTAGCAGCAGAAAAGAAAAACAGCCTTTAATTTTAACTTCGTTTGGTTTATGTTTTGCATGCTGTATCCTTGTCTGACCCTACTCATTAGGTATAAAGACCCACTCTTAGAATTAAACTTGCCTTTCTCCACCTGAGTCTGGTCCTTTGCCTTCTACAATTCCGTCGTCCACCATAATAGTCACTATAATATAGTGAGTCACTATATTATAATAAACTGAGTCACTATAATATAATAAACATTTTTTACATGGAGATGGCTTAGTAGGTAAAGTGTGTGCCATGCAACTGTAAGGTCTGAGTTCAACTCCCAGCACAGGCCCATGTGGCTGCAGCACTTCTAAGCCCAGTACCATAAAGACAGAAGGACTTGGCGGCTTGCTAGGTCATCAGTCTACTGAAATCGGGGAGCTGCAGGGTTAGTGAGGGACCCCGTCTCAAAACATAAGATCGCGGCTGGAGAGGCAGCTCAGTGGTTAAAAGCACTGGCTTCTCTTGCAGCAGATCAGATTCAGTTCCCAGTACCCCATGGTGGCTAACAACCATCTGAACCTCCAGTTCTAGAGGACCTGGCATCTTCTTTTGTCCTCTGAGGGCATTACACTCATGTGGTGCCCTTACACACATGCAGCCAGTGGTGGCCCATGCCTTTGAATCCCAGCACACGACAGAGGCAGGCAGATCTCTGTGAGACTGAGGCCAGCCTGGTCTAAATAGTGAGATCCAGGCCAGCTGGGGCTACAGGGAGACCCTGTCTCAAAAAAACCAAAGAATCAAAACAATAAGAAGAAGAAGAACAAAAAGGTAGAGAGGGACTGAGGAGGCTGGCTGTGGCCCTCTGGCTTCCATGCTCACCTGCACACGGGCATGTTCCCAGTCACATATAATGTGCACTGTATAAACATACACACTACAGAGATCAACAACCCCCCCCCTCCCAAATAATGAAACATCAACACAAACCACTTCAGGGAATCATCAGAAAGGCAGGTTACAACAAAGCGGGGATCCTTGTTACAAGATCTCACTGATGGAAGCCAGTGGGCTGTGTGTGCATTTGAAAGGATTTGCTTAGCAGTCACAGGGAAGGATTTGGGTGAAATAGAGGTGGACTGTGAATCAGCCATCCAGGGGGACAGAACGGCCAAAGACAGTTTGACGTCAGACCAGCAACCCCCCCCCCAACCATGAAGTTCTTGTGCATCAACCCCCTGTAGCATTTTTTTTTTTTTTTTTTTTTTTTGGAGACAGGGTCTCCAAAGCAGCCCTAGCTTGCCTGGAACTCACTAAGTAGACCAGGCTGGCCTTGAATTCAGATTAAAGGCTTAAAGGCATGTACCACCATGCCCAGCTGCCGGTAGCATCTTTAACAAGGTGTGGCTTTGGTTTCCTGGGAACTTTCATTTCACATGTTGAAGGCCTATACTCCCAGCATACCAGAGGCACAGGCCAGGGGATTGCTGCCAAATTTGAGGCCAGCCTGGTCTACATAGGGATTAAAGGTGGGTACCACCAAGCCAGGCATTCTGCTCTACTTTCTAAGTGCCAGGATTACAGGCATGAACCAGCACACACTGCATGACTTAAGTATGTACACCTCTATTTAAACCTAAGCCTCAGGGCAGGACCCCTAAGTCAGACTTCAGGCAACTTGTATCTTTTTCTGCCTAATGTGACCAATTTGAAGGAATCTCCTTCCTCTGTTTTTCTTCAAAAAAAAAAAAAAAACAACAACAAGATTCAGTTTTACTATTTAAAATTATGTATATGAGGGGCTGGTGAGCTGCTCCGTTAAGAGCACTGGTTGCGGAGAGATGGCTCAACAGCTAAGAACACTGGTGGTTCTTGCAGAGGATCCAGGTTCGAATCCCAACACCTACATGGCAGCTAATGACTATCAGTAACTCCAGTTCCAGGGGATCCAACAGCCTCTTCTGTCGTCCACCGGCATTGCACGACACGGGTGCACCTACCTACAAGCAGGCAACACACACATACACATAAAATAAAAATATAAATAAATTTTAAAAGAGCACTGCAGAGAACTCAGGTTCTAGTCCCAGCACTTACATGGCGGCTAACAACAGTCCATAACTCCAGTTCCAGGGGATCCGACACCCCCTTCTGACCTTCCCAGGCACTGCATGACACGGGTGCACTTCCATACATGAAGACAATACACATACAATAATAAAATACTTAAAATTATGTGTATGGGGAGGGTTATGAGTGCTATTTCCTCAGAGGCCAGGGGAGTCAGATCTTGTGGAAGTAGAGTTATGGGCAGTCGTGAGCTACTGACTAGGGTTCTAGAAAGTGAGTTTAGGTCGTCTGTGCTTTTAACCACGGAACCATCTGTCCAGCCCACTTCTGCCTTTTGCAATCACAGTCAATTCAATGGGCTTATTGAGGTGGACTGTGGGACTGCAGCCACCTGGGCTTCCGCCCTAAAGAAAATCTCTTTATAGCACTAGTCTGCTCAACTGCTCATCACTGACCCTTAGCATGTCCACAGGGTTCCGGGGACAGGCCACCACTGACCCACCCACCCATCTGGAAAGGACCCCCAGCATGCACATATATGAGTCATTGGATTTAGGATTCGTTTTGTTTTGTTTTTTCTTTTTTTCTTTTTCAGCTCCAACTCAATATAGGAAATAAAAACGTGGGGAATGGAAATGGCCGGAATTCCTGGTTCCTGGCACTGGCACAGAGGTCTGTCGACTGCAGCCCCACAGTTCGAGTACCTGCCCATCTCCCCCGGCTTTTGTTCAGTTCCTTCCATCAGTCCTGACACTGCTTGGGCTTAGAGAGATGAGGATGCGGCGTCCGCAGTTCGGTAAAAACTGTGATCAAACCCAATTTCCCCCATTTTCATTAACTTTATGGCAGCATTGAGGACCCCGAGGCAGGCCTCCCCGCCACGGCCCCACTGCACCCCGGTGCAGAAGGCCGTGCAGTCCCCGCAAACACCCCCTCCCCAGGCCTGCGGGCTCCATCCTCAGCAACCTGCTGCCCTGACTCCTCCCCATTCCCACCCAAGTCCTCTACCTGCAGCTCCAGCTCCATCCAGCACGGACTCCTGCAGCACCCACGGGGAGTCCTCCCAGGGTCCCCAGTGCTGTCCTCATTGCTCGGAGGACAACGTCCACAGGGGACCACGCAGCTGCCCACATCCCGTCTGGACCCGAATCCTCCCTGCACTCCTCCCTGCACCCGGCGTCACTCTGCACAACCCCCATCACCTCCCACATCCTCCCAGCCTCACCACTCACCTTACCCTGCTCAGCACCTCTGCACACGGCACGCCCGGGCTGGCCTCTCTCCCTACACGCTACCCAGCACCCCGGGGAGCTCTGCACACGGCACGCCACGGGCTCCCAGGGTCACAGACACTGAGACTTTGGAGTTCAGACTCCAAACTCCCACGGCGTCCAAGAAACCATAACAGCATCCATCCAGAAGAAGCCCTAACCGGAAATGGTCATGTCAGGACGCTTCCGGTTACAATGAACTCTGCCCTTCTTCCGGCCACGGTAGCTAAACTGTATGCCAGCTCTAGTTGCAGAGACCCTCCTTGTTAGCAGTTAACATGGCACAGAAATTTCTTCTTACCAGTAGTTATCATGGCGCAGGGATCCTCGTCAGTAGATATCATGGCACAGAAATTCTTCTTACCAGGAGTTATCGCGGCGCAGGGAATCGTCCTTGCCAGTAATCATCATGGCGCAGGGATCCTCTTTGCCAGGAGTTATCATGGCTCAGAAAGCCTCATCACCAGGAGTTATGGTGAATTCATGGTTCCTTTTCCTTCAGAACTGTCATGGTGGCGCTCATAGAACACTGATACTGGAGGCTGCCATTGAAGTACTTCTCTTCCTTGCCGGGAAAGCTTGGAATGTCAAAGTGGGAAAGGCCCGGGTGGTCTCACATTGGTAGGGGATTTATTTAGAACTGGGAAGCACAGGTATCAATTTCAAAGGACTGTGACTGAGAGACCTGAGTGACTCCATCTTGGATAAAACCTCCATGGGACTAACCCAGTCCTGAATCCTGTTCCAGGAGAAACCACAGAAAAAATAAAATAAAAAGTATACTTGGAACAGGTAGAGAACAACTCCCCCACCAATGGTCAATTAACCAGGGACAGGAAGGTACTAAAGGTCCAGATGTCTTTTCAGATTTCCTGAAGCCAGCAGTTTATGGTTTGGCACTGGGCTGCAACCAATCAGATGCTTGCCAGGCTGAAGAACTTGTACTTCTCTACTTGCTGAACTTGCTGAAATAAACCTATAAAAACCTCTGTCTCCCAAAGCAAGGGGGTCTCACATCTGAGATCCGCTGAGTCGGTGACAGAGTGGACCTAAGCTTAAGCTTGTAACAATAAAAGAACCCTTGTGTGTTTGCATCGGTCGGCTCCTTGGTGGTCTTTGGGGTCTCACGAACTGGGCACAACATGACATTGCATATTATGAAAATTCCCTTCTCACTGTAATTACACATAGACTTAAAAGGTTTCTTACTGCTTTTATTTTGTTTTCCACTAAAAGTTGGGAGCCATAGGAAACACTTGAAGGTGAGGATCTGAAATGAATCTCCTTGTATGTGATACTGAACATTTCAAGGTCCCCCAAAACAAAGTCTGTTGCTAGAACTTTGTGAATTTTTTTTTTTTTTTTTTTTTTGGCTTTTTGAGACAGGGTCTCCCTGTAGCCCCAGCTGGCCTGGAGCTCACTATGTAGACCAGGATGGCTTCAAACTCAGGGATCTGCCTGCTTCTGCCTCCCAAGTGCTGGGACTAAAGGTGTGTGCCACCATGTCCACCTTCTCCACACCCTTTATATCCTGGTGGGACAGTCAGACAATAAGGAGCAAAGAGAGTCAGAAAATGTGTGTGGGCAAAAAATTGAACTGTGATTTCTCACTAGGAACACACTGAACAGATTTGCAGGATGGGGTGGGATTTCATGAGTGTGGTCAATGCAGGCCAATGGATTATAAAAATCAGCTCCACACTCCCAGGGCAGCTTCTGCAGCTAACTGGCTCTATCCCACTTGAGCACAAAGATGGATGTGCAATATTCCTTCCTGGTTCCAGGACAGGGCCACAGACTACTGCATTCCAGTGGCTATAACCAAACAAGATGAATCAGCCCAAAGCCAGTCCCACATCTTCAGAAAACTGAAGGACAAAAAGTGGCCCCTGTTCATCAGATAAGTGTGGAGACAGGTCTGCGGATGGACGACGGAATGAGTGAAGGCACAGGACTCAACTCCAGGTGGGGAGGAATGAGTTTAATTCTTTAGCAGTGCTTTTTTATACTCACAAAACTACAGTCACAAGCTTGGTGTTTGTGCCAGGATACATGAGAGAATTAGTTTCACAGAGAACAAAGCACATTCTACAGGTTTACATTTAGTCAGTAGGCTACAAAGAGTATATCAGTTTCCTACACAATCTACATGTTTTAGCAATTTCCAGAAAGGCTGATCTGCTGGTGATTATGTTTAACATTAAACATCCTATGTCTTGCAGTGCCATGACTTAGAGTTATGTTTTTCTCTGATCTATGACTAAGGCGGCGTTCCTCTGAGCCCAGCATTCTTGTTTTCAAGAACTGTCCAGACCTCGTCCCTGACCGTTCTTAACCTCTTCCTTGCCGTTCTCCTTCAAGGGACAATCTAACCTCCTGGATGTCAGCTGACCTCACCTCCCTGGGCTCTAAAAAGCACTTCTTGGTGATGATGCTTAGCCCGGTCCTGGGAACAAGGCACCAAGTTCATGCCTGGTGAGCTCTCCTGGCCCCCTGTGAGTGTGGAGACAGCACTGGGTGCCTGAAGCTGAGGGAAAAGAGGTGCCAAGGCTAAGGACCAAGGGTGGCTGCTTCCTGGAGGCCCAGCTGAGGAAGGGGCACACTGGTGTGGGCTTTGTGTGGTACCAGGGAGTGCTGTCCCCTGAACTCCCCTGAGGTAGAAATACTCTTCTCCAAGGTGCTGTAGGGACTCCCTGAACCCATCTCAAGTGGAGCAAGTCCAGCCAGTAGGGAGCCCTGATGAGAGGGCCTATCACCTCAACCCAGAGACAGTTCTCACAGCTCAGCCCTGGGGATAGGTAACTGATGGACAACCAGCATCCCCATACCATCTACAGACACATGGGCTGTAGGGTGCTTGTCTGCACCTGCATGCCAGAAGACTGGACTCTAGTCACCACGGGCACAGGGCACCATCCACATAAGAACTGAATGTATCAGGCCTTTCTGACCTGTCTCTGGATCAGCCTCCATTCTCAGACATTTTCCTCACAACAGTTTAAATCTTTTAATGAGACAACCAGAGCAAGAGTAGTGTCTGCAGTAGCTCAGCCTCCTCTCCAGAAGTGACCAGGTCCCACACAGGATGCCTTGAGCCTGGGTTTCCCCACCTGAGGGTCAAAGGTGACATGGGATGATGTAAGCAACAGGGCAGGGTGGGTACAGGGATGGGCTCTGACACTGTGGTAATTGACCACTGGGAAACCAGGGCCCTGATTTCTTTCTGCCAACAGACACGAATTACCTTGTAGCTGTATCAAATACATGTGTGGGGTTTTTAAGATGAATTACTAAATTCAAAATGTAACTGGATCATGTGTTTTTCTAATTTTGAGAATTTGACCAAGTGGTTCTTCATGATGGGGGATAATGGTCCACGCTAGATGGTGAGAGAAGAGGGTGAGCTTCAGACAACGGAGTGTGGGACAGCACCTTTTGGGTTGTTCTCCTTTTTGGTGAAGGGGATGGGCACTGAGACACAGCACAGCCCCTGGGGGCTCTTCAGCCTTGTCAGCAGAACACTAAAGCTGGGATCTTTGCATTTTATACTTATATTTACATATTTTAATCCCCAGTGGCAAATCCTGCCCCAGGGTGCCGTCCATCCACATCCAATGTTTTGGAAAGCGCAGACCAGCTGAGGTCTTGTCAGGTTGTTTTTTCATGACTTTGCAGAAAAGAAAATCTCCATTTTTGTTTCAGTCTGTACTCATTTAAACATTATTTTGCAGGTTCAAGTAAGAAGCATACACCAGGGTATCATTCCCCTTTCAATGTAAATACTATCTTGTTTGCATAGTTCACTTTGCTCATCTGTTGGTGAACTGATGGATACAGAGGCTGACGGCAGTCTGGGTGGAGATGAGCATCCACAGTACATTCCTGGCTACAGGAAACCAAACAGGAGTTCCACACACTCCATAGTTTACCGGTGTTACTGCTTTCATTTTAAAAAGAATGCATTTGCCAGCTTGGCCGGGAAGCTGTGAAATATTCAGTGTGGCAGCAAGAGTCAAATCATATCCCTTCTTCTCTATTTTACCCATTGAAACAAAGATAAAATCCTACTTAACTTTAGGGCGGTGGGGACTCAGGTGTACCTATCAACAAGGTAGTTATAGCTATACTGTGAGGACATGTTGGATGGGAGACATTAAGATGGAAGTCTTTGATAAAAATACCACGGTGGCCAGAAGCAGAAGGATTGGGTGTTCACAGCCAGCCTCTGCTCTGTGTGAGTTAGAATCTAGCCTGAGCTACATGAGACTCAGTTTAGAAAAGTCAAACAAAACCAACCCCAAAGTAAAGAAACAAGAAAACCACAATCTGACCCAATAAGTGAATGATCGTGGGGGGGGGGGCGCTCAATGAGAGAAAAAGAAGAGGAGCATATGATGGAGCTCTGTAGGTGAATCGGGCAAGACAGAGGCCAGCTGTCTCTTGGAAACAAGAGGATGTTTGGACATTGGTAGAACACCGCCTCCCAGTCCAGGGCAGAACACTGCCTTGGGAAAGGAAGAATGATAGTGGATGGGCTTGTGTTTTCCTTTCTCACAGACTGGAGCTCTGGGAAAGGGTTTGGTTAGGAACAGAAAAGAAAAACACCGTTTACTTGGAACTTTGCTTGATTTGTGTTTTGCATGCTGTATCCTTGGCTGACCCTGCTCACTAGGTACAAAGAGCAACTCTTAGAATTAAATTTACTCTTCTCCACCTGAGAGTTGAGTCCTTTGCCTTCTCTCATCCTGCCATCCACCAGCAGATCTGAGTCTCTGCAGGCACAGGAGGTTTGGAAGCCCAAAGGAGCAGACATCCACAAGGTTAAGGGGCGCTGCTCCATGCACCAGCCTACTCAAAGAAGAGTTAGAAACAGACGCCAGAGTGAGGACCGTGCAGAGAAAGCTAGGCATGGCAGAAAAGACAAAACAATTGAAGACAGTGTTGAGAGGGAGCAGAAGCAGGAGGGCAGGGCAGGCGACGCCACCCAGGCATCCCAGAACATGCCGTGCTCTACTAGTTTTCCTGGGCTGTGGCAAAAACAACAGACACATATTTTCTCGCCATGTTGGAGAACAGAATTCTGAAATTAAGGTGCTGGCCAAGGATGGCTCCTAAGGAAGAAAGCATCCTGTCCCCTTTCCAGCTTCTACCAGTTGCTGGCAGTCCTAAGCATTCTGTGGCTTGGAGGCACGTATTCAAATCTCTGCCTCCAAGGGCCCATCTCCCAGGTGCTGGCCAAGGATGGCTCCTAAGGAAGAAAGCATCCTGTCCCCTTTCCAGCTTCTACCAGTTGCTGGCAGTCCTAAGCATTCTGTGGCTTGGAGGCACGTATTCAAATCTCTGCCTCCAAGGTCCCATCTCCCTCTTTTGAGTCTTCACCTGGCTTTCTTATAAGGATGCTACTCACTGGATTTAGGACCCACACTGACCAAGCACGTCCACTTCCACAAAGAAGCTATTCTCAACAAGGCCATAAGCTGAGGTTCTGGAAGGACACGATTTAAGAGGCATTACTCGGTCCAGTGCAGTTGGGTTGCAGAGGCACTGGCAGAGGCTCCTGAACATTCTGGGTTTCTGCATTTCTCTCAGATGGCCACTAGAAGGTGATGATCCTGGAGAACCCGAGACTGGAAGGATGGTGAAGAACGACTCATTGAAGGGGCTTAGGACCCGCCTGCAGCCGGGCACACTATCGCAGAGCAGAGCTGCTGTGCTGTGGTTAAACACCTGCAGCATCTCTGTTCACGTACACCCCTTCCTGCACAGGGTGAGGCCTGCATGGCTTTCAGCTGCTTGTGACTATTCCTATCTCAGGATAAACAGGGAAACCACTTATGTGATTTCTCAGAAACTTGCCTACCAATAGTCAGGTAGCCTTATGCCATTAACTACGTAAGGTTTACCTCAAAACATTAGTTGTGTTTCTTCATGCAAGGAGACTATCCTTAAAATGTCCACTACAACATGGAGATGTGTGCTTCTTATAAGTTCGTTAGTAATTTCTCATATATAATCATTTGTGTGTTTAAACAAGCAATGCATAGCTGTATCGTTTTTCTGAACTATGGCTTGTATAATTAGGTTTCTTTTTGTGTGTGTGCATTGTGTTTGCACAGGTATGAACACACCGTGTGCCGTGGCACCCAGAGGAAAACTTTGGGTATCCTTCCTCAGGTGCTGTCTACTTTCTTTACACAGAATCTGTCTTTAGCCTGGAGTTCAAAAATTAGGCTACCTTGGGTGTCCAGGAAGCCTGTGGGGCTCTGCCTTTCCCACCTTGGCATTGCTGAGATGACAGGTGCACACCAA